>NW_017731831.1:767990-887740 GCF_001890085.2 Hipposideros armiger
CACACACACACACACACACACACACACAGAGATATACAGATAGATAGATGATGCAAAGGTGGGGATATGTTAAATTTTTTAAATATAAATGGTAGGTATCTGGGTGATGGGTATAGTATTCTTTTAATTTTTCTCAATGTTTGAAAACTTTCATAATAAAAAATTTGAAAACAAAATTCCTGTCCTCCAGTTAGTGTCCAGTGTGTAATTTGGGATTCTCCCTCTATCCAGGGTCCCCTTTCATGTCCTGTGCAATTTCACGCCACCTTTTCCTCTATCAAAATTGACTCAGAAATGATTACATCTCCTTAGCTTTTGGTATATTTATGCTCACTTCTTGTCTCCAACTGCTGCATAAAGGTTTTGTGCCTTCTTTCATGGATTTCAGGATAAAATCCTGAAGTAAGAGAGGAATGGAGAGATAAGGGCAGATGTCTTCCCAGAGCTCCATAAAGCATGTCATAGAGGCTATGTCTACACCCACATTTGCACAACATAGTGTCACTCTGTAAGCGCATGTCTCAGATGGGTTCTGCTTTAAATTGGCTGCTGGTCTGGGTCCCATTTACCTCTTAGATCACCAATGGCTCATTTGTGAAATAGACCTTTGAACCAACTGGGAGTTGGACTAACTCAGCTGGGCTGCATATTAAGCATGTGGATTCCTGGACCCCAGGTCCTGTCACACGTGGTCAACAAAATAAGGAACACAAGACTGGATGAACTCTAAGGCTCCCTAGAACTGTCCTATACCGTAAGTTTATGACAAAACAGTGTGGGTTGTGTCATCATTGGAGAGCGTGTCTCCCATGCCTTCTCTGCCTCCTTTCCCACTCACACTCCCTGTTCCCAAGTCCATTATTCAGTGTAAACTAGGTCCTGTCATTCCCAAAGGAATGGCTCTCCTGAACCCTGCAGACATGTGAGCCTAAAGCAAGAGTTCAGAAGAAAGTGGAGGCAAGGCAGATATTCTAAAATCCAGGAGCCTTTTTTCTGATCGCCCTTTAAAACAAAATTGCTCATCTCTTTCTCATTACATTAAAATATGTTTTATAAGCTAACCTGACTTAACTACATTTTAAGAGGTATTTTCTGGTGTTCAAAACTCTCTCTTTAATGTATTTTTTTAGGAGAGCTTTGTAAAAGCAGATTTCAGTCTAAAAATATAAATACTTTCCTTTAGGAAGTCACCGCTCCCTTCCCCTCACATATTTGAGGAAATACTGCAGACCTAAATGTAATGATGTGTTTTTTTTTAAAAAAAAGGAAATCCAACCACAAAACAAATTCCCATCCAATGTTTTCATGGGAGCCAATAACAGCTAATGCCAAAATGATGGGAGGTGGGTGGGGGCCTCTTTCCCCTTAATGTCATACACTGCCTTCCGTTTTCTGTGGGCTGAATGTTAAATAAATCTAAATGAAAGTCAACAAAGGTCCTTTTCATTCTGGGGGCATACAAAAATGCAGGCTCTAGGCCTGAAGTTTCAAGTCTCTTAGACCTTCCATCGGCTGAATGAACTACAGGAATTCATTTAATAATCCTCTGGAAAGACCTTTCTTCATAGCAGATCTAAACACCAAACACCACCTGACCAGCTTGAAGCTAACCCCTCTCTCTCTCTGACAGTTCCTTGCCCTGACTACTCTGGGTTATGGGATTATCCCTAGACCAGCACACAGGGGACCCTCCAAGGAGCCTTGACTGCTTTCTCTTTGCTTCAGCACATTAAAAAAAAAAAAATGACAAAAGCAATTTAGAAAACATTTTTCAGATTTAGTCCACAGGTACACACACTTGCTCTGCCTGACCAAGGTATGAAGCCCACAGAACCAGAAGTCATGTGGTGCCAGCTGCACGCACACCATTAGCAGCTGAAGCAAGCGTGCAAAACGCTTTCAGGTTATCCACCCAAGAGTTGTATATCCAATTGAAGAAGATAATTATCAATAAGCACAACACAGTTAAAGGACAAAACAGTGTGAATACGATAAACTGCTGTAATGACTTTAATTAGCACGCCTGGGGCCAGAAACAAAAGACTACATGAGCCAACACTAGACCAGGAGAAAGGAGGTGCCTGAATTCAGTGCCAGTTCTGCGAGTTTCAGCACTGTCCCCGCTCCTGTCCCAGAAACACTCCAGCCCTTGACAATTTCAGCAGAAAAAGAAGCCCTCATGAACCTAAGGAATAAAGTTAGCTGCCTGAGTTTTTCTTCTTTTAAAGCAGATTCAGTCCCCCAAAGCTCTTTGTACTCTTAAATTCTGCTGCTTATTTTGAAAAAAAAAATACTTTATCTTTTTTGACAACTCTTATGTAAAGATCTTAGTCCTTAAAAGGAAATTTTCAAAAGAACAATTATGCAGTGGCCTCTTAAGAATCTAGGTCTCATTGTGAGGCCTAAATGAATAATTCTTTCTTTAAACCTAGGTGTAAGTAAGAAGAAGAAAGTGTTCTGAAAAATCATTGCCCAATGTTAACACCATGTATAACATCCATCACTTAGTTGACATCACTTGCCAATTTAATTTAATTTTAAATTATTTTAATTTATAATTTTTATTTAGAAAAATTTATCCTTTATCACACCAATATTATAGTATGAAAGCTGGGCTATCCTACTGTGAGGGTGTTAATTCGACAACTATTATTTATTTAAAATATATAATTTAAAAATCTAAGGTTTTGTTCAATGCTACACCATGTAACCCCAACATATTCTAATCCCAATTTATCAAATTATTAAATTCAGAACAACGTAGTACAGTTTTATATTTTCCCAATTGTAAAATTAAAAAAATAATAATA
Source organism: Hipposideros armiger (assembly GCF_001890085.2). Classification (NCBI taxonomy): domain Eukaryota; kingdom Metazoa; phylum Chordata; class Mammalia; order Chiroptera; family Hipposideridae; genus Hipposideros; species Hipposideros armiger. The sequence goes on from NW_017731831.1 coordinate 770,801, forward strand.
TTGACTGCTGTGCTAAGAGCATGAACAGAGCTTTGCAAGCCCAACCTGCTAGTTTATTACTTAATAATCCTGCACTGGTTTATGTTACTGTAGCAATTTTATGCTGGATTTTCCAATATCAAAGCAGGGTTGTGGTCATTCTGTAAAGATAACAATTATGCAAATACAAATTTAAAGAATTCTGCTTACCAGAATTTAGAAACTGAAACATCCGTTTAAAACAAATACAGAACATTCACATAAATGTATATGTACACATGCGTGCATGCGCGCACACATACACACACACACACAGACGTGCATGTGCATGTGTATTATATATATATAAGAAACATATATATATTACACATTATATATTACATATTATGTATACCACCTTTACTCGAAGGTGCCTTCATTTTCTTTTATAAAGCATCAAGTTCTTCTCACATTTGTTCTTCTCTAAACATTTTCTACAATTTTGGAAATTTTTAATAATAGAACTTAAACATTATTTCTTTTCTTCCTGAATCTCTGCTTTGGCAGCTATAGTTAGATTTGTAAAAAATGATTATCGTTAAATCAAGAAGTTGGTCTTGATTAATTGTTAAGCATCTGGATGCCCAAATTATATAAGGGACCCCTTAAATCTCATTTAAATGACAACTCATGAACTGTTTCCTCTTACTTTTGACTGTGGATTACTGTTTTCTTAGACATTTAGTTGAATTATATAAATAGAATTGCCATATAAAATACAGACATCCAGTTAAATTTGAATTTCACTTAAACAATGAAAACATTTTTAGCATAAATATGTTCCAAATATTGTATAGGATATACTTATACTAAATTTCTTTTCATGATTTATGTGAAATTCAAATTTAACTTGACATTCTATATTTTTAAAACAGCTTTATTAAGATAATTCATATATGATAAAATGTCACTACTTTAATTGTAAATTCAATGGTTTTAGTATAGTCAGAGAGTTTTACAACCATCACCGCAATCTAATTTTGGAACATTTTGATCACCCCAAAAAGAAATCCTGTCACCATTATCAGTCACTCCCCATGCCTGTCCCCTTATTCCATAGCCTTAGGCAACCACAAATTTATTTTCTGTCGTAATAGATTTGCCCATTGGGGACATTTCACATACGTGGACTCATACAATATGTGATCTTTTGTGACTGGCTTCTTTCACTTAACATGATTTCAAGGTTCATCCATGTTGTAGCATGTATCAGGGTATCCTGTACCTGTATTTGCTAAATCTGGCAACCCTAATCATAAGGCATTATAGAGGAGAACCATTTTGCCTAGTACAGGGCCAAGAACTGTTCCTTACTCCCAGACTCAGGTCCAACCTGATCCCTGGAGACACTCTTTCAAATAACTACATCTCCTTTGTGCTCTCAGCATTTGCCATTCTGGATCTGGAAACCGTGGTCAGAACTATCCTCAGGGTAACAGGATTAGGGCAGTTAGAGAAGAAGCTGACAAATGTCAGGGGTAAAGAACGGGGGGGGGGGCTGGAGCCCCAGTTGGTGGTAAAACAAAACAAAAAACGTGAACTAGCCAAATACACAAATAGCAGGGGAATCGGAGCTGAATGTCTGCCTTCCACACCTCTGGGACTTTTATGATGTCTTCTGCCCTCCCCTTTCCTTTTAGATCTCTGCTTGAGGTTGGTTGTCACCAGATTTTCCCTCTATGAAATGTTAGGGAGAAAGGATAAATAACACCCTGGGATTAGCCCACAGCCAGAGGTTGAGGTTGGGCTGGTCTTGGTAGTGATAGTGGTCTTGGGGTAGGAGGATGTGATTTGTAGAAACAAAACAGTTTCAATGTACAAGACCAAAGAGCTTGACTTCACATCTGCCAACATTGCTCTTCCCCGACCAGGACCCCAGTCCCAACCTCCCCCACACCTCAGCACTGATTCCCACCGCTGCTCCTTCCCTACTCATGTAAGCTACCTTCAAGGACATGGAGAGTTAAGACCCAAGGCCTCAAAAAAATACTGGTCTTTGGGCCAGCCGAGTGCCTCAGTTGGTTAAGAGTTAGCTTAAGAGCGCAAGCTCTGAGCAATAGGGCCACCGGTTCGATTCCCACATGGGCCAGTGACCTCTGCGCCTGAGCTGAGTTGCCGCTGAGCTGCCAACAGGTAGCAGAATGGCTCTGCTGGTTACAGCACATCCTCCTGACAACAAGACTGCCTGTTGGATGCTGCGCTATACCCGCCCGCAACTAAGACTGAACTCAGCACCTTGAGCTGAGCTGCCGCCCGGATGGCTCAGTGGATAGAGCGTGCGCTCTTAACAAGGCTGCTGTTTCAACTCCTGCATGGGATGGTGGCTACGTCCACCCGCAACTAAGATTGTAACACAGCACCTTGAGCTTAGAGGCCACGAGCTGCCGATGGGCAGCCAGATGGCAACTGGCACCCTCCACAACTAAGATTGAAGAACAAACAACTTGGCTGGTCCCCTCCCCCAATTCCCCAATTAAAAAAAAAAATACTGGTCTTTGCATGATAAACCACTACTATAACTGCTCTAAGAATTTCCTATTAGATTACAAAGGAGAAAGCTTTAAAACCTCCTCAAACAACTTAGTCGAATGATTTCTTTCTTTTGTTCTTTCTTTCTTTGTGTAACTTTACTCTTTGCCTTCCTCAGAATTAGAGAATTTCATTATCTTGGTTTGGACCTGTCTTGGGAGAAGTTATGTGATTTTGCTCCTGAGAGTGAGTGAGAGAGGATCTTGTCTCTCAAAGGATTTGAGCAATAAGTTCAACCCCAATGTCTGCCTTGCATGACAGGATGCTCTGTGCATGCCTGACGGAATTCAGGACACCGTCCCATGCCCTCCACTTGTAAAATATGTATTTCAAACTTGATGTATCTTTCAGTTTAAGCCTTTGTCAAAGCTGTAGCCAGCACCAAGAGCTCCCCCAGAGGGCCCCACTCTAACTCTCCCACAGAGAAAGTAACTTGCCCTCACCCCATAGTACATGCTCAGCTGGCAGAGTGAATTTTTATCACATTAAAAGAAAACACTAACCAGCATGGCTCTCCAGAAACTCTTAATAATACCTCAGTTAAAAAAAATAAATGTACTGAAAGAATTTCTTGCAACTGCTTGTGATTGTCTCATTATTTCAAAACAAAAATTCTAATTTAAAAACATTACTGAATTCCAAGATTTCACAGAGACTTGTTGCCTCATAAATAAAGAGTGAACTTCTACAGCAAAAATTCCTGAGGAAGATAATAGCTCACTAATTCTTCCTATTTGGTGTACTGCTATGTCTTGGGTTTGGTTCATTGAGCCAAAGAGATAAGATAACTTCAGCTGTATATCATTTACCAGACAGGTTTTTTGAGGGAGTAAAACTTTGATATGGAGTGATTGGGGGTGGGGGGTGTCCCTGTATCTGTGTGTGTATGTATGTGTGTCTGTGGGTGTGTATACACATACATATGTATACATATCTAAGCATATGTTCAATGAAAACGGTCTAGGGAAGGATCCAAGATGGCAGAGTTGACAAATACTGTGCCTGCTTCTGTCCATGAACACATTAAATTTACAAGTGAATTATAGAACAATCAACCTGAAAAACCATCTGAAGTCTTGCTGAACAAAAGTTTTATAACTAAGGATATGAGGAAGAAGCCATGTCGAGATTGGTAAGAGGGGCAGAAAAGCAAAATGGGCTGGCTCCAAACCTCCATGTGGCAGTTGAGAATCAGAAGGGCTATCTTGACTATGGAGGTTCCCCCAGAGGAGTGAGGGGCCCCAACCCCACACCAGGCTCGCCAGCCCAAAGTACTGGTGCCGATAAGAGGAGCCCCCACAACACCTGGCTGTGAAAAACAGTGGGGATTCCATCCATCTGGGAGGGACGGAAGGCTGTGGGAAACCCAGACATCCTCTTAAGCGGCCCTCACACAGACCTCTCACTCCCAGGCACTCACCATGTTCTCCAGCAGAGGGACGGTGATGCAGAGGGCATCAGAGGCATACAGGGGGCAGACTGAGTTGTGAGGCTTCCCAACGAGGGCTACAGGACAGTCACCATTTTTCCTGTGAGGGCTCCTCCTCTTGTGCAGTTGGCAGGCAGGTGCCATCTTTCCTGTGTTGAGCCTTCCTCCACCATGGCCAAATCTGAATCTGATTGGCCTGGTAAGTTCCGCTGGGACTACTCCCCACCCAACTCCCCCAACACTGGAGGCGCTTTCTCCCAAGCAGCCTGCCCCACCCACATTGCACTCTTTCTTGGAAAACGTCTGGCATCTGTGGGCCCCAGGTAGGTGGCGATGAGCCTCCATGTACTCTGAGACTTTTGCTGAGTGCTCCAGGCTCAGCACAGGCACCAAACCACATTCTACATTAAACTGGTGACCACAACTCTTCCCACCTTAGTGACTCCCTGATACCCTGCCTCACCCCACTTACATAACACATGAGGCTTTATCAGTGGCTGAACCTTAAGGGAGCTGGCAGGTGGGAGCAAATCTCAAGGTGTCCTAGCTTTTTGCAGAGATACCCCAGCCCTGGTTTGATGTCAGCTGTCCTCAGTTTGCAGCTTGGCCTCTCCCACATGCTTCTGACTTTAACACAGGCAACGAACAACTGCACATTGCTTCATAGTTTCTACCAGGTAGTCCCTGGCCAGTCACAGGCAGTGGGTGACCTGGGCTTGCACTGGAGCCCCTCCCAAGAGGTCCCAAAACAAACATACTTAGAGGTTGGCTTCAGACCACAGCAGAGCATAACAAAATTAGCCTCATAAATGGCACAAAGGGCAGTCTCAACAGGCACCAGAGTCCACTGTGGTGAATCACACTCACTGGGGTAAGCACCCCACACAGCAGCCCATAAGCTGTGGATGTGGCCAAACTTCACAGTCAATTAGGCTGAGGGTCAATACCACCCACTGACATGCCAATACCAATCAAGTTTTCACTATAACAGAAGAGAACACACAACCCACACAAGGGACACTCCTGGAGCATGTGACCAGGGCGACTGTGCCACTGGGCCCCACAGGGTCCCTACTACAAAAGGCCACCCAGCCAAGACTGGGAGACATAGCAGATCGACCAAATACACAGAAACAAACACAGAGAGGCAGCCAAAATAAGGAGATAAAGAAATACATCCCAAATGAAAGAACAGGAGAAAACTCCAGAAGAAGAACTAAAAAGGGGGAGGCAAGCATCCTACCAGAGACAAAATTCAAAACAATGGTTATAAGGATGCTCAAGGAACTTAGTGAGAACTTCAACAGAGAGATAACAAGCATAAAAGAGGACATAGAAACCATAAAAAAAGAACCAGTCAGAAGTGAAGAATACAATAAATGAAATGAAGAATGAACTAGAAAGAATCACCAGCAAATTAGATGAAGCAGAGGATCAAATCAATTTAGAAGGCAAGGTAGCAGAAAACACTCAATTGGAAGAGCAAAAAGAAAAAAGAATCTAAAAAAAAAAAATGAGGACAGTTTAAAAGACCTCTGGGACAACATCAAGTGTAATAACATCCACATCATAGGGGTGCCAGAAGGAGAAAAGAGAAAGCAAGGGATTGAGAACCAATCTGAAGAAATAATGACTGAAAACTTTCCTAACCTGGAGAAAAAAATGGACACACAAGTCCAGGAAGCACAGAAAGTCCCAAACAAGATAAATCCAATCAGGCCCACACCAAGACACTTTATAATTAAAATGGAAAAGATTAAAGTCAAAGAGAGAATCCTAAAAGCAGCAAAAGAAAGGCAACTAGTAACTTATAAAGGAACCCCCATAAGATTGTCAGCTGATTTCTCAACAGAAAGCTTTACAGGCCAGAAGGGATTGGCACAAAATATTCAACATGATGAAAGACAAGGAACTATAACCAAGGGTACTCTACCCAGCAAGTCTATCATTTAAAATCATAGGACAGATAAAGAGCTTCCCAGAAAAGAAAAAACTGAAGGAGTTCATCACCACCAAACCAGAATCTCAGAGGTACTTCTTTAAAGTGGAAAAAAAAATAAAGATAAAAATTATGACTAATAAAATGGCAATAACTACCTATCTATCAATAATTACTTTCCATGTAAATGGATTAAATGCTCCAATCAAAAAGCTGAATAGGCAGGCTGAATAGATAAGAAAACAAAATCCTTACATATGCTGCCTACAAGAGACACACTTCAGATTGAAAGACACATGCAAATGAAAAGTAATGGGATGAAAAAGTTATTTCATAAAAATGGAAACAAAAAAAAGCTGGAGTATCAATACTTATACCAGACAACATAGACTTTAAAACAAGGCTACAATAAGAGACAAAAAAGAATCCAGTAATCCCACTTCTGGGTATTTATCCAAAGAAACCCAAAACACTACTTTAAGGGGACCTGTGCATTCATATGTTCATTGCAGCATTGTTTACAGTGGTGAAGATGTGGAGGCAGTCTGTTTGTCTGTAGATGGAAGAATGGATAAAGAGGAGGTGATACATATATACAATGGAATATGCTTGGCCAAGGAAGGGAATGGGTTCTTGCCTTCTTGGCAGCATGGATAGACCTGGATGGAGGGTATTGTGCTGAGTGGGGTGTCAGACCGAGAAAGACAGATGCAATGTGATTTACTTATATATAGAATCTAAAAAACAAAATAAAGTAAAATAAAAACAAAAACAAAGTCATAGATATAGAAAACATTCTGATGGTTGTCAGATGGGAGGGGGATTAGGAGTGTGAATGAAAAAATGGGAAAGGATTAAGAAATATAAATTGATTGTTAAAACGTAGTTATGGGGATGTAGGGTATAGCATAAGGAATATAGTCAATAATATTGTAATAACTATGTATGGTGTCAGATAAGTACTAGATTGGTTGGGGTGATAGATAAGAAGGGGCAAGGGAAAGGATGAAAAGGTGATGGGATTAAGAAGTATAAATTGATAGTTACAAAATAATCATGGGGATGTAAAATAAAGCATAGGGAATATAGTCAATAATATGGTAATAAGTGTGTATAGCGCCAGGTGAGTACTAGACTAATTAGAAGGATCACTTCTTAAATTACATAAATGTCTAACCACTGTGCTATACACCTGACAATAATTTCAACTGTAATTGAAAAAATTACAATGGGGGGGGAAGGTGAAGGGGAATAAGAAGTTCAAATTTCCAGGTATAAAAAAATGTCATGAGGGCCGGCTGAGTGGCTCAGTTGGTTAAGAGCTCGCTCAAGAGTGCGAGCTCTGAGCAATAGCAGTTCAAGTCCGGGCCTTAGCTGAGCTGCCGCTGAGCTACCAACAGGCAGCAGGATGGCTCAGCAAAAAAAAAAAAAAAAAAAAAATTTCACGGAGGGCCTGCCGAGTGGCGTGTTGGTTAAGAGTTGGCTTGGGACACCAGCTCTGAGCAGCAGGGCCCCAGTTCAGACCCCACATTAGGGCCAGTGACTCTGCGACCATCTTAGCTAAGATGGTGAACAACAGCTCAACCTGGAGCTGGGCTGCTGTGAGTCGCTGGCGATGGTGTAGACTGCAGCCCCTGCTGCAGTGGGCTGCCGTGAGCTACTGTGAGTGGTTGGTAGTTGGCATGAGTTGCTGTGAGCCGCCATGAGCAGCCGCCCAAATGGCCGGCAAGTGACTGCCTCGCCCGGGAAAAGCACAATGATAATACCAACATTGTGAAGCGACGTCCTCCACAACTAGACTGAAAAACAAAAGGACTGCAACTTGTCTGTTCCCCTTCCCCGATTCCCCAACGCTGTTCCCCTCCCCCAATTCCCCAATAAAATCTTAAAAAAAAAAAGTCATGTAATGGGATGTAATCTACAGCATAGGGAATATAGTCAATAATATTCTGATAGCATGGTATGGTGTCAGATGGTTGCTGTACTTATCATGGTGATCACTTCTTTAGGTATATAAATGTTGAATAACTATGGCATATCCCTGAAACTAATATAATATTGTATGTTTACTATATTTTTAATAAAAATATTTTTTAAAATACAATCTACTGACCTTATTCTCAGAAGAAATAATTGCAGGACACAATGGTGTCAGTATTGGGACCTTCATTTTAATGCCTAAAAAAATCTGTATTTACACAATCAATTTCCTCCTACTCCAGAGTTCAACTTTTGACTTCTTCTTTGTTGAACCCTGGCAGAAAAGGGGTCAGAGTTTAATGGACTTGTGAATCCAAGGCTCAGTAATAGAAGAAGTGTATATTCCATTATCATTTGAGCTTCTACACATTATCACACTAAAGTAAATACAGTGACACCTCACTCATCTATGATCCAACTATATAGCAAATGCATAAGTGGGAATCAAGAAATAGAAAAGGGGCCTCATGATGGGGTAGAGATTACAGGCATTAGAAAAAAACAGTGTTTGAGAGAGAGAGGGACAGAAAGACAGATGGACAGAAAGAACACTGAGTAGCCATTCCTGTTAACCAAAGCAGGCAGCCCACATTTTGTAAAGTATGTTGGAGGAAAGCAGTCTTCTAAAGAAATCATTTAACGAAACTTGTATACTTCAGGACTTCGCTTTGAAGAAGCACACAGAGCTGTGATTAGTGATACGAGTCTTAAAGGAAAAGAAAGGATTCAATGCAGAAAATAATAGCCAGCAGCATGAGGACAATGGAAAGAGAACAGGTGCTCTGGATGTCTGGGACAGGGTCTGTGCCCTTAACTGCAAGGCTGAAATGTTATCAGCTAATCCCTAATTACAAGGTATAGGAAATCAATAACAATACCTAGAATTGTTTATATCCCTGTCTAAATGAGCTATAATATTGTCTCAATGAGTTCTAGCTAATGAGCTATAATATAATGAGCTATAATATTGTCTCAATGAGTTTCTCAACAAGCTCCTTTAGCATTCTGGTTTATTTCTGTGTGCACTACATGCCATATTTGCATTAAATATAATTTATTCAAGGGAAGACCCTTGGTCTGTTATTAAGACTATTTAAGGCTGAATTTTGCAGTTATAGCAAACTTGGAGCCTGGCTTTCTAACTCACAGAAATTAGAAGTCAGAGAGAAGTCTATACAAACACAAACACTAACATCAGCAAGAAGTGACAGACAATAAAAACAAAGGGAAAGAAGATACATAAACTCTAAAATGCCAACCCAAGAACCAAAGAGCCAGCCAACTTCAAACATCATCACAGACCTCTGACAGACAAGTGATGGCCTAAGTCTACCAAAAAGAAAGTACAACTGAAATCAGTAGATTTGATTTTTAAAAGATTGAAAAGTAAGCAAGGAAGTCTGGAAATATTTTGCTCAAATGGGGCTAAAGAAAAATAGAAACTTGGCTATCTACAGCAAGTTGTCAAGAGATGTAGACAATTGAGGTCTATACCGGGTTGCACAGTGTCTCCCCCAAATTCATGTCCACCCATAAGCTGTAAATATGACCTTATTTTGAAATAGGGTATTAACAGATGTAACCAAGTTAAGATGAGGTCATACTGGATGAGGGTGGGCCCTACTACAGTGACTACTATCTTTATAAGAAGAAGGAAATTTGGTGATATGAAGAGAGGGAAGATGGTTATGTGAAGACAAAGGCTGAGGTTGGAACGATGTTGCCACAGCCAAGGAGCACCAAGAATTTCAGAAAACACCAGAAGTTAGGAAGAGGCAAGAAAGGATCCTCCCCTAGAGCCTTCAGAGCGAACATGGCTCTGTCGCCATCTTGATTTCAGACTTCCAGCCTCCAGAACTCTGAGACAGTGTATTTCTCTTGTGTAAAGACACCCAGTTTGTGGTACTCAGTTTGGCAGCCCCCGAAAAGTAATACAAGGCCCTGTTCTTCCTAGTTCATTCAATTAGACAGCTGCTTTTGAAATCAATAGATGTTGTCTGTTGAGTGATTACCATTTTCCAGACACCATTTTAAGCATTTTGTATGAGTCAACTCAATCTTTATAATAACCTTCTTAGGTGGATATTATTGTTATGAGAAAATTTTGAAGCTGTTGTTACAGATGAGAATATGAGGCAGAAATAAATTAAGGAACTTGCTCAGGTTCACTTGCCTAGTGAATGTTGGAATAAGAAATTGGACTCAAGCAGACTGGTTTCAGGATTATGCTCTACTGCCCATATGACACACTTTGGATACTATATCATCCAAATCAGTTGTTTTCATCGAGTAAATGATCCAAATAATTCACTTAGCTTCATTGTGGATAATTTAGGTCAAAAGTTGACAAAATAAAATGTAGTGAATTTTATGGCTCATTGGTGATTCTCTTCCACTTACCTTCTACTCTAGCAATACAGTGCTTGTCATCCATTCACTGACCATATCACGCTATTCATTGGTGCCTTTGCAATAGTTATTCCTATTTTCTGAAACGTTCTTCCTGGCTTTGGCATATTTTAAATTACATCTTATCTTTCAAGTCACAGCTCACATGCAATGGTTTGGTTAGACAAATATGCACCTAATACGGAGCTACAAACTACATAAAGCAAAAGCTGATAGAACTTAAAAGAGACTTGAACAAATGCATAATTTTAGTTGGAGACTTTAACACTCCTCTCTCAGTAACGGAGAGAACTAGTAGTCATAACATCAGCAAGGATTTAGAAGAATTAAACAACACCATCAATCAGTTGGACCCAATCTGACATTTCTAGAACACTCTACCCAACAACAACAAATTACACATTCTTTTCAACTATACATGAAACATTCACCAAGATAGACTATATCCTGGGTCACTGAACAAACTTTTTTTTTTTTTTTAAGATTTTTATTGGGGAATTGGGGGGATGGGAACAGTGCTGGGGAAATGGAGGAAGGGGAACAGACAAGTTGCTGTCGTTTTGTTCTTCAGTCTAGTTGTGGAAGACATTGCTTCACTGGCCCAAGTTGACACCATCATTGTGCTCTTCCCCGGCGAGGCAGATCAGTTGCCGGCTTCTGGACGGCCGCTCACTGCGGCTGCAGGCCGCTCATGCTGGCTGCTGGCTACACACGGTAGCCCATGGCAACCCACTGCCACAGGGGATGCAGCCTACACCGTGGCAGGCGACTCACGGCAGCCCAGCTCCAGGTCAAGCTGCTGTTCAGCATCTTAGCTGCAGAGGGCAGCATCACTGGCCCTCATATGTGGGATCCGAACCGGGGCCCTCTGGCGTCCCAAGCCAGTTCTTAACCATGGCGCCACTAGGCCAGCCCCTGAACAAACGTTTATAATTAAAAAAAAAAAAAAGTCATACAGGATATGTTTTTGGACCATAATGGAATTGCACTAGAAATCAATAACAGAAGGAGATACCTAAAAAAATCCCCAGTTAGTTGGAAATTACACAATTCGCATAATCCCTACAATAACCATGTGAGGTGGATATCATTTTTATTCTCATTTCTGAATGATAAAGTGAGACAGAGAGAAATTAATGAGCTTGCCCAAATTTACTCAGCTAGTGAGTATTAGAGTCAAAAATTGGACTCAGGCAGGATGCCTCCAGAATCATTCACTACTGTCCATATGATACACTTTGGAGCAGTCTAAACCATCCAACCAGTGTTTTCCTACATCACATGATCCAGATAATTCACTTCATTTTAAATAATTCAGGATATGTTTACTGGATATGAAATATGAAGTTGACAGGCCCCTCCCTCCCATAAGCACATTAAAGATGTTTTTCCATTGTCTTCTGCCTCCACTGTTTCTGATCATTGTTTTTCTATATGTAATGTGCTTTTTTTCTTTGGCTACGTATCTCTGGTTGTAGGCAGTTTGCCAATGATTGGCCTAAAGGTAATTTTCTTTGAATTTATTCTGCTTGGGATTTCCTGCGTTTCTTGGGTCTATAGGTTAAAACACTTTTTATCAAACTTGGAAATTTGGGGGCCATTATTTTTTTCAAATAACTGCTTTGCCACACTTTTTCTCTCTCCTCTTCTTCTGGGACTCCATGTTAGATATGGAGGCTCTGTTCATTTATTTAAAAGCCTTTTTATTTGATTTGCTTCAGCTTGAATGATTTCTACCCATCTGTCTTCAAATTCACTGGTCCTTCTGCAGTTAAGTGCAGCCAATAAATGTTTTATTTCAGATATGTATTATTTAATTCAAGGAGATTTATTTGATTCTTTTGGCAGCCATTAGAATGTAACCTCATGTGGTTACAAGAGCAGGGCGTTTTACCCATTTTATTCACTGCTTTATCCCTATTGCCTACAACTGGCATAAAATTTGTTCATGAATAAAAATGTGAATTCATCTCCCTGGCTATAGCTAATGAGATAAGGAATAAACAACTGACCTAGTAAAGAATATTTGGGAACAAATGAGAGCTGCCATGGTTCTTCTTCTGTTCCCTCCAATGTGTGATGATGTCAAGTTCTGCTGACTCTTCTCCTTATAAAAAATCTATATTTGGGAGAGTTGCTGACTACATTAATTTGGGTTCCCAAGAAGCAGACCCTGGGAACCCTGAGACAAGTATTCAAGTGCAAATAGTTTATTTTGGAAAGGATTCCAGGAAACAAATATAGGTAAGTTTAGGTAAGTTTGGAACTGAGACAGGAAAAAAATGGCAGCCAAAAAAGGGTGTGTTATTAAACATATCACTTTGTGGACAACTGGACCTTAACTCCAGAGGAGAGTTCTGGGAGTCAGTGTAGGGTTATCCCACCCAAGGGGCAAAGGAGTTTTGGCTTTTGTACAAGATTCTTATCAGTCATGGGTTGAGGGCTGCTGGTACTGGGGTGAGGGAGTTAATTTTCTTGTACTTTTTGTCTGCCACACTAACATCCTTAGGGTGATGGGCTCTGGAGCCAAAGAAAGACGTCAGGCATCAGAAAGCCTACAGAGTGTGCTACAATGGTAAGGCATAAAGAGGCACGGGTGGGGTACCTTTATCAGGTGTCACATGGATAAACTTACTCTAAGAATATATATCTAATAAGACAAATATTTAATGAGTTGTAATTGAAAAATACAGTGAACGTTTACATTTTAAAAAATTTGTTACAGTAAAAGACACATTGCCATTAATCCCCCTCAAAATACTCCCCTTCACTTCAAATACACTTATCCCATCATTCTTGCCACTTTCTGAAGCAGTTCTGGAAGTCCTCTTTTGTAAGTGTCTTTACTTCATTCTCCATCATGACAATGCTCCGTGTCACATATCACTTCTGGTGAGGCAATTTTTATCAAATAAAAACATTACAGAGCTGGACGAATGCTGCATTGGTTAAGAGTTGGCTTGGGACACCAGCTCTGAGCAGCGGTTTGGATCCCACATGAGGGCCAGTGTCACTGTGCCCTCTACAGCTAAGATGGTGAATGACAGCTCAACCTGGAGCTGGGCTGCCATGAGTCACTGGCAATGGCGTAGGCTACAGCAGGGCTGCATTGGGCTGCTGTGAGTGTGTGAGTGGCCAGCAGCTGGCATGAGCTGCCATGAGCCACCATGAGCGGCCGTCCAGTGGCCGGTGACAGATTGCCTGGAACAGTGCAATAATACCAACATGGGCCAGTGAAGCAACGTCCTCCACCACTAGACTGAAGAACAAAAGGACAGCAACTTGTCTGTTCCCCTCCCCCAATTCCCCAATAAAATCTTAAAAAATAAAAATAAAAATAAAACATTATGTATGGTGTGTCCTCATCCACCTTATTCACCAGATCTGTCACCATGCGACTTCTGGCTCTTCCCCAAAGTCAAAATGACCATGAAAGGAAAACGTTTTGAATCCTTCTGGACATCGAGGCAGCCACAACAGCGCAACTAGACACTCTCGAAAGAGGACTTCCAAAACTGCTTCAGAAAGTGGCAAGAATGATGGGATAAGTGTGTTTGAATCAAGGGGGAGTATTTTGAGGGGGATTAATGGCAATGTGTCTTTTACTGTAATAATTTTTTGAATTTAAACATTCACCTAGTTTTTTATCATACCTCATACAGTGCTAGACCCACATAAATATTAAATTAGAGTAGTAGATAAAGCACAGATTTTGGAGTCAACCCAACTTGGATTTAATTATAATCTCTTCTATATAACTGTTTTGTGGCCCTGAAAAAAATTACTTAATTCTCTGATTTTCTTTTTTTTTTCATTTATAAAAGGGTGTAATGCAAAAGACTGATGTGGAAAGTAAGTAAGATTGTACCTGGCACATAGTCAGCATCAGAAAAGAGATTTACACCCTTTTCCTTTTCCTAGCTTTAAGCCAAAACAATAAATTATGGAATTTCAGGCATTAGTCAACCAGAAAGAATTTGTATGGAGGGCATGAAGAAAAGGGAAGAGAACTTTCCGGCATTCTTGAATTACAGGTGGAGGGAACACCCCTTTGCCTTACTTCCTAGTTTTAAGTTTGAGTGCCCAGGAGAGTGCAGTATAATTTACAGAACTGGAGAAACTAGAGAGAGTTGTTTCAGTTCAAGGATGATTAACGAAGCAATTCAGTCAAATATTTGGATATTTAATTCATTAGAGGTCAATGATTTGAATATTGCCCGAGATTTTAATAACATATTAGCTCACCTTAAGCATTTTTAGCAAATGTATTTACACTTTAATATAGATGACTAGATTAGAGTTGGAAAACCCAAGTTCAAACTCCAACTCTGCCACTTTTTAGCTGTAAATAAACAAATCATTTGACTTTTATAAGCCTCAGTTTCCTCACCCACAAAATGTAATTATACATGCTCTCTCTAGCTCATAAGGGGATAACATAAAATCTCTACGTGAACTATAAAGTGCTACTAAAAGACATGAACATTGTTGGGACTGCAAATTGGTGTAGCCACTATGGAAAACAGTATGAAGTTTCCTCGAAAAATTAAAAATAGAACAACATTATGGCCCAGTAATTCTACTCCTGGGTATTTATTCAAAGAAATCCAAAGCACTAATTCGAAAAAATATATGCACCCCTATGTTTACTGCAGTGCTATTCACAATAGCCAAGATATGGAAACAACTGAAATGCCCATCAATAGACCATTGGATAAAGAAATTATGGTACATTTATAATAATGCAATGTTACTCTGCCATAAAATAGAATGAACTCTTACTATTTGCAACAACATGGATGGACCTAAAGAATATTATACTAAGTGAAATAAGTCAAATTGAGAAAGACAAATACCATATGATCTCACTTATATGTGGAATCTAAAGAATAAAATAAATAAACAAACAACAGAAATAGACTCATAGATACAGAGAACAAACTGATGGTTGCTAGATGGGAGGGGGGTTGGGGGATAGGTAAGAAAGTAAAGGGATTAGGAAATAACAAATTGGTAGTCACAAAATAGTCATGGGGATATGAAATACAATATGGAGAATATAGTCAATAATGTTGTATAAACTATGTATGGTGTCAGAGGGGTACTAGACTTATCAGGGGGATCATTTCATAAATTATATAAATGCCTAACAACTGCACTGTACACCTGAAACTAATATAAAATAATACTGAGTGTCAAATATAATTTAAAAATATATATGTAAATATATATATTATATATAGTTTATATATATATGTATATATAGTCACAGGATGTAAAATACAGCATAGGAAATATAGTCAATGTATTGTAATATCTATGTACAGTGTCAGATGGCTAGTAGACTTGTTGGGGCTATCACTTTGTGAGGTATGTAAATGTCTAATCATTATGTTGCTTTGTACACCTGAAGCTAATAAATAAATAGATAAATAAATAAAGACATTGTTATTATTAACATTAAAAAGTATTTCTGGGAGATTTCAGTCAGGGCAAGACCATTATAAATACAGAGGGTGCCAAAAAAATGTATACACATTTTAAGAAAGGAAAGCTGTATTAAAATTGTAATACTCAATACATACCAATAACAAAAGATGAATACAAGTCACGTTTGACTTCTGCAATTACAAGAGGTGCTCAAAGTGGTTACCATCAGCGTCCAGACACTCCTGATTACGGTGAACTACAGCTTGAGCAACATTGGTCAAAATGTCCACTTGTATACATTTTTTTGGCACCCCTGGTATTTCCTAATCCCCACAGCAATAGGATACTAACATTTTTAAAAACCTCAGACAATATTTTCAATTAAATTCGGTGACAAGGTTTACTTAGGCACCGCAGACTAGCTGTAGGTAGGACCAAACCATCACGACTAGCAAAACCTGTTCACAACACTTAAAGGGTTAACAACTGTGTGAGGAATCTAAGGGAAGAGGAAGGAGAGTACTGAGGGTGTCAGAGGAGCCAGCGATGTGCTGGTAAATTAGCTCTTCAAAAACAAACAAAACAAAAGCAAATAAACACAAAACTCAGAAACCAACTTGACTCAAAGTGTTTGCTGATTTTCAGGGTTTAAATACTCCACCATAGTTGATGTCATTGACTGCAGACTTGGAAAGAGCTACACACAATCCAGTCTTGCCAATCAGTGTAACCGGAGAGCTTTAGAATCAGAGTGTTAGAATCCCTGCTGAGAGCCTGAGAACACAGACTCTCACAGACTCTCCACTCTGAGAGGAAACTGGAGTGACCTAGGTCCTCAAGGATCTCATAAATACTCCACAGAAATTCTATTCTAGGAGGAAAAACATCTACCCTGAGTAAAAACTTCTGGTAGTAGAATCTAAATTGATCAGAACAGGGCACTGGCTGTAAACAGAGAGACAAGGTGCAAAGGAAGATCTTATGACAGGAGGTGAAATACACGGAATGGAATACTTTGACAACAGAAACACCTCCGAGCCAAAAAGCTACCTTGGTCTATCCCCTACTCCCTACCTGATAATATTGTTTTTAAATTACAAAGAAACCCATCTTACATATGTATAAACATTAGAAAAGACATGTAATCAAACCCCATATGAAGATATTTTAAGGAAAAAGAGAAAAATGAACTGTATGCTGTATCAACAGATAAGAGGGCATACCAAAAAAATATGGCCACAAAGCAGATGAAAATTGTTTCCTAATATAAAATGAACTCAAAATAGTTTTTAAAACTGTAAGAGGTTACAAAAACATGGCATAAATATGATATAGAAAATTCAGAAATGAGGCAGCTAAACAACAGGGATGTGACAAATAAGAGCTGAGAGAGCTCAGGAAAAATTTTAGAAAATATTATTTTATGAAATGAGACTAAGCTAGAAGTTACACTGGAGCAAATAGACATCACAGAAAGAATAGCAAGGGAAATTGAGATTAGAAAGGAGAAAATTAGGAAATCAAACAGAAATAAAAAACAAAGAAGATTTCTAATAAGATAGAAGTAGAAAATAGGCAAAGAAAATCCAACAGTGTACAACTGGAGTTCTTGAAGAAGTAAAACACAACTATATGTCAGAACAACGCTAACTTAAGAAATCTCTTATAAAATAAAGACATTTGAGCATATATCTATTGAAAGGTCACACTACGTAGCCAGAATGGTCCACACTGAGACACATTCAAATTAAACTACTGGAATTGAAGGATAAAGAACAAGTCATTTGGGTATCCAGACCAAAAAAAAAAAATCAATTATAATGGAAAAAAGATCAGGTCTGTGTCAGACTTGCTAACAAAAACACTTCATAACAGATGGCTGTGTAACAATATATTTACAAGACTCAGGGAAAAAATGTGAGCCAAAGATTTTATATCCAGGCAAATTTTATATCCTTCAAGAATAAAGGTCACAAATAGTTATAAACATGCAAGACCTCAGATAATATGGTTCCCACATGACCTTCCAAGGACTCTATAAAAATGAGCTCCAAACAATGCTTCAAAATAATCATATGAAGCCTCAGTACAAAGCCTTTGATGAGCCTTAAATACATTTGTCCACAGAACTAAGACTAAGAACTAATGGGAATAAAAATGAGAGAAAGTATTTCAATACTCTATGCTCTGACAGTGTAAATATAATACAACTAATAAAAATGGAGAATGAACAAAGTACTTGGAAAGTAGAATAAGCTCAGTAAGTAAGTCATAGATATTAACTGTGAGTAAGAGATTATCTTTTTAATTTTGATTCTGGGTGAAAGGGAGAGGAGAAAAAAAAGTGATGTTTGTTAATTTCATTATTACCCATAGTTGTGGACAAATAGACTATATATATATATATATATATACATATATATATATGTGTGTGTGTGTGTGTGTGTGTGTGTGCGCGCGCGCGCTTAATGGTGTTATGCAAAGATACTATTACAAAGATAAAGATTAGAACAAAAATACAAACCTTCCTAAATCTTAAAAGCAATATAGATACCAAAAGCAAAGCAAAACACAGTGTGAAAGCATATATAAAATTTTTATTATATATTATAAGGTAATATGATAGACTTAAGAAATGAAGGATAAATATAATTAGATATTTGCTTAAATTTGCAAAAACAAAAGCCAAGGAAAAAATAACCTAAAACTAATAAAAAATGGTTACCTTTTGGGTGGTAGTCGGAACACTGGAGATAACTGGAATGGAAGCAAGACTTAAGGGAAATGTACCAGGTTGTATTGACTTTAGAAATATCAAATTGTTTACATAATTAAAAAATAAATTAAATACAAAGTAAACAAAACCAAAAAATAGAAAGAAAACCTGAAATAATGAACATAACAATAAAGTGGGTAGCATAACCATAATAGAGAAAGTAATTATTTACGTGAAACTTTAAAACAGAATTTTTACTGTATATTGTGAGAGTTATGTAATCTAAGGACACAAAGAACACCAAAGAAAATTTTAAAATACAGTTAGTGTTTTAGTAATATTGGTATTCTTATCTTTAGACTCTTATAGGTTTATTGCCAGATAAAGAGGTAATTATGTTAATGTTGTTAGGAACTAAGATTTTCAGCATAAAAGAAAAGAAAAATAAGCTAAACAATGTTTTTAAGTATAACCCCTGTAATCTTAGATCTGAATTGGAAATATCAGTACAAACTCATAATTTTAAAACAAATATGAAAAGTATTTCTGAAAATTCCTTTGAGATTCCACCTCAAAATGGATCATAGACTTAAAAGTGTAAAAAAAAAAAATCTACAGAAGTCCCCCCACTTATCTGCAGAAAATATGTTCCAAGACCCCAGGTGCTTGAAACTGTGGATAGCACCGAACCCTATGTATACTATGTTTTTTTCTATACATACATACATATGATAAAGTTTCATTTATAAATTAGGCACAGTAAGAGAGTAACATTATCTAGTAATAAAATCAAGCAATTATAATATACTGTAATAAAATTATGTGAATGTGGTCTCTCTCAAAATGTCTTATTATACTGTACTCACCCTTCTTCCTGTGATGAGGTGAGATGATACAAGGCCTATGTGATGAGATGAAGGGAGGTGAATGGCACAGCCTTGTGACCTAACATTAGGCTACCACCGACTTTCTAATGATACCTCAGAAGGAGAATCATTGAACCATGACATTGTCATGTGTTCCACCCACAAACTGAATGCCTTTTCCATCTTAACAAAGCACTTAATCACTCACTGTGGCCATATCTTTAGCAGTTTAAGGTGTGACAGCAAAACTAGCACGAATTTCATTTTTCTTCTTCACAATTTCACTAATAGAAGATTTGTTCTTATTATGGATCTTAGTAACCTCAGCATATGATTTTTTTTTCTTTCCTTATTATGGCAAGAACTTTCACCTTTTCACTTAAGGAAGCACTTTACAGCTTCTCTTTGGCATGTCCGAAATGTCAGCATCACTACTCTTGTGTTTTGGGGACACCATTAAGTAAAATAAGGGTGACTTGAACACAAGCCCTGCGATAACTTGACAGTCAAGCAGGTCACCAAGATGGCTATTCAGTGACTAATGGGCAGGGAGCATCTATCGTGTGAAGACGTTGGGCAAAGGGATGATCATCACGTCCCAGGTGGGATGGAGCTAGACCCGTGAGATTTCATCATGCTGCTAAGAACAGCACACAATTTAAAACTTATGAATTGTGTACTTCTGGAATTTTCCATTTAATATTTTTGGACCACAATTGAAGGATCATTTGTGTGCTACAGTTACCTACAGTCTGTATTTTGCTGATAACATCCTTATAGTATCACTAAATATTTCACTGTATTTCCTGTAAATTGGTAGTTAGATATAAAAGCATGATCAAGAATTACGTTCAGGTTTTTGGCAAAATTACTTCACAGGATTGTGTGTTTCCATCAGGAAGCATATGAAGTGTCAGGTCGTCTCTCTTTTTAAGATGTCACAAGCTATTGATGGGCATTGCCAAGGTTCATTATTGCTGGAATCCTCCTATAAAGAAAAATTATTCTATCAACTATTTGGTTACCCTAAGTACAATTCATTTAGAAATGGCACCAAAAAATGCTTCACTTTTCCCTTTATTTATCAGTCTTCAATATAATAAGATGGATCTTTAACATCTTCCAACATGGCCAATGAAGTTTGTGTGTTTCTTTTATTTGAGCTCCATTATGAACTTCTGGATCCAATGGGAGCTATTTCAGGCTGGTTCCTAGGTCATTTTGGCATGACTCCATCAATATTTGATAACTTCTCCGTTTTCTTGTATGACAAAATGCTTCAAGCTCATCTTTACATTTCTTGTCTTCAAACGTGGATTCAGCAATTTCTACAAGGATTAGCTGCCTGTTAATTCCATTCTTAGCAGGAAGTACACATTTTTCAAAAAATTCTGCTTGTTCAGTAAATAAATCCTCGTTCAACTCTAACAAGGACTACTGTCATTGACAGAACACCTACATCCATGACCCCTCAATTTCCAGCACAAAAGTTCCTGAAGGCATCCTGTTAGATTTCTGAGTTGTCTGTTTGGGAGAGTTTCCTCCCTACTCAGTAAATCAATAAGGCAGCTATTTTGGGGATTCTCTCTCTTCTCTATATCCAGTTCAATCACTGAGTTAACAAGCAATTGGCTGGTAGCTTTGGTATTCCACCCACACAGCTGTTCTCAGTAATGTGCAAGGACAGCACTGGCCTCACACTTCTGAGCATCTCAGTCACCTCTCCACCATGAACAGCTGTGTCCCCTCTGAGCCCTGTGCTAGGCACTGGAGAGGAAAGACGTGAAGAACAAAAAGCTTCTGTCCAGTTGGGTGACAAAACGCATCTTTTTTTTTTTAATTTTATTGGGGAATTGGGGGAGGGGAACAGCGTTGGGGAATCAGGGAAGGGGAACAGACAAGTTGCTGTCTCTTTGTTCTTTAGTCTAGTTGTGGAGGACATCACTTCACTGGCCCATGTTGGTATTATCATTGCGCTCTTCCCAGGTGAGGCAGATCGGTCACCAACAACTGGATGGCCGCTCATGGCGGCTGACGGCAGCTCACGAAAGTTCACACCAGCTGCTGGCCAGCCCCACTGCAGCCTACGCCATCACCAGTGACTCATGGCAGCCCAGTTCCAGGTCGAGCTGTTGTTCACCATCTTAGCTGTAGAGGGCGAAGCATCACTGGCCCTCATGTGGGATCTGAACTGGGGCCCTGCTGCTCAGTGCTGACGTCCCAAGCCAACTCTTAACCAACACGCCACTCCGCCCAGAACGCATCTTTTAAAAAGTCACAAACTGGACAGTCTGGAGGACCACAAAAGGACCCTGAAGGCTGTGGGGGAAGGTGGGGTTGCAACTGAGTCTCAAAGGGACCCTGTAGTAGAGATGATGCTCTGTGTCTATCACACCTTTTCCCCTTCCTGGGCCCTCAGGGAGATGGCATTTCCCTCCTCCGGCCACTGGAATGTCGCTGGACATTCGAAGTTTGGCCTTTGCAAGGGAAAGTAGTGAGCCCTCAAAAATTTCCCTTGTTGGTCTCCCTCCTTCCATGCTCTGCCTCCAGCGGCAGCCTCCCAGGCCTGTGCCTCTGGGCAGGATGCTACACAGGCAGGTCTCTGCAGTCACAGCTCACAAGCAGACATCTGTGCCTCAGAGTTAACTAGAAGGTTCCTTGTCTCAGACACTAACAATGCTCTCATCCAAAGGGAATTTCAGGGCTACATTTCTAGACATGTAGGATCTTTTCAAATCATACAGAGCGTGCCCAAAAAAATGTATACACATTTTAAGAAAGGAAAATCTATTAAAATTGTAATAATATATGCCAATAACAAAAGATGAATACAGGTCACATTTGACTTCTGCAATTATAAGAGGTGCTCAAAGTAGTTACCATCAGCGTCCAGGCACTTCTCATTACGGTGAACTACTGCTTGAGCAACGTTGACCAAAGTGTCCACTTACATACAATTAATTTTTTGGCACCCCTGGTATTACTAGTGCGACTCCTCGGAGTAGAGCTTCCCAAATAAGAAGAGAGAATTCAGTGCAGGGATATAATAAACTGGATAATCACATCCTCATCTTAGAACATTACACAGCTGTCACACCTGACCTGGGTGACTGTCACAGGTCACTAAGGAACAAGATAGTGCACAGGACCCATTCACTGACTCTTCCCACGGGTGCTATGAGACAGTCCTTTTAAAAATAATATTTATCATTTTTTCTTGTTAGAAAAATACACATTGACTATAGAAAACAGTTTTAAACAGGTAAGATGAAGAAAATTAAAATCACCTATAACCCAATAATCCAAAAAATTGAGTTTGGTATATATACATCTGGTCTTTTTCCTTTGGGTATGTGTCTGTGTAGTGTTTGTTTTAGTTTGTCTAACAGAACAAAATCATATTACACATACTGTTTTATAACTTGCTTTCTTCCTCAACGCTATATAGCGACCGTTTCCCCATGTTATTAAGTATTTTTATATGGCCAGAACTATATATCCAGAATAAAGGTGATTTCACCAAGGAGGAGGGCCCTTCCTACAAAGAAAGATTTGTCTGTCAAGGCTCAGGCCCCACTGAGCTCTGTAGATTTGCCAAACCAAACAGAAAAGAAGAATGAAGGAGGGACTTGGGTCGGGCAATACTGGCATCAGCCACGCAGGCAGCTCTCTCGGCTCTGGGAGCGGAAATGCCAGAGGCTTCCAGTTTGCCAGGAGGCCTTGCTTGCAACCCGCTGGCTGCTCATCGCCTTGCCTGCTTTTCAGATGCCCTGGTCGCTGTCGTCTGGAATTCAGAGTTTCCCACTTGTCGTCAATTGGCATCTGAGGCGGATAGTGGTGAGGGGAGCTTGCAAGGGGAGAGTGTTAGGACACCTTCAGAAGGTGGGAGGCTCTAAGCTAGACACACCCTTACCCTTTCTGGACCATGTTTTCTTCTGGAAAGGAACGGTAAATGTAATGCTGCTTTACCTCCTAGGTGGGCTTTGCAAAATCTTTAGAAGGCATTTTGCATTATGCCTCGGAAATGCCATGGGGATCATGCCTCTCTGAGAACTGCAGCTGTGCCAGCTTTCTAGAAGATGCTGCATCATATTTAAGACAGAGGCAGACATCGGCTGCGCAAGCGTGCGCCTCAGAGACGGTTAGGGGATTGTGATCTCGCCAGAACTCAGCGGTGCTGCCACGGCCGGCGGATGAGCGGGCCACCCCGCGCCTCCACCCCGCGGCCCACGCGCGAGCGGAGCAGGCATGGCCCTGGGGCCTGTGGGTAGAGAGCTGCACTCCAGGGCGGGAGTGGGGGACGCACTCAACCAGCACAGGCTTCTAAAGGTTTTTTTTTTTTAGCTAAGTACGCGAAAACCTTTTCCTTCGCAGCTGGGTTCCTATTTTAAAACATAAAGGCTTATTGTCCTGAAGTCACCCAGCCTGTCTGACCACTTTGGAAATTTCTTTCTGCTCCGCAGAACTGGGAGTCAGTTAGTCATCCCCCCCTCGCCCTGGGTGGTGAGACAGTGTTTTTCACGCATGGGAGCTTCGCCCAGCCGGCCTCTCTAAAGGGGTAGCCTGCTTTCATTTTCTATGAGGGAGAGGGAAGCCATCCTCGAAAAGAAAGGATCTGCTTAACCAGGGGGCTCAAACTTGACTTTCAGAACAGTAAACACTCCAATACCTGAAGGAGGAATTATCAACCTGAAAAATAGAACGTTGTGGTTAATCGTTCTGTATATTGACCAAGACTCTCTCCTTTGAGCAAACTTGAATCAGGCGCCTCCGAGCCCTCTGCTCCACTAGGACCCATCTTGAGTCTCCCCCTCTTCTTGGAGAACCCCATTTGAGCAAGAATCCTGCTACGTTTGGGCAGCAATCCCCACCCTTGCGCTCCGATCACCCTGGCTTGCCTTCAGCAAGAATCCCCCTGCCTCTGATGTTTCCTCTTGACAATTTTCTGTCCGCTGACCCCCTTCCCTGTTCCTTGGCTATAAACCTCCACTTGTCCTTGTTGCTGTCAGAGTTGAGTCCCATCGCTATCCCCCACAAAACCCCACTGCAGTAACCCTCTTTGAATAAAATCTGCCTAACCCTCCTTAACAAGTGTCCTGAATAATTTTTAACTGTGTGTGTGTTGAAAAAAAATCCATCATTGAATGATTACCTGTTTCCAAAGCATTAATAAGAAATACATCTATTAAACATAACTTTATCTTTCCCTCATGTCAGGCTCTTGCACCATGTTCCCAAGGCAATCATTTGGAGCATCTATAATACAGATTTTTAAAAGTGCATGGTTGGTTGATTGTTTGCAGGAGTGAATTTCTGTATCAGTTTGTAGAAAGTGTCTTGTTGGCTTTATCTCTACAGCTGAAGATTCCTTGTAAACTTTTTTTTTTTCAAACCAGGCACTTGAATCAAGTGGGCAGTGGCATACGTAGCCCTCTGTTCATGAGAAGCCAGATGGAGGGCGCTGGTCTCCTTTAGAGAAGTCAACAGCTGCTACCAAACATGTCAGAAAACCATCACACCAACCTGGCATTCCTGTACTCCTGCCTTTTACTTATATGATTATTTCATAAGCATAGGGAGGAAAGAGATGAAAACAAAGCAAAGCAAGGCAAAAGCTCTTGAATAACATTAGAGCTAGCTGAAGGCACCAACTCATTACTCTGAAAATTATAAAGAGAAGCATTAAGTTATAAAAAATTCCCTCTCTCCTGTAGTAACTATATTTTAGGTTAATTAAATAAACCTAATGGAGGAGGGGGAAAAAGTTTCTATACAAAATAATTCTAGACAATAAATGCAGAATAGCATTTTAAAATTATATTCTGCAACTTCTAATTGGTAACTGATCCAATTGCCAGATGGAAGTTCAGCTGAACTAATAAAGGGATTAGGCTGTCACCCTTTAAACCCATTAATGAAACTTAGCAGTACTACAGGTGAGGCCACCGGACACTGTGTGTGGCAATAGGATGTGTAGCATATCACCTATGAGATGTAGCTACAAAATAAACCCACAAAAAGGCAGGAAGGCAGGCAGTAACTCAGAGGCTCAGGCAAGCTTGGAACTCTTAACTCCCCAATCTATAGGAAATACAGGGGATAAACAAGTTCAATGATACCCTGGGAAGCAATCAGCCAACACAAGAATGTGGGCTATTTTATAAGACAACGGACTCCATTTCTTCAACAATTCAATGATAAGGGATAAAAAGGGGGAAGAGACTGTTCTATATTAAATGAAACTTTAAAAAAAGACTTGAGACAAATATAATGATGGGCATTGTTTGGATGTTGATTCAAACCAACCAGCTGTAAGGACTGCTTAGTCAATCAGGAAAATTGAATATGCGTGGTACATTAGAAAATCTTAAGGAAATATTAGTAATTTATTAACAATGTAGTATGGATCTGTTTTTGAACACTCCTTTTATATATGGGTGAAATTATATGCGAGGAATTGATATGGGTATAAGACTATGTAGAAGGCCGGCCGAGTGGCACGGTGGTTAAGAACTGGCTTGGGACGCCAGAGGGCCCCGGTTCGGATCCCACATATGAGGGCCAGTGACACTGCCCTCTACAGCTAAGATGCTGAACAACAGCTCAACCTGGAGCTGGGCTGCCGTGAGTCACCAGCGACCGCGCAGGCTGCAGCCCCTGTGGCAGTGGGTTGCCATGGGCTACCGTGTGTAGCCAGCAGCCAGCGTGAGCGGCCAGCAGCCGCAGTGAGCGGCCGTCCAGAAGCCGGCGACTGATCTGCCTCGCCCAGGAAGAGCGCAATGATGGTGCCAACTTGGGCCAGTGAAGCAGCGTCCTCCACAACTAGACTGAACAAAAAAAACGACAGCAACTTGTCTGTTCCCCTTCCCCCAATTTCCCAGGGCTATTCCCATCCCCCAATTCCCCAGTAAAAATCTTAAAAAAAAAAAAAAGACTACGTAGATTGTAGATGGCAAATTATTTATGGCTACTGGAGCTGAGTACAAGCATAGAAGTGTGTCCTAGTCTCTACTTTTGTGTATGTTTGGAAATTTTCACAAAAAATAAAATGCAATAAAGGGTGGCAATCAGAAGTGGAGAAAATATTGTCAATGTAGTCTGAGCTACTAGCACCTCTGATAAAAAAAATCATGAGCTCCTCCTGTCCCGTGTTTAAATAGTCAAATCTTTCATCTCGAATGCAGGACTTATTTTTCCCCGTTAAATTTGGCTTTGGGGATTCAGTCCTTTGTTGAGATAATGGTTGTTATCACCCAACCTCAAACATTTTTCAAACTCTAGTTCTCCAATCTGATGAGCATTACAAAGCTAAAAAGAAGACAAGCTTCATCCCTAACTCCTCGAATTCCAACAGAAAAAGCCCTGCTCCCCTGGAAGAGTGGTGGTGACAGCAGCAAGCATTCTTTCAGTTTTAAGTGAGTTTCACTCCCCTCTAATTCTCTTATCACTGAATATGAACCTTTCAGGTAGGGAAGACAATGCTAGCTTGATCAACAGTGGACAAGTCTATGCTAAGAGTACTTGGCATGCGACCATGCTGGCAGAGATGGATGCCAGCCAGCATAGCCTTCATCACCTCGAATGCTCCTCCTTGATTTGTTTATTTTACAAACATTTATATGTCCTCCAAAACTCAGCTCACATGACATTATCTGTTCAAGGATGATGGACATGCATTCCCATACAAGACAAACAGAATAATTCTGTTGTGACTGAAAACAGCTCCTATATCACTCCTGCAGAAAGCCCTACCTCACTGCTGCTTCCTCACCCACACCCTATAATCACCTCCATGGTGGCTCCTACCGTGTGTCTTGCTTTCTTTATTATGAAAATATTCAGACATATTCAAAAGTAGAGTGAAACGAGCCCCCCAGGCGCCCTTTACCCACCTTTATTTTTCAAATCTTGTTTTATCCATTTTTCCCTAACCTGGTTTGCTTTTTTGTATTTGTTTCCTGGAGTATTTGAAAGCAAATCCCAGGCATCCCACCAGCCCACCAGGCTTGTACCCACATCTATTGCATTTCTCACTGTAGTGGTTTGCTGACATGGCAGTGTTTCCTATCGACCCCTGGGTCTTCAGGAATACGGTTCCTTCATGGCTGTAGAAACCAGCACCGCAACAGCCCATGGTAGGCGCTCGAGAAACTCCAGCTACTGTCGGAATATCTGAGTGAGCCCAAGCCAGAAGTGCCCAGCTAAGCCCTTCCTGGATTCCTGACCCACTGAAACCATAAAAGAATGATTGTTGTCTTAGGCCATTAAGTATTGGAATGATTTACCTTGTAGTAATAGATAACCACATTGGGCAAAGTTACTTAACCTCTCTGTGCCTCAGTTTCCACATCTTTAAAATGGGGATAGTAACAGTACCTACACCACACTGGGCTTTTTACTAGTTATCAAATGAGGTAAAAACATACCCAGCTGGCACACTGTAGCACTCAACAAATGTTGGCAATTTTCATACGGGAAACACACATAGTTTAGAAATCCTGACTAAGCTAATGAAGATAATAGTTACAAGTTTTCATTCGCCAGGCATGCTGATACATTTTGGATAAGGGTGTGTTCCATAAATGAAAAATCAAGTTCAAGGCTGCTATGAGTTTTGCATTCTTTCAATGACTGGGGAGAAAACAGAATTTAAATAATCTCTCAGCCTGTAATCTGCATGGTAGATGCACCCTGAAATGCGGAAGCGCTTCCCGCTCTGATAACACACGCGTCAGGCCTTGTGATCACTTTCTCTTCTGTTCTCCAGGCGTTAAGTAAACTGAGTGGAAGGGAACGTTTCTCACAAATTGGATCCTTGAAGAAAACCTGAATATAATTAAACTATGAATTTATTTTCTCTTTCATAGAAACATGGGGTTTTATACTCAGTGAATTTTATGCAGTTCTTTAGTAGTGTATGAGACAGTTTGCTCAAATAAAAAAAGATGGTTACGGAGTTCACACCACATGATGGCATGAGTATCACTAGTTAAGATACGTTTCAAAACAAATCCATAAGCAAGATGACAAGCACTTTTGTATTGGGGGTCCTGCATTTGTCCAACGATCTCTAATCACTAATATCGCACCTAACTGCTTCTCAAGTCATTATACTATTAATTAACTTTACCATTAAATGACACAACCCCTCTCTCTCTAAGTATTGTTTGCACTGTGAGCTGGGACACTTTAGGTGCCTTTTCTGGGGCTTTAGGTCAAGAAGGGAAGCTTCAGAAAGGTGTGTGTTGGGACCTCATGGACCCTCCCTATTAAAAGGGTGAGCTTAACTTTTGCATTTGCTGTGTTTTTTCCTTAAAAGTGCTCTCTCATTGCAATGCTAACATGGAATTACAACTCAGAATTCTTAACAGCTTTTATTATGGAGAGTATCAACTGGAAGGCTTTTAATATTCTGGGTGGAGATATAACATGGGCGTGAAAGAAACGGCTGATTTAAAGCAAAAGTAAAAAAATCTTTCCTTCAAGTAATGTGAAAGACATTTTAAAAAAAAATTCAATCTACTGCTCTCCCCTATACCTTTTTCTTAGTAAAAGTTCTTTCACAGAACTGAAATCAAACAAACTCAAAATAAATAAAAGATATATACAGGCATATTTGAAAGAGAACATATTTATTTACATCATTAGTTCCTTTTTTACAACTTCTACACTTTTAAATAAAAATTTTCCAGGAAATCCAGTAATTTTAAATTAAGATATTTTAACTAAGAAAATTTTCACAATATGATTTTTATTTACATGACTTTTCAAGAGTTTTAAATAGTTCTTTTCAAACTGCACAACAGAACGAAAAGCTCTTATTTTGACCTTGCATCTTTTTCAAAAACTTGTTTAGGAATAATGACGGTAACCAGATCCTTGCAGTTTGGACCCTTACAGATAAATATCTTATTAACACTTACAGATACAAACCTGCTCCACAAATGATCCGCATTTTGGCTGCAAGCTGAATCTATCTGACATGTTTTGATGGTAAGAAAGATATGTTTTAGACAACTAAGATTGCTTTGCTGAAAACTCTGAAAGTTTTCCGTATCAGTCATGCAACTGCTTGTAAGTTCCTGTGTACATGTCGTGAGCACACAATGAATTTCTGAGGATGGATTATCTCCTGCTCAGCCAACCTACAAGGGACTCCTGGGAAGTCAGAACTTTACTGGGCAGATACAGTGCATTCTCCTCTCCTTGTCGAGTCACACTGGGATGCTTCGTTCTCCTCTGGTATTGCACGGGCAAATCACTTACTTTTACAAGAATTTACTATTCACAAAATGACTTTCAAAAGTAACAATGGTCGGACATCCTTTCGTGTCACACTGACAGATTTCAAATATTTATTTAGTGAAACTATTAGAGAGGACGGATTCTCCTAATACTTTAAGAATGAGTTCCTCTGAATAGTTGGTATAACATCCATTAAAAAGTACAAAAGATTAATTTTTGCCATGACCAAAGCTACAGTTCATAACGAAAAACGTATATAGTTCTGTCCAACTTCTCTGTAACAGCCGCCAAGGACCAGTCTTGAACATCATGCAGCGGCAATAGAAGTATCATCCACGAGTCGACCCTGTGGCTTTAAAATGGGAAAACAAAAGGGGTTTACAAAATAACAGTGACAACACAAGCTCTACTGCTTGAAAATATTTTTAAATTCTTGGAACTGTTTCACACAAAGAAACACGTGCAAGTATCAAAACGTTATTCTCCTTCTTCACTTGAACGTGGGGATGGAAACTGTGTGCCTAGGGCTGTCCATTCCCTCTGGCCCTGCACAGACATCAGTCACTACTTCCCTTGTAACCCGGTGTTCTAGCAGCTGCTGCCAATCTATCACGGAGGGCATGTGAAGGGGAACCTATGACCATTTCTGCTTAAGTAATTGTTTTATTCTCTTGCTTCTGTGTCTCAAGCTCTGACAGATAAGTTCCTTGGGATTCAAAAAGGTCTCTCAATCTCTTATCTGAGAGAAAGTGATTCACAATGAACTGTGGGATATCTAACAATGAATACTGCAAGGACAGAAGCAGCAGATAAAAACAATTTCCCTTTCTCTAAGGCAGCGGTTCTCAACCTTCCTAATGCTGCAAACCCTTAATACAGTTCCTCATGTTGTGGTGCCCCCCAACCATAAAATTATTTTCGTTGCTACTCTATAACTGTAACTTTGCTACTGTTATGAATCGTAATGTAAATATCTTTTTGTTTTATGATGGTCTTAGGCGACCCCTGTGACAGGGTCGTTTGACCCCCAAAGGGGTCGCGACCCACAGGTTGAGAACTGCTGCTCTAAGGTCACTGACTAAAAAAATTTAAAATATCACATCAGAAAGTAAAGGCTATGAATGAATAAAAGGTACTGTAACTGCTTTTAGGTGTAAAAATTCTGACATGTAAGCAACACCCCAGAGTAGCTAAAAAAATGAAATTTTGCAAATAACTTTGTTTTATTATACAGATGTATACTAGGAGACCTTTGTGGGGAAAGCATGAGAGAGCTGGTGTTCAGGACTTGAAAAAGAACAGTGTTACAATCTCACCACCAAAAGTCATTTGGTACGCTTTAAGCAGAATGATTCCTGTGAGATTCTCTGAGGCAGTGAAGAGGGCTCTCCGCTTTCAGTTTGATTGCTGTGAGGTTGTATGAGTGTACATATGCATGCATGCATGCAGGATGATATGCACGTATGCATATGTAAGTTAGGTCTCCGACATTCGAGGCAGGGACGGAATGAATGAAAGAACAGGTGCCTGGTCTTTTACACTTCATGTAATCTTTTAGTACTGATGGAGAGGATGTTCAGTTTTAGAAACAGAACAATGGCTGAACCTTGTTAAATCCTTATCAAGCATAGCTTTACAAACAGGGGCAGCAGACAAGTACAGCATGCAATCAGAAAACTGAAATCTATTTTTCAAAGGAAGAAAATCATTGACCCAACCTTGCTCTAGGCCAGCACTGTCCAAAGCAACCTTTCTGTGATGATGGAATGCTCTATATCAGTGCTGTCCAATATGGAAGCCACTAGTCACACTGAACTATTGAATATCTGAAGTGTGGCGAGCGCAACTAAAGTTACTAATTTATTTATTTATTTTTATTATTTTTTAAATTTTTAATTAAATTAAATTCTAACTAACTTTAATTCAAATCTCAGTAGGTACGTGTGATTAGTGGCTACCATACAGCCCTGAAGTTTAATAAAGGTGTGATGGGATGTAGCATTTTAGTCAATGACTATTCAGGAAGTAGGGAAAGGGTAATCTTCATGCACTGTCCCTAGTGTGACAGGTGAAACAATTTTAATTATAAGTTTCCACAACGGATAAAGGAACTGGGTCTGAGAAATCCAGCCAACTTTCCCGACAGAAGTCAAGTTACCAGAAGGTGGTACTTGTATTTTGAGAAAAGATCATGGCAGTTAGAAAAAGGCATTTTAATTATATTAAAACTTATGAGTGTTTATTTTTCTGGAACCTTCCCTTATGGGTTTAAACACTAACCAAAAGAAGTTTACTGTGAAAGAAAACCTGAAGACTGAGCTAGCATCAGCTGGGACCAAGGTTGGGTGGACTGAGCGCTATGGGAAAAGGAATGAAAGAGATTAATGGACAGAACCGAAATCCTGATTTCTCAATATGATCTGCTCTTTCACATCTCAAGCAAGCTGTTTGTACAGCTAAAATATGACCAAGTCTGTACACTGATACACACTTGCACATTGCGTACAGCCGTACTTCTGAGTTTAGAAACATTAAACTTCAGAAGGTCAAATAGCTAAAAAGACATTAGAGACCAACCACCCCCTAGCGCTCCCCAACCACCACGAGACTTTTCCCTCGCCGGTGACCTCAGACACAGCAGTGAGGAAGGGCGATGGAAAATGTTTGTAGAATGTGATCAGGTGGAAATGTTTAAAAGCCACTCTTGTGTTGGGGCAGAGGGTATATGGAAAATCTCTGTACCTTCCTCTCAATTTTGCTGTGAAGCGAAAACTGCTAAAAAAAAATAATAAACCCTTAAAAAAAAGTCACTGTTTAAACACTAGAGATCTAAAATTATGAGTTTGGGTTTTTTGGGTTTTTTTACAATTTAAAAGCATGACATAGCATAGGAGCTTGGAGGGGTTAATAAAATGATTTTTCGGCATATGCAAAAAAAGTGTGTAAGTCTGGAAAGATAAAGGCTAGGAAGATTATGAGGAATACAGTAACACAGACTAATTTATAGTTTACCAAATTCCATGTTACATAAACTAGGGACAGCTCCCGAAAACTTGACAGACACAAAAAAGGGAATACTGAGCAATGTAACTTGTCATTCTAAAACAGGTATTAACTGAAAATAAAAGAGGGCACACAGGATTCATGTATATTCATGAATATCTACCAGAGTTACTGAGCGGAACTGAAACTAGCAGGGCGGACAGCCTTAATTCTGGCACCGAGAGTGGCTTCATCGGACGTGAAGCGCTGAGCTAAACGAACCTCTCAGGTGGCCCAATTCACACTCGCACCCATTAGGACCATTTACATAGCCTTTTACTGCAAGAAGGTGGAAACTGAATCATTGTAAGAAATCAAAACATTAAACCAGAGTATAGTTTCCGGTAGCTGATTGTTTTCAGAAAAGAGCCAAATCCAGGATTACACAGTTAAACTGAGAGAATTTGGAAAGTTAAGAAATCATACTTAGAAAGTCAGTACATTTTGTTTAAAAATTCATTACAAACTAACTACAATTTAAAACCATACTTTAGTAAAACTAAAGAAAAAACAAGTTTAAGGATAGATACTAGAATGATAAATCATTATTTACCTAAGGGAATAAAAATCTTTGTGATTAGATTCTATAAAACAATAGTAACTTTATAGAAATGAGTATCAATATTGCCAAATTCATATAATAAAAGTCAAAACTATCACTGTTAGTTTCAAAATATTGTTTAGTGAAGTTTACATAAAAAAACATCTTTTGTTTTTTTTTAAGACCGTAAATTTAAAAGGCAGAACATTTCTAAGCCTTACCTTTACAAAAATACTGGTAGGTATAAAACGCCTGAGCAGTTGATTGGTGAAGTTAGGAAATCTAAGCAAGTTGATGTTGAGAGACGGCAGTTGCTGGTACCCAGCCATTAGGGGATAGAAATTGTACAACATTTCCTGCTCGGTGCCAGGTAGGATACGTAATCGAATCTAAATCATAAACATTTATGGAGAAAGATAATCAAATATACATACTTGCAATACCTCTATGTTATCACCCCCAGATTATTTACAAATGACTAGACACCCAATTCGTTCTGGTGAAATATTCTCTCTCCTTCTCCCTCTTCCAGGCTGATTCTAAAATGTAGGGCTGAATTAGTATGAGGCTAGGACCATGCAGATAATACATGTGTAAAAAATACAAGCATGATTTCTCAGTTTCTATGAAGATCTATAAGGTAAATTGTACCAGCTTAAAAATGAAAACACTAGGCAGATCAATATTTTCTGCATCTTAGACCAGGTAGATGTTACAGTCACAATATGTTATGGGATAACTTATAGAAAAGTATCTTTGTAAACATTATGTCAATATAAGACAAACTAGTTGTTTCTTGTGTTTTCTTTTTGGGATTTTACCTCTGTGGTAAGGTAAGTAACTTCAGGGGATAAAAGATGTTTGGAAATTTTTAACAATACTTTAGAATAAAGAACACAAACTTGTAAGATTTTGGTATCTTACAGTATCTAATTGTTTGTTAAGTGAATATGTGAAAAAGATCAGGACTCTCAAGAAAAGCTTACTCATTTGCAAATGAGTACATTATAAGTACATGATGTGCTGAAGAAAATACATGCATGTGTGTACCAACATATTATAGCTAATATTATACTTAATATGCAAGTTTAAATTAGTGCGTGAACTTACAGTATATATCACATATAATTCTATTTTGCATTTAACAACAAATACAGCACTCAGAGTATGCGCAGCATAGGTGATTAGTCAGAGTAGGTACTTCTAGGTGTTACGACACGTTTGCTCCCCTAATTATGTCCCCATTAATAAAAAGTATTTACTGACTATTTAGGGTTGTCTCTGTTATCACTTTGACAGTGGAGCACAGTATTCTGCCTGATCGCATATGTTCCACTCAAAAACCTGATGAACTTTTCCACCTCCGATTTGAATGGATGAATCAAAACACCTGAATAATTTATTTTTGTGTGCAGATACAAAATTGTGTCTAAATGTATCAAAGACAAGTAAATCTATACAAGATCAAAATCTCTGAAAAATTTTACTGATAGTTCAAAGAATTACTTTTAAAAAGGGTAGTCATGCCTCCAGGCCTCAAATTAAAAGACAAAGAGAGAGAGACACACACACACACACACACACACACACACACACTTTCGTTAGTAATAAAAGGGAAATCTAAAATTTTCAGGAATTCTCTTATATGCCAAGGATTTGTGAACTCTTGTTTTATATGGAGAAAGAACCTATATGTGTGTGCTCAATATGAAAAGGGTTGCCCATTTAATCCACCTCTATAGCAAATTGTACTTAATCTTTAAAAGTGACTAAAAATTCACTAACAAAATAATATTAGCCTATTTGTAAAAACTAAATGTACAGCTCTTCATTTTCTGGCCACACTTTTGTGTCTACATAAGCAACCTACTAAGATACGAGCTGTACCTGTTTAAGGCCTGAGAACATGAAGGCATCACTGGGCTCCACGGAAATCTCCACATCTTGAACTAAGTTAGTCTTATTCTGTAGGTGATACTTGACAGGTAACGATTCTCTGACGCGTCCAAATGATGGCAGATCTGCAGAGAAAGATGATACAATTCTCTTGGTTAAAAAATTTTTCACCATTTATGGGTTCTTTTTGTAAATAAATCTCAATCTATAGACACAGGCTTATTTAAACTAATGATATTACTGACCTCTTGCTAAATAAGAAAATTCTTTAATTGAACAATAGCCATGGGATTACTATAAAAACTGGCTAAGAAGAATGAAACTCTCCTTCTAAAACTGATTAACTTATAGAAAGAGTCTTAGCTATCAGGAGCTGAATTATATTTTTGGAATAATTTTTAAAATCTCTAAATGATTTCCTAAGTATTAACCATGGCTCAAAAGGGAATGATAGGGGCACATACGATTAACTATGAAATATTCTTGCCAAGAACTTGAACCTAAATCTGATCAAGTCTATAGATCTACCAATTTATAGGAACAGAGAAAACACTTAAAATGATACAACAATGTAATCAACAAAATCCAGGCTGTAGGACACTCTATAGGAAAAAAGACTCAGCTTCTTCAATAAATCAGCAGCAAGGAAGGAAGGTGGGGGTGGAGGAGCAGACAGAAGAGGTGGCAGTGGAGAAGAGGAACTCTGCCTAACCTACAGATGTCCAACATATGAGACATAAATCAACTGCAATGTAGAGACCTTAGAACAAACTAAAGAACATTCAGAGTCAACTAGGGAACTTCCAACACTGGAATTTGATATTAAGAAATTATTGCCAATTTTTAAAGTCATGATAATGGTATTGTGATTATGTTTAGAAAAATAACCACTAATATTAAAGATGCACACTGAAATATTTATAGATGAAATTATATCTGGGATTTGCATCAAAATAATGGGGGTAGGAGGTGGGTGTAGAGGTGCAGATGAAACGAGACCGGTCAAAATCTACTTTGGTAATTATGGGGCATTTTTCATAATAAAAAGCTTTTAAAAATCTTAGAAGCCAAAATAAATATTCTTACTGGATTCTTTTTATTACGTAAAATTTGAAAACCGTTACCTGCGTTGACGTGGAGAGGGATATTTTCTACCATCACATGCGGCAGAGTGATGACAGTGCTGATGACAGGGACAGTCTCCATGGCTGAGGTCCTGTGGCAGAAAAGGGCATCATTGAAATTCACATTTTAGGTAAGAAGTTAATAAATCAAAAACAGGGAACGTAGATGTTCACCAACTAGTTTCAAAGGAAATATACATTATTTATCCATTTTCTAAAACTTTATTAACAGAAGTGGTTTTATGAAAAACTTTTAGAATTCCATTTTCGTTCTGAATATTTCCAATTAACAATGTCATAGCCCAAGGCTGCTGCGTGGTCTCAGTGGGTGATTAAGTAAGGATTGCGCCAGAATGTCAATCAGCTACACCCTAAGCACACCGTGCAGCAGTGCTTTGGCAGTAAAGCATTCTCAGTGTAGGTAGCAGTGCAGTGATTTACATTATGACACAAGAGCACAGTTCCTGGATGAGCACCAGACTATTTTAAGGTGTACCATTATAAATACACTACAAGCACAGAGCAGGGACCGAAGAACCAAAAATATTTTACTATCAATAAACATAGTGGCATTTCAACTTTACTGCGATAAAGTAACAATATGAAATTGTCAATTATTTTTCCCTATACTCAGAATGGGAACTAGGGGACAGCTGGCAGCTATCTGACTGCCAAGTAAAGCCCTTAGGAAGAGTTCATATCTAGAGGTGGAACAGCTGACAAAGTGCAAACTATTACAGAACAAAAGCAACAGGCAAGAGCATCTCACCCTTCATCATTAAGAAATAATGTCTTTAGACTAGTACAGTAACATGATGGAATAATTAGCCTTCAAATGCTGATTTAGTTCCTATAAACATATAAGGTAAACATCAATATGGTAAATTCAGAAGTAGGTAAAAGAAAACTAAGTTAGTTTTTTAAAATAAAATTATAAATTTTCGTATTTTTAATAAACCTTACTCACTGTTTTAAGTTATGAAATAATTGAATTACACCATGAAAATAACACATGAAATATCACGTATGTAATGCCCAGCCTAAGCAAACATAGCAATAGAGTTGAGTCTTCCTATGTACCCCTTCCATCTTGCATCACCAACCCTGCCGTCCAAAAGTAACTACTAGCTGGAATTTGGTATGTATCACTCCTATGTGTTTTACATTTTTCCAAATTATATTATGTAGCCTAAATGTTTCACATGTTATATACATGTAATGTGTTCATATTCTGAACATCTGCAGTTGCTTTGTTCACTTAATACCAATAGGATGACAGGTGCAGCTCTGGTTCAGGCACTTCCAGTGATATGTAGTATTTCATTGTATGACTGCTACATTTTATCCATATTCCTGTTGACGGACATTTAGCTTATTTCTAACTTTTTCAATCAGTGCTGCTATGAACATTCTTATACATATATCTTTCATGTGCATGTTTGAGACCTTTCCCAGGACTACAGAGTATAGACATCTTCAATTTTACCTGGAATTGCTGAAGAGATTTCCGAAGCAATTGTTCTAATTTTACTCCACATCTTTGACAAACTGCATCGGTAAACCTTTTTATTTTTCCAAACTAGTGGGGGTACGTTTGAATCTCAGATTACTGGTAAGACTGACCTTCTCTACCTATGTTTACTGGCCATCTAGTTTCTTCTATTTCACTCCTACTGGCTCCTCAAGTATTCTACTCACCTTTCTGTTCGGAGACTTGTGTTTTTCTTATGATTTGTAGAAGTTCTTGACATGAATTTTAATAATTTGTCAGTTTTACATGTTGCAGATAACTTTTCCCAGTTTGTATTTTGTATTTTCAGCTTTATGTATTTTTTAATAAACTGAGAAAGTTAATTTTAAAAAATCAAATTCATCAATTTTATTGGCTTGTACTTTTTGTGTCTTATTTAAAGAAATTCTTCCCTACTCCAAAATCATAAAATAATTCTCTGATTTTTCTACTAAAAGTAATGTTTTGCTTTTTATAATTAGAACTTTAATATACCTGGAATTAATTTTTATATACAATATACAGCAGAGATTCAATGTTTTCCCAAATGGATACCAAACTGTTCACTGCCAATTATAAAAGTTCATCCTTTCCCCATTGATCTACAATGTTACCTCTGTAAATTATAACTTCTTTATGTGTGGATCTATGACTCTATTTCTAGACTCTCTCTTTTGTTCCACTGGTTTATTTACATATCCCTGAGCCAATACCATAGTGATAACTAACGTAGCTTTATACGAAGTCTTGGAATTTAGGTCAAGCACCTTTGCCTAGTTCTGGAATATCTTGACTATTTCTGACTTTTTGCCTCTCCATACAAATTTTGGAATCAAGAGTCTCAAGTTCCACAATAAACAAACAAACAAACAAACAAACAAACAAACAAACAAACAAACTGTTGAGATTTTTGGAAAAAGAAACTGACTCTATAGAACAATTTACAATATTAAATCTTAGCCAAATCCTACCCAAACCCATTCTGTATCTTTCCCATTTGTTTAGGCCTTCCTTTAAAGTTTTATAATCTCCTCCATAAATGTAACATACATTTCTGACATATGAGTATATATTCCTACGTATCTTATAATTTTTGTTATGTAAATGATACCTATTTTATAAGTACATTGCTTAGTTTTATTACTGATGTACAGAAATCCAATTGATCTTGTATATTGATGTTATACCCAGCAACCTTGCTGAAACTCTTACAATTCTAATAATTTGTGGATTCCTTTGGATTTTCTATGTAGACAATTCAATGACTGCAATTAAGAGCGCTTCTCTTAATGTTTTTAATGTTGCTATCATCAGAATAACTTTCAATAAAATTTCATCAGTATATTGGTCACAAATTGTGACAAATACAAATTAAAGTTTAATTTTCTTTTTTAATCTTTGTGTTTTTGACAAATGGTCAGTGATAGCATGAGACTTCTAGTCTGCTCGCGAGGACTGACAGAAGCTCCCAACTATTAAATGACAATGACAAATAATAAAGGCATCGGAATAGCATAGATAACGAAGAAAAGATAGAGCTGACAAAATTTTACCTCTTCCAGCAGATAATATAATGCCCAGTTGCTACTCCACCTTCAACATTTCCAACAGATGGGCACCGAAGACAAAAGCATTCACTAGCACTCTCTCCAGTCTGTAAGACAACTACGAGAAAGAATATTAATAATCCTTATGCAATTCCATCTATGAAAGGAGAGTTTTATATCCAAGTAATACAACAAAAAAAGAATACCTTATGATAAATTATCTACAAAGACTGAGAAACTAAGGTTCAGAGATGTTAAATGACTTTTTCAAGTTCACAAAGTCCCTATCCAGTGTTTTTTTCCTAACCTATCAATATTCCATTGTAATAAAAATAATAGGTGAGGCATCTGTATGTCTGTGACACATCCCTATGGGAACTAATGAAAAGGAGAAGTCTGGAGTCAG
Organism: Hipposideros armiger; assembly: GCF_001890085.2. Classification (NCBI taxonomy): domain Eukaryota; kingdom Metazoa; phylum Chordata; class Mammalia; order Chiroptera; family Hipposideridae; genus Hipposideros; species Hipposideros armiger. Next base: position 810,428 of record NW_017731831.1, read on the forward strand.
AATAATACCCTTTGGTGATTATTTTTATTTCTCCAAATTATTCCATGTCTCCAAAGGGAACATTTCATGATCCAGAAAACACTGGCTTTCTCTGAATAAACACATACTATTGAATGAAACACATCATATATTGCCTCATTATTGCTTAATGTGGCTACCTACCTGTTATGCAAGGATACTTTCCTTTTGTCAATTTTATAATAAATCTCCTGATAAAGCTCATCTAAGCCAAGCCTTCCCTCCCCTTCAACACGTCACGGCCTGCAATGACCCTCCTCTGAATGGAAGCTGGCAACAGTGCCTATCTAATGCCAACTCTAACAACTCTATGAGTGAAACTTTGTAATAACATCAAAGTCCCTAAATACTTTTTTTTTTTGGTTCTCCAGTGAAAAAGATTGTGATAAATTAATAGTTATGATTGTGGGTAGATACCAGAAGTGAAAGGGAAAAAAGCTGGGTCAACGGGCCAGCTGAGTGGCACACTGGTTAAGAGCTGGCTTGGGACGCCAGAGAACCCTGGTTCGGATCCCACATGAGGGCCAATAACACTGCCCTCCACAGCTAAGATGCTGAACAACAACAGCTCAACCTGGAGCTGGGCTGCCGTGAGTCGCCGGCATCGTCGTAGGCTGCAGCCCCTGTGGCAGTGGGTTGCCATGGGCTACCGTGTGTAGCCAGCAGCCAGCATGAGCAGCCAGCAGCCGCAGTGAGCGGCCATCCAGAAGCCAGCTACTGATCTGCCTCGCCGGGGAAGAGCGCAATGATGGTGCCAACTTGGGCCAGTGCGGCAGCGTCCTCCACAACTGGACTGAGGAGCAAAAGGACAGCAACTTGTCTGTTCCCCATCTCCTAACTCCCCAGTGCTGTTCCCATCCCCCAATTCCATAATTTAAAAAATTCTAAAACAAAAAAGCTGGGTCAATCTTTACCTTAATTAACTACTTTTAAGTAATTTTTAAAGACTAAGAAATAATACTGTAGCCCAGTAAACAAAAAACACATCCATCTAGACCTCTTAAGATACTTTTTAAAAAACCTGGAACATTCGTATGAAATTCTTCCAAAGTCCTCCCTAATTCTAAGAAGTTAACTACAACGATCACAAACTTTCTTAACAATTAACACACTGAGGTCAAATATATAACCCAGGAAAGTTGTGGTTTTTAATGTGTCAAGCATAACTTTTTTAGTGCATCTGTGCTGATGTTTCTGGAGGTGGCAGACAGAATAGTGCCACCCCTGCACCCAAAATAGCCACATTCTAATTCACAGAACCTGTGACTGTTACCTTACATGGCAAAAAGGACTTTATAGATGTGATTAAGACAAGGATCTTAACATAGGGGGGTTATACTGGATTATTCAGTTGGGCCCAATGTAATCCCAAGAGTTATAAGAGAAAGAGGGGACAAGAGGAAGTCTGAGGAAATATGACAATGGAAGCAGAGGGCTCTGAAGACACTACACAGCTGGTTTTGAGGATGGAAGAAGGAGCCACAAGCCAAGTTATCCAAGTGGCCCCTAAAACTGTTGTTTTAAATCACTAACTGCAGTAATTTGTTATAGCAGCAATAGGAAACTAGTAATGGGAGACTCAAAGTAGACATTATCATTAAACTAACAAACATTTATTAAACAACTACTATAAGGCTGGCAATAAAAAGAAGAGGCTCTGAAGGAGCACAGTGTAGCAGGGGAGCCAGACAACAGACTGGGGAGCGTTGTAACAGTGGTGTGTACAAGACACCATGGAGTAAGACGGACGAGGGCTTAGCCCTGCTTGGCAGGAACGGAAGGTCCAAGCTTACCTGAGCCCTAAAGAGCCAACGAGAGTTCAACAGGTTGAAAAGGACGAGGGAGAGTTTTGGACAAAAGTAATAACATGTCCAAAAACAGATGGGGGTGATGCTTGCTGAACGTAAAACGTCTGGCTTGGCTGAAGTCTGGGAAAGGGCAAAAGGAAGTAGAGAGACTGGTGCAGAAGAAGCTGGAAAGGTAAGCTGACCCTCACTGGGAAGGGTCTCGAATGTCATGGAAGTCTTTAAAGTAGGAATAACAAATTCAGAACAGTTTTATGAGGGCTCAAACTCTGGCAGCAATATGAAAGGTAGACTAAGGGAGAGGAGGCCAAGAGGCAGCCAATGCACAGGCTATGTCTAAGGCCAGATGGGAAATGAGGACAGCAGTGAGAAAGAGACAAGACGCTGGGCTCAAGGGATGTGTAAAGGCAGAATCACCGCTTTACGCAAAACGACATATGATGAAACCAATTTTACCAGAGGCTAATTGCTATAAATAAGAGTTAAGTTCCTACGGCATCTCATCGATGTTATAACGAAACAACACTGAAACGATGTTATTCGAGGACCTGCTGTTATTATTTTATTTTCAAGTACATTTGTCAAAAAGTAACTTCCTTACAGTAGCAAAAATCTAATTTATAAAAATAAGCTATACTCAGACAAATGGTAAATTATCCTAAATCTATCTTAATCCTAAATGTATTTGCTTTTGTGAGCATACGTCTCAAGATCCCTTCCTTATCAAACAGTTAACTTTACACAGCTAACCTAACACACACACACACACACACACACACACACACACACACACACGAGCGCGCGCGCTTAACTGTCTTGTGCTAATTAAGTGGGATGAGCCACATTCTCACCTTTGTCCACCTGGGACTCTAGCTGATCCACTGGAGTCATAGAAGGAGCAAGCTGGAGCTCACTGGATACAATGGTGAGGGCCCAAGGTGAGGCGCTTAAAAGATCTGTCATCAGCAGAAAGGGGATGTCAGCATAGACCCTTTCCAGGTGCTCAAACTGTCACAAATGAAGACAAAAGGGCCATTAGGAACTACAGTAATCCACTTTATTTTATGCTAATTTCTGTAACTTAAGTCATTTCCAATATACTTCACAGTGACATACCTTTGTAGAAACAAATTTAACTGCAACATCAAATGGAAAGACGGTTTCTATTGTTACAGTTTCATCCTACAGGAAAATGTAAAAGGCACATTCAATGGCTTTTCTAAATCTTAACGATAAATAAAGTTTTAAAAATAGGCAGCATACAAAACACTATCTATTACTAACCAATAAATAATCCCAATTTATGTATTAAGAAGCTAGGATCTTACCCTTGGATGATATTTGTAAAAATCTATGTAGAAAGACAAGACTACTTTTTCCAATAAATTATCTGATGGTATTACAACAGCTCACACTACAAAGTGCTTTCTTACACGGTATTTTTCTCAGGATCGAATGAAAGTGGGAAGGGCAGGCACTGTCACCACTTTACAGCAGAGGAGTCAAAGGTTAAGGAAGATTTTAAGTGTTTGGTCTTAGGCCACAAAGCTAGTGGTGCTAACCAGAGAATCTGGATCTTCTTTCAAAGTCTGTACCTCACCTTAACTCAGGATGACTAAAATAATAGTAATGATAATAACAATAACGGATTCTGACACAGTGTTATAATCATTATACATGTATTATGTAATAATGCTCATAACACAAAGAAACAGATGCCATTATTACGCCATTTGAAGATAAAGTTGTCACATAGCTAGTAAGTGACCAAGGCAAAACTAAACCAAATCTGACCCTGGAGACTGTACTTTTAACCAACACGCTACCCTTCCTCTCTACAAGAGTCTGTTCAAAAAAACAGTGGGGTTATTATAACTCTGGAAACAAACAACATACCCTGTTAGTTGAGAAACCTTTAAAAAGGGTCATGTTGATTAAAAACTCAGGCTGTAATGCCAGATATGACCTAGATTTTAATCCTGGCCGGATACATACTTACTAGCTGTGTAGACCTTAGACATAGCGATGTGACCTTGGGAAAGTTATATGGTCTCTTTAAGTCTCTCAGTTTCATAATCCTCACAGGGTTGTTATGATAATTAGATAATGCACACAAAGCAGTTAGTGAAATGCCTCAATCATGTTTATTATTATACGTTTCAAATTATTTCCTCTTTTAATATCATTGAGCTAACTTTTAATTTTTTTATTGTTTTTGTTAGTTTCAGGTGTACAGAACAATGCAAGTTATCCTTTATACCTCTCACAAAGTAACAACCCCTGCCCCCATCCACTGCCCCCTCACCCCAGATATCATGCTTATCTATTACAATTCCATTGACTCCATTCCCACTCTCTACTCCATATCCCGTGACTATATGTATATATAATTATAGTTGACATACAATATTATTCAACATCAGCTTCAGAAATACAGTGTGGTGGTCAGGCCTCTACACCGTCTATGAAGTGGTCTCCCTAACAAGACATGAGTCCAACTGGTCCCCTAAAAAATATTTACAACATTATTGATTATATTCCCCAGACTGTCTTTTCTATCCCTGAGGCCATATTGTAATTACCAATTTGTATTGTCTCGTCCCTTCCCCTTCTCCTTCATCCCCACCCCCTCCCAACTAGTAACCCTCAGTTTTTCCTGTGTTTCTGAGACTATTTCTGTTTACATTTCTCATTTATTCAGTTTTTCAGATTCCACATAAAGTGAGATGATATGGTATTTGTCTTTCTCTGACTGACTTATTTCATTTAGCATAATATTCTCTAGTCCCATCCATAACGTTGCAAATGGTATGATTTCCTTCTTCTTTATAGCTGAGGGATAGATACTCCATTGTGTAAATGTACCATAGTTTCTTAATCCAGTCGTCTAACGATGGGCATTTTGGTTGTTTCCAAGTCTTAGCTTTTGTAAATAGCACTGCAATGAACATAGGTGTGCATATATTTTTTCGGATTAATGTCTTGGGTTTTTTTTGATAAATACCTAAGAGTGGAATTTCTGGGTCATAAGGTAGTTCCATTTCCAGTTTTTGGAGATACCTCCATACTGATTTCAATAGTGGCTGCACCAGTCTACAGTCCCACCAACAGTGCACCGGGGTTCCTTTTACCCCACAACCTCGCCAGCATTTGTTGTTTGTTGATTTATTGATGATAGCCATTCTGACTGGGGTAAGGTGGTATCTCATTGTGGTTTTTATTTGCATTTCCCTAATGCTAAGTGAAGTTGAACATTTGTTCATATGCCTGTTGGCCATCTGTATGTCCTCTTTAGAGAAATGTCTTTTCGTATCCTCTGCCCATTTTTTAATAGGGTGTTTGTTTTTGGTGTTGAGTTACATGAGCGTTTTATATATTTTGGATATTAATCCCTTATCAGATATATCGTTGACAAATATCTTCTCCCATTCAGTAGGCTTCCTTTTTGTTTTATTTATGGTTTCTTTTGTTGTGAAAAAACTTTTAAGTTTGATGTAGTCCCATATATTCATTTTTTCTTTTACTTCCCTAGCCCGCAGGGATATATCAGTAAAAATATTGCTCAGGGTAATGTCTGCAAATTTAGACCCTATATTTCCTTCTAGGAGTTTTATGGTCTCAGGTCTTATATTTAAGTCTTTCATCCATTTTGAATTTGTTCTTGTATACGGCGTAAGGAGGTGGTCCAGTTTCATTTTTTTGCATGTGTCAGTCCAATTTTCCCAGCACCATTTATTAAATAGATTATTTTTATCCCAATGTAAATTCTTGCTTCCCTTGTCATAGACTAACTGCCCGTATATGCCTGGATTTAATTCTGGGCTCTCTATTCTGTTCCATTGATCTATGTGCCTGTTTTTATGCCAGTACCATACTGTTTTGATTACTGTAGCCTTGTAGTACATTCTAATGTCTGGAAGCATGATCCCCCCAACTTTGTTCTTATTTCTCAGGATTGCCATGGCTATTCGGGGTCTTTTTTGGTTCCATATAAATTTTAGGATTACATTTTCTATTTCTGTGAAAAATGTCCTAGGTAGTTTGATAGGACTTGCATTGAATCTATATATTGCTTTAGGCAATATGGACATTTTAACTATATTAATTCTTCCTATCCGTGAGCATGGAAGGTTTTTCCATTTGTTTGTATCTTCTTTTATTTCTTTCTTCAGTGTCTTATAGTTTTTATAGTTCTTGAAGCGATTGTAAAAGGAATTATTTTCTTAATTTCTCCTTCCAATAGTTTATTATTGGTATATACAAATGCAACTGATTTCTGAGTATTGATTTTGTATCCTGCTACCTTACTGAATTAGTCTATTAGTTCCAATAGTTTTTTGATGGAGTCTTTGGGGTCCTCTATATATAGTATCATGTCATCTGCGTATAATGACAATTTTACTTCCTCCTTGCCGATGTGGATGCCTTTTATTTCTTTTTCTTGTCTGATTGCTGTGGCTAGAACTTCCAGGACTATGCTGAATAAAAGTGGAGAAAGTAGACAGCCTTGTCTTGTTCCTGATCTTAAAGGGAATGGTTTTAGCTTTTCCCCGTTGAGTATGATGTTAGCTGTGGGTTTATCATATATGGCCTTTATGGTGTTGAGATATGATCCCCCTATTCCCACTTTGCTAAGAGTTTTTATCATAAATGGCTGCTGTATTTTGTCAAATGCTTTTTCTGCATCTACTGATATGACCATATGATTTTGATTTTGATTTTTGTTGATGTTGCGCGAGCTAACTTTTTTAAAGTATAATAGGTGGGGATTGGCTGCTGGCAGCATTGTGGCTAAGCTCGTGCCGCGGCTGTGTCAGCGGCGGCTGCAGCAAAAACATTTGGTGCGTTATCTCACACCATTTTGCTGGTACAGCCCTCCAAGAGGCCAGAAGAAAGTATTTACGCTGACTATGAATCTGGGAATGAATGAGGGAAGGCGTCTGTAAAATGTATGAAGAACATCTGAAGAGAATGAATCCCAACAGCCCCTCTATCACATATGATATCAGCCAGTTGTTTGATTTTATTGATGATCTGGCAATTCACCTGCCTTGTTTACCAAGCTGATACCCAGACATACCAGCCTTATAACAAAGACTGGATTAAAGAGAAGATTGACGTGCTCCTTCGTCGGCAGGCCCAACAGGCTGGGAAATAGTTGTGTTAGTAGCAATAAGGGGATGGGGTAGGGGGGTTTGGAATACAGGTGTGTACAGCGTGCTGTAGTGGAAGTTCTGTATTACAGTAATCCTGTTTCCACTGTGATATACTCTAGCCAGGATCGAATATGTTAGGTGAAATGTGAGGATCTGGTTCAATCTGAAAGCCTCATCACCCCCTTTTTTTTTTCCTTAAACATTTTTATGATTATTTAGATGGAAGTTGTTCTTTGTCAGTTAATGTTGGTTCCATTCCTTCAAAAACTGTTCATGCCTGCTTTATAACATTCACTGTACTAACCCTTCAAGTTGGAGTCGGGGGAGGTGACAGTTTAGTTATGTCCTCAAGATAAGGTCTTCGTGAAAAACAAATACATGTTCTTTCGTTAAAAAAAAAAATAGTATAATAGGTAGGATATATGACATTCTTATTAGTGGTGGGAAAAAAATGGTTAGTGGTGGGAAAAAAGTATACAATGATTCCATGTGTCAAAGCCCAGGGCCTCAATATTTACCTACAGAAAAGATCTATGGAAATGAAAGAGCAACTCAATGATTAGCTCAGACTTGGCCAACTTTTAACTTCCACATGGCCTGCAATGCACACTGACGTACAGGTAAAAATGAGATTTAATCCAGTGAAGGGAAAGAATTTACATGTAAATTTCAAAAAAGGTCTTCCAAATAACATGGAAGACATTCCATGAGAACAGAGCTTCTTGGTGAAATGATTTTTAAAGATAATCGCTAGAACCTTTTGAGAAAATTCTCAATACAAATTAGCAAATTAAATGCTGTGCTAAGTCCTGTTGAAGTAAAAATACCTGTTTAACAGCTTTTAATCCAGTCTTTTCCAAACATATTTGACCAATTAATTCTTTCATGTGTAACATCTATTTCTATTCCTCAGAATTTGTGTCCCTTGAAAGTACATCTTGAGAATGGACTGGCTGAGAAGAGTAAACATATTCTTCTCTAAAAAAGTGATATGTACCTCCATAATATCACATCTTGAGGAGAGGAGAAAATTGTTAAAGATATAGCAGTACACTGTCTTAGCTTGATTCCAGGATAGCTATTAGGTAATAAACAATTATTTTAAAAGGGTACATTCTAAGTCTACCATAAGCTTCATTATCAGAGGTAGAAATGATATCCAAGGTTTAGGATTCTAAAGCTGCATAGAACTTTAATATTCCTATTTTACAGATGAGGAAATTGAGTCCAAAAGAAGTTACATGGCTGAGTTCCCAAGTTAGGAGGCATTGATCAGATTAGCACCCTTAGTTCCTAATTCACCATTCAGGATTCTTTTTCTTTTTTTTTTTTTAAGAGGGCAGAGTCACTGGCCCTCACATGTGGGATACGAACCGGGGCCCTGTGGCATCCCAAGCCAGTTCTTAACCTTCGCGCCACTCGGCTGGCCCTCAGGGTTCTTTTTATTACACCAGGTTAGGTGAAATTTTTGACAGTATATTCCATGTCTTCCTCCCTCCCACTTGGGAAATACAGTAATACCTTGGTTTGCAAGCGTAATTCGTTCCAGAAACAAACTCCTCGTATTGCAAGACATCGCTCGTTTACCAAGTTAAAATGTATTAGAAATGTTTGCTCATCTTGTGGAACACTCGCAAACCAAGTTACTCACAATCCAAGGTTTTACTGTACTCCTAATTCTATTAGGATGGTTTTGCCTCCCAGTCACTAATAGAATAGGCCATGGCCCAGACTGTGCAGTAACTAAACTATAAATCCCCAACTTCCTTTGTTGGGTTGAAGACCCAAGTCCTAAGAAAAGGCTGAGACAACAGGGCTGACAGGACTAAGATATTAAATATCATAATTTCGTATTAATAAAAGAGGATACAAGCATTACATACAATATGGTTAAATCTATATAAAAACATGCCCCCTCCCAAAATCTCTATGAAGAGAAAAGAGACCAATAAGAAATACATCAGTTAACAGCAGCTGCCTCTGAGCTATTTATTGGACTATGAGTGCAACAGCTTTCCTATTTTCACTCTCTTCTATGTACACTTAGCAAGATCAATTCATTTTAAAAGAAAAAAATATTTCATAAAGGGATACCTCCTTTCCTCCAAAACCTTCAACATATAAGGCAATTTACAGATTTTATCTAATGTGTGATTTTTATCAATAAGCAGAGCTTTAGAGTCTCAAGACTTTTTGCATGAGATCTCAAACCTGTTGATTCTCTATACAAAGAGCCATGTAGGCCAATTTTCTAATGTTTGAGCAATGAATACCTTATTATATTGTTCAAAATAAACATAAATGATTAAAAAAAACACAGATGTTTAATTAAAATTTGTAATACACTACAAGCACCTAACTGCTTATTTTACAGGTAAACTATACAATAGGGCATACTCCACAAATGATGCTTTCTGAAGTAACTACGAAAAAAACATACCTTATGACATTTGCAAACAATTTCTTTTTCTTCAATAGTTGTATTGATCAGGTAAGAAACATACACGAGAAACATTCTTGAACCCACTGTTCCACAGCGAATGTATAACATTTTCTCCAGCTGTAACAAAATAAAAGTATTTTAACTTAAATACTTTCAATTTACTGTTACAGAGATTTCCTCCTGATATGTATTCTAGGATAACGTTCCTACCTTTTAGAGTTTACTGTATCAATGACTAAATTCTTGAATGCTTTTTATAGGCTATTCCTGACATAGCGTAAGAGTGGAATCATTACTCTTCCATCTTTTTTAATTATCATTCTCAACTTCCCAATAATTCTGTGTGTTTGGTTTGAAAATAGAAGTTGACTGAAAAGTTATTCCACTAAGTTCATTATTTTATAGGCAACTAACTCCCTATTAGGGTCATCTGCTTTAAAATGCCTTGTATAAAAACCGCTTAAAACATCTTACACATTTAAATATATAAAATGTATATCAAATGTGCAATAGTTAAATCACTCTTTTAGTCTCAGGAAATGCTGTTAAAATCCTCTAGAACTCACTACATATTTAAAACTACAAGCTAACAATCATTTCTGACCAAGTTTACCTGTTCCCCTGGATGTAAGTCTCCAACAGGAATGTCGGTGAGTAAAGCCGGGCAGGACTCATCGCACAGTTCTGTTCCATGAAGGGTCACCTGAGTTTTCTGAGTTAAATTGGCATCCTGTCCTAAAGTGTAATATTGATGTTTTAAAATACAGACTTCAAATGTTATCCTAACAATCGATGCTGTATAAAAAACACTATATCATAGCTATATTTTAAACAAACTTCCTAGAGTTGACACCACTTGTGTTTTTTATGTCGGATTAATACAGATCAAATTTTAAAAGGAATGTTTACCTGGCTTTAAACCAGCAGTGAGCTTCACGTCTCTGATTTGGGTCTTTTCGTGAGACTGAATAGTCACAAGCAAACAATACATTTCATTAGTCAGGGCAGGAGGGTCATGTCGCAGATGTACAGAAATGTTTGGAACTCTGGAAATGATCCTTTGGGGGAAAAAAACATAGCTAAGTAATTGGTGATTTTAAAAAACAAATTATTCAAACAAAGTGTTTCAAAGAAGTAAGATGACCTTTCACAATCTGCCTAGCAAGGCTGACTTACATTGTGCTTGCCTGAATGGTGACACTGTCCCAGTGAACCTCATTGTCCGGGAGCTTGGGTCGCCTTTTAAAAGAGCGCGAGGCCTGTAACGCTTCTTGGGAAGAAGCAGCATCTCCCCCTCCTCCCTGCCAGTTTAAAACCACACATCTTCCCGTCTCATGGCCCAGAACCAGGTCCACAGAGGTAATCTAAAACAAAAAGGTCTGTCAGAAATGCCAGCTCATTCTTATTTGTCGCCATCCCCCCTTAACAAACCACAGCATAGATTGCTTGTCTACAGAGTTCATCTAGAAACCCAGAAGCCAGAACACCCGCTGTAGGAGTCTCATCCTGGCCATCTATTAGCTGGGACATTGGCTAATACAGCATGCTGGGTTTCAACTTCTTCACCTTCAAACAGAGATAATAAACTGCCTTTCTAGCTAAGACACTGACTATGCAATACTGTTATGATTTGAGCACCTGGCATAGCGCCTGAATAACAGATGTTCAATTAGTGGCTGCTGAGTGAAATAAATGAGAATGTTTTGATAAACATTAACATACTCATAACCTAATTCCTAATTCCACACACTTCTCTTGAAGGCACTTATAATATTAGCAATGAAATTCTTTACTAATAAGTGTCCTTTTCAACTAAATCCATTAACAAATGTACTCAAAATAGTATTATCAATTGTGATTTACATCTGCTAGGGTTCCTTAGGTACCTTGTAAAAAATAAAATATGTAATTAGGGATTTAGTCAAAATCATGAAGAAATGCTTTTTAATGAATAACCAAAAAACTCTGGGTATTGGTTAATAAAAAAAAATCAATAGATTCACAGAAATCTATGGGAATATTGACAGTACAGTCTTATGTTTCTATCTTAGAAAGTGGTCCCAAGTTTATATTAGCCAACAATTCACATTCAAGCCATGATAAACAGGCACTTATTGAGTGCTTACTACATAATAATCACTTACTCACCACTCCAAGCAATTTACATTAACTGATTTAATTCTCATGAAACACTAAGTGGTAGGTACTATTATTATCCCCATTTTACAGATCAATAAACTAAGACACACAGAGGTTAACAAACTGCCCAGGGCCACAAGCTAGTTAAGTAAGCTGGAGAGTTGGAATTTAAACCCACATAGTTTGCCTCCAGAATTTATTATACTCAATAAAAATATTATTTCCATCAAATATTTCTAAAAGGCATTTTAATTATCTTCATTAAGTGAATCCTTCAAAACATATAGCCATTTTTTTCTTTAAAAAAAGGTGAAGATGTTGCAATCAGCAACATCTAATCATCAAAATGATATAGATCTTTAGACTGAATTATGTTGTATTATACAAAATATAACTGCTATATTATACAACATATTTTGTCTAAAATTCCTTAAGCGATTATGTTGCCATTAAAAAAAATCAGGTTGGTCTTATGTACTAACAGAAAATGATGCCTAATATACACTATTAAGTGAAAAAAGCCAACTACTGAATACTATGTATATTATATTCTTAATGAAAGAAAACCTACTAAACCACTATAAAAAATGGTTTCCCATGGAAAGTCCAAGTGGAAGGTTTTCATTTTTTACTTAAATAAATTTCTGTATTGTTTGAAATTCTTCCTGACATACACACATACTTTTATCATTTAAAACACTTTTAAACAAATTTCATAACTAACCTCAATTTTCTTTCCCACGTCTTCAGTTTTTGCAATAAATTTAAATAAAAACTTTCTTGTTTTACCAGGAACTAAGCACATCTTTCCCTGAGTCAAATTTTCTAAAACTTCACTTGCTTTGGATGCTTCTTGGATTACACAGAACTGGTTGTATTCCTGAAAAAGAGGTTAGCAAAGGTCACAGTTTATAAACATCAAATGCCAAATGATTTGGAGCTTAAGTTTCACTCCATTGAAACTGCAGCATTATGAAGAGTTGCTAGTAAAAAGTATTTTTTTATGCCAAATGGAGGCACTTATCATCCACTCACTTCTGCCACAAGAGAGACACAACTCACTACACACAACTACACACCAGATGATTTCTGAAAACATTTAAGACATCCCTTTCCTGGAGAGAGAAACAAAAATTTATTCTTTGTTGCATTGGACACTATCATTTTCTTTTCGTAAAGAGCTTCCTTTTTACTTGGCTTCCGTGACACTAGAGTTATCTCTTGTTTCTCAGCCTCCTTGACTACTTTCTGCTTTTCCTTCAAAGGGCTTTTTCCTTCTTCTTGTCCGCAGAATTCAGAGGTTCCATCTGTTTCTGTTCTTGGCCTTCAGTTCTTTTCTCCTTATGTTCACTTCACCGCAAAGTTTATCCATGTCTACCTACTCTGTACCTCTTTGCTACTATTTCCCACATGAAATAGTTCTAATTCTGTTCTATTTCTGTAGCCAAAAGCTCATATCCACAATTGTCTAGAGGATAATTCTACTACCACTTCAAATTCAGCATGTCCCAAACTAAATGTTTATCTATCTTCCCAGAGAGCACACAGAACAAAGACATCTTTCGTGAATCAACAGAGACATCTTTCGTGAATATATCTATGGATTCACCATTCCCATTAAGTCAATAGCAGCAAGAACTTTCCAAGATCCATCTTCTAGCCCAACAGATAAATTATCCTCACAGAAAATTCTTATATAGTTAAGTGTTATACTTTCCCTCTAATGTTCATATCTATTCCATGCTTTTGAAACCTAAGAACTTGCTATTTTTTTCTTGTGGTTTGTATCTTGAATTAGAAATAACATATATTCAGAATATAATCTAACTTTAAAAACTAATTGCTTGAGGTGGCCGGTTAGCTCAGGCTCATAATACCAAGGTTGCTGGTTCGATTCCCATATGGGCCAAGGAGCTGCGCCCTCCACAACTAGGCTGAAGCAACTACTTGACTTGAAGCTGATGGGTCCTGGAAAAACATACTGTTCCCCAGTAAAATTTCTAAAAAAAACCTAATTGCTTTACATTCTATTTTAATATCTTTATTAGTTTTTAATTACAGAAGTAGTCAATGTTTGTTGTTTTTAAAAAAGGGGAAAAGTGGAATAGCAGGATAATTTACCAAATAATTACACAGACAAAAGTGACAAGTACTATGAATGGTTGTGTGAACCTGGTTAAGTCTAATCAACGAGAGGAGGGAAGCCAATCAAAGCAGAAAAAACAAACTACTACTTTTTTAATAGTAAAAAAAAAAAACTATTAAAACAGATAACACTTTCTTTACCCTTCCTTTACCACCATCCAATAAATAAACAGATAGATAGACAGGACACAAATAAATGAATAAATCAATCTTAAAAGACTTCTACTTACTGGCCTAGCTCTGCTTAACTCTTCAAGTTCCTTTAAGCCACCCAGCCTAACTTCCAACGAATCCCCACTGCTGACTCCTCTTCTGTCATGAGGCTGCTGTCTTCACTTGCCCATAAACACAGAACGTGCGCGCCTGCTTCCATTCATTGTTTTCTCATTGCCAAACATGTCCTCTGCCTCTCATCTTTTTATATCTACCTTAATTCTATTTTCAGTCTTGAAATTGCCTTCCTTTCCTTTGGCCTGCCTACTGTAACTGTATTTCTAGCCTGCACCACATAATTTGGTCCTCGAGGCAAACTGTGAGTCATTCCTGGCCCTTGCTCCCAGAATGCTTATATTTTAATGGGGCTGACATATGCTCAACTTCTCCAGGTTCATCATGATGCTCAGAATATTGTAATGCTCAATAAATGCTTTCTGGTTAAAGGCTCAATACTTTCTGATTGACCAGAAGGTAATTAATTATCTATTAAGTGAGCTTATAACTGAAACAGTTGGGACATAATTGAGTACTTGACTTCATCACACTACAAAAGTGTTCAAATGTAGGAAGTATAGTATGATCTCAATTCTGTAGAAAAAAGTCTAGACTATTCAAATCTAGAATAAGTCTAGACTAGTCAAGGAGTTAATAGTGATGAGCCCTGGGGAATGGGAATGGAAGAATGTACATTTATTTTTCACGTTATAACCATTTCACTTCAATTTCTTTAGCATCAAACACATAATAATCTTATAATAAACTAGTATCAATGCTAGATTGTAAAACAAATGATTTTGAAAATTATATTTATTCTGAATATATCTTACTTGAAATTCAAGTTATATATTACAAAAAAATACATAGACAAAGTTCTTAGATTTTATAAGCATGGAGTAAAAACAAAAATTAAAGTAGGAAAGTATAAAACTTGAATTTCTGATACAGAAGTTGAGAACTATAAATACATCAATTTTTAATTTGTTAGTACGAAATCCTTAAGATCTAACATTTACTAAGCTCATTTTATCTAATTTAACATAAGCTACAATAAGGTACACATGTGGTAAAGACACAGTAAAGCTACCATTACCTGATTATTAAAGCTCACACATAGCTTAGAAAACCGAATGGGATGTGGACAATCAGCCTTCAGATAAATATCAAACTGCACAGGAACATCCACATGAAAGCTTGGGGCGTGAAACTTGGCTTTGCATTGAACTAGAAATAAAACAAAAAGGGCTGAGTCACACACTATCATGCACTCTAGACCCACACACATTCTTCTCTGATCCAAATTTACTCTTCAGAAAGGACACATCTGCCATAGATAGTCTTCCTGACTTCTGCACTTAAACAGACATAAATGTAGCTCACTTTTTAAAAACAAACCACACTTAAATAAAGTATAGCTCCAAAATCATCTTTAATTTTAAAAACATAGTTGTTCCTGAAATGTAACTGACACAGAATTTTATAGGAAAAATTGTTGTTATTTTTAACTTATTTCAAAATATTTGCCTAGACATTAAAGCGTTTATAAACCTTCTAAATAACTATTTTTTAAATGCATTTCAAATAACATCTGAATCACGAATGAAAAAAGTAAATCTTAAGACATAAACTAAGTATTTAAAATTCTGATTGTTATAAGTCAAGGGGAGAAAGAAAAAAAATCACAGTTTATCTATAAAATGACTGTACTCTGAAAATTTTAGATTTTCATAGTTATTATTCTGCATCTATTCATTTTGTAGGAATAAGGATGATTTCCCTGAAATAACCCTGGAGATGTTGGCTACCCACCAAATGGCACAAAGTCCTGTACTCCTATTGTGAAAACATTGCTGCCGGCCAGAGAAATCCGGTCTGCCCACAGCTTCTGAGCAGTTTTCACAGCTAAGGGATCACAGTCAGGTTCAGGATCAGGACTTTCATTCTGCACCAACACAGAGTTAGACATTCTTTTAGCTAGTTATAAAAACAATACGTACACAGAGACACAGATCTAGGTAAACATATCCCTAGAACATATTTTATATAAAGAATTCCAACCTACCATTAAAACATTTATGAGGTTCTTTTCTATCCGAGATTTCTGGTCATCTTTCAGAGTTGAAGCTAATATAAAGAAAAAAAAAACCAGAAATATAAGACAGGCAACCTCACTTAAGGTATTAAAATATTGTAGAATAAATATCTCTTCTAAGATGGCTAAGAACAAATCTAGAAGATTGACAGATAGCACAGCTTTCTAAAAGTTAGCCCAAACACTTTATATACTTGTATTTGAATTCCATGTGAAAAATTATTTTATGCCGTATTTTAAAAAGGCAGAAGAATTTTGTTCTCAGCTACAAGACCCTCAACTATTACAAGTTCCATGAAAGTATAAATCCCTTCAGTTAGCAAAGTGACGTGCACACAGTATAAGTACTACCAAATATTTGAGACTGAATTATTCTTCCAATTTTAAGAAGCTTCAAAGATGCTGAATAATTTTAAAGATTCAGAATTTTACTGAAAGAACATCAAGTCACCTCTTCCAAGGAGTTCTAGGGAATAAGTAATGTAATCTTTTAACTGAGCCATGAGGTAGGAACACTTCAGAGCTGTAGTCAGTACAGATGTGAGTAGAGTCCACCATCCTTCACTCCGATAATCACACATCACATAATCCAGCAACCTAGGAGAGCATAAGACAGACTGAAACAGCTTCACAAGAAAGGGTTTGAAGAGTTCTGAGAGAAAATAAAAGTGCTTTACTCATTTTTATTTAAGCCTCAGAAAATCTTATGGAAACAGTTTAACAGGAATTTTCACATTTAGCTAATGTGAAATTAGCTTGAAAATGATTGTACCAATAGGTAGTACTTGAAAGAAATATCACAGAAATGGGAGTTTAACAGAAGTAGAAATAAGTATGGAAATAATAAATACAACACAAATTTCTATTCTGTAAGTAATCAGAATACTTGTAAAAATAAAAAGTGAATAAGACTCACTTCAAAGCTTTGGTATAATCCTTTGCGTAGTAGTATTCCTCTCCCATTTGAACCACTATAAAGGAAAAATATTTTATGTATGTAATTTAAAATTATTCAAAGTCTCATGAAATTGTGGCATGTTATGGATACATACTTAGATGACTTTTCATTCTTGGACATTTATACTTCTTAAATTGTGCAACAGCATTGCTCAGAAGAGTTATTATTATTTCCTGTTAGAAAAGATAAAGTGTGAAACAATCCAATAAAAAAATCTATGTTTTCTGTGAAAACTGTAAAAATAGTTTATATTAAAAAAAAACTTACGGAGTGAACAACATTTCTCTCCTTCAGCTGAATGGCAAGAATTCCTACCTTCTCTTTTTCAGGATCAGAAAGATCAAAACCTGCATAAGATAAGTTACAACCCATTTTAGATAGCTCATTTAACTTAAAATCTACATGAACAGTGGGTGTGTACACTCCTTGAATCCTTTAATATAATGTATTTTAAATTCTTCAGCACGCTAGAATTTTAAAGATTCTAAGCAACAGCTTCCTTAGTATGGAAACTTCTCTGTGATCTCTGTTCTGAAAAGAACATCACTGAGCTCAACATTCTTTAGCCAGGTGGAATCCACCCCCACAATAATACCAACATCATCTCCTGGAGTGAATTAAAGTGAATAATTTTTTAACACTTAAGGTTCAATTGCAACAGAAACTGCTCAAATTAAATGAAGTGGGTATCAAAAACAAAAAAGATTCAGAGAAATTATTTCTAAGGTGATACAAGTTAATGCTGTTTTAAAATGTCAAATAAGTCATTAAAGTTAACTGGAATTAAAAAGTTTAAATAGGCCAGAGCAGCTTATTAATTGTGTTAAGATAACAGCTGCCCAAATGTTTTAATCAGATCCACATCTTTAATTACTAGTTATTCTGAGATGTAATTATACAAACAAAACATCCTAGAAAATAAAGAACTGAAAATCTTCTAAAAAATGTTTTAAAAGCACCCATTTCTACATCAATATAATTTGTTATGCCTAACGCAGCCAATGGAAAAATTATGATAGCAATCTTTGCCTTTTGAGGTTGAGGAAAAAGGGAAGAGGGAAAAATTATTTACTCAGTATTCCTTGTCGCCATGGTCTTTGTCCATAAAAGTCAAGAACGCCTGTTTGTGTTTCTAAGGGATCAGGATTGGGATACGTTACAGAAGCCTGTAAATTAAAACACAACCCTAAGTAACAGAGTTCACATAACCCATCCCAAACCAACTCTCCCTCAGTCTTTGATAGAATAAAGTTTTCATAAAAACAAATACCAAACACATTCAAATATCAAAACTGTGAATATTTTAACATAAATTAAAATGTTAAAACTAAACTAAAATGTTTCATTTCATATTTGGTTGGTCTCATAAAAATTAAACTGAATAAATCAACCTGATTCTGACAAATGATTTCATAGTACAGCAAGTGCTCGAACAAAGTAATTTCATTCAGCATCATTTCATTATAACACTGATGAGATGCTGTAGGAACTTAACTTTTGTTTATATCAATTAGTCTATGGTAAAACTGGTTTCATTATACATCGTTTAGCTTAAACGTTAAGTGAGAGCTTACTGTAACTAACTTCTTTACATTTTCTTACCTTTGTTATAATACACCAGTAAGAATATACTATAAATCATGCTTGATGTTTATTCCTATGTATAAGTACTTTTTGTGCAAATGAAAATAATGTTATAAGAAGTTTTAAAACTAAAACACTATTTTCCTTGTTTATCACTAGTGTTTAAGCCCTGGTGTGGGTAAGGGAGGGACACTTTTGGCACAAGAATTTACAAATTTACACTGTTTTATATTTTTTTATAACGTTTCCCCCTGAAACCAAAATATGTATAATACAAGTAAGCTATTGAAAACTGCAGAAAACATCCAAAATTAAAAGGATAAAAATGTAAATTACCTATAAACCTACTACCACAGTTAACAATGTATACATTATTCTTCCGGACTTTCTATGCAAATATTTGTTATCAACTGAAATAATTTTTCACCTTGCTTTTTAAATTTATATGTATTCTGGAACATTTCACAAAACCATTAAATATTCTTCTAAAACATTAATTTTTATGGCTGCCTGCTGTTCCACATTTTAACAAACTCACTATAGTTGTTTTATTTCTATTTTACATTACAATTAATAAATCTGTCAGAACAACTTTGTAAATAAATCTTAGCACTTATCTCCTAGGATCTCTTATCTGCTTTAGGCTTCCTGAAAATGAAATTCTGGGTCAAAAGATATGCATGATTTGCAGGCTTCTCACATTATTTGACAGAAATATTATTTTACGTTCCACCCAATGATATTTGTTAATGCCCATTTCCTCAAGTCTTTATAAAACCTAGTTTTAATCACTTTTTGAAGTATTGTGTTCAAATTATAATACACCAAACTTTAAAAAAAAATATATATATATCATGCAATAAAGTTATAAATCATATTCAAATAACATGGTAGAAAATAGTCTAATTACATCATGATTTAAGGGAAAAAATTCATACATTTAAAGTACTAATACATAAACTGCTTTTGTGACAGTTTTTTAAGTAGTACTGTTGATAATATTCACCTACCTTCAGAGAAGAAAGCTGCAGATTTTAAATGAAAATAAACTGATATAACTATATGAATATAAATGTAATTATATATATATATATATATATATATATATATATATATATATATATATATACACACACACCATGTTCTGATTTGAAAGGTGCTTATGGGGAAACTGGTATCTAAATATAATCATTCAAGAGAAAGGCAAAACATCAAGTTTAAGAAACTATGCAATTAACATGCCTCAAACAGATTCTTAAGAGTTTTCCACAGAGAAAAAAACCCCAGGAGGAGGCATAAGTCCAAAGTTATCCTTTCTGGTGGATCAAAATAAAGCACATGCCTTCAGTTTCCTTCAAACTCCTATAGACATGGTCACAGAAGCAAAACATTGGATTCACAGTGTGACACGGACTAAAGCATGGCTTTTATTTTAAAGTAACTTTCTCTTCTCTAAATCACTTAGTTACAATCGTAAATCAGTTCTTCAAAGAAAAAACTTCTGCTTAATTCACAGGTGAAAATGGAGTAATCAGGCTAAAACCGAAAATAATCACAATTTCTGAAAATGTAAGATAAAAACTGATTATACTCAAAGACTTGGAAAAAATTACCAACACCAACCACTCTTATCTTCTTTCAAGAGAAGATAAATCAGCTTCCTAAATGCCAGATAACATGGGAGTCGATAACTTACCTCATGGTTACAGAGGGCTTGTGCAAGCTGTTTCCGCTCCTGGGCATAGTTAGCTGCCTGCTGGTAATAGAAACCAGGATTCTGAGTCTGAATAGCTGTCAACCCTAACTTAATAGCTTCATCAAATAAATCTCCAAAGGCCTGGAATCTTAAAGAAAAAAAAAAATCAAGAAATCAAAGAATGAAAAAGAAAAAAGAAAGAAAAGGCTTACTTCTATAATTATTCATCCTAGAAGCATACCTGAACAGATTGTATTAAAATAATGCTAGTGATGGAACTATAAATTGGTGGGATTTTTGTGTAAATACTAATACATACTAATTATAGGTTACAGATAAATTCTGCATTTAAGTCAGCTCTTCTGTGCTAGCAAGTCTTTATAAATATACCACCAAACTAGATGTTAACATAGTTCCCACCACTCAAATACATCCATGTTTCTGTAATTAATTTCATTTTAGCAATTTTTAAAAACCAGCCCCACACAGCAAGTTCCAAGTCAGCAGGGATTTTATTTTGTTCACTGCTACATTCTCAGTACCTAGACACATGGCAGAAGATCAATAAACACATGTTGAATGAAACAGATGGTACCAGATGAATTAACTGATTTCCATTAGGGAACTATGAATCAATTTCTACTATTACTGGAAACATACGTTAGATCATTAAAAACCC
The DNA here is from genome assembly GCF_001890085.2 of Hipposideros armiger. Classification (NCBI taxonomy): domain Eukaryota; kingdom Metazoa; phylum Chordata; class Mammalia; order Chiroptera; family Hipposideridae; genus Hipposideros; species Hipposideros armiger. The sequence continues at coordinate 831,356 of NW_017731831.1, forward strand.
ACTTACTGACAAAAGTCTTAGTTCAATTTTGAACCAAGATCCACATTAGTTCCATCCCTCCAAATCCCAAGTATTTTTTTTTTAAATCATTCTAAAAGTGTGATTTTAAAACATACTGTTTAGACATCCAGGCAGCATGCTCAAACGACAACTCTGAACTTCCGATTTTTTTCTTACACAAGTCGATGTGTTTTCGGAACTGAGCAATTGCATCCAATGGAGTGTTGTGCTGAAAACACAGCCTACAGATCTGCAAAATGTAAATTCAACCCCAAAGTAAAAAAGAAAATCAAAGTCAAAAGGCACAGTTATTTAAAAAAGGGTACAATTTGGGACTAACTTTAAAGACTAGGAAGTTTCCTTCTCTGAAGTTCTTTATAAAATTGATTTTCTCTATCAGAATGGTTATGCTAAAACCAGAGGTTATGTCCCTTTCATAAATGAAATACGTTATTTAATATTTGTACTAAACTTATTCTACACCTTAGAAAAGCCTTTTAAAAGTATAGAATAGAATAAAAATATATACCTAATGAAGAACATTAAGATGGGCGAAAATAAAATATCGCCAAAGGTAACAGAGAAAGAACAGATTAACTTTCAGTTGTAGAATAGTCAGAAAGCTAAAGACTTTCTGTAGCACAATTAGAACACAGTAGCTTCCATATCAAATAAGGATTACAAAAATTCTTGAAAACTTTTGGTCAGGGATGCTATTTCAAAACAGTAATAATTTATGTGTATGTAGCGTAAAAGAAAAACAGAAGAAACAAAGCCTAAATTTATTTCTATATGCTTACACAAGTTTTAATTTTATTTTGTAGGTACAAAGGAATACATGAAAAGCCTCTCATCTATCTCTCTCACTCAGCTATCCAACTTCCCTTTCCAGAGGCAACCAACACATTTATATATAAACTATTATTTTTATATAAATAGCATCTCACTAAATATGCTGCTTTGTGCCTTGGTTTTTTCATCTAACAAGGTATCTTGGATCTCATTCCATATCAATATATGGAGTTGCCTCATTCTTACTAGTTGTATAATATCCCATTATTGGAGTTACATTTATATTAACCAGTCACTTCTTGCTGGGTTATTTCCAATCTTTTCCTATTACAAGATGCAATAAATGCCCTCATATATGTTATTTGCAAGTCTTAGCACATGGGTCACATAAATTTCTTGAAATGAAATTGCTAGTTCAAAGGGAATATCCATTTTAAATTTGTATAGTCATTGCAAAAGTATTCTCTATAGAAGCTGGACCAATTTACACTTACAGAAACAATGAATTCAAGTGCCCATCTGCCCTCACATCACCAACCCAGTGCCAGCCATCTTTAAAAGATGAGTGTGGAAAAACTAAAAGCTAAACAAAGAACCCTCACTTGCCTTCTGGGGGCATCCATTTCTACCATATACAATCTTAAAATGTGTAAAATGTGTAAATAACATGTATAAAAGTTTCCTCTAAGGTGAAGAGACACCTATCCTATGGCTGTGCCATTAAACCAAGAAAGCCTTACATAATTCTAATATGTTGTACCTTTTAATATTCAATAATATAAGCAGCTTTCTTCTCACTTCTTCCTGCTCCCATTTAAAAACAAACAAAAGACCTTCCTAAAGGAGTAAAACTGCTCTAAATGAGAACTCTGACACTTATAAACTCAAAACCAAGCATTATAATTAGGCTGCTAAGTACCAGGTATCCTTGAGATAAAAGACATAAAAGAAAAGGGCATAATTCATGAAATACTTTTCAAAGCAAGCAACTAATTTCGATTTTCAAATTTTAAAATAATAATCTGATATTTAAAAACAAATTTTCTTTATATGGAAGTAGAACTATTACCTTGTAGTTTATAAATCCTGCCATAGTCTTAATTTCCAGAATATTAGTTTCATGGGCTCTCAATTCATGTACAAGATTATAGGCAGTCCTATAATTCCTAATATAAACATGGGGAAGGTGGTTAATTATAAGTTAATTTTAAGAAAAGGTTAGTAAGAACAAAATTATTAGAAATAACAGGTGATACTGACTCAATATTTCTTAGTACTCAACATCTCAATAACATATACGTATTAATCTCTGATTTCCTGAAAAATGATATATCGATTAATATGTATGAGCAGATTCAATGATTTTTCACTAAGAACAGTACCATCATGTGCACATTGTTCCGTCATTAAGATCTGTCAATAACCGATAGAAAATAAGTTGAAAAACAAAAGTAAACAATTGTCCAGAATTACATTTAAAAATTAGCATTCTGTTAAAAAAATAAGTATTTCTTACAAGGATCATAATGAGCTTCTCACACAAATAGAAACTGTACTAGCTAAGAAGGTGCTATCAAAACAGCACAGGTCAACAGCTTTTAAACTCAAGTAGCTCTATAAGTTCAGTGAAGATCACTGGTCTTGAGTCCAGACTGGAGGGGGGGAATGTCCTTAGGGCAGCTGGTGCTACAGAAGAGAATGTGTGAGAAAGGAGAGCCTGGTAGAGCCTAGCCTGAACACGGAAGGTAATGAGGAAATCTCAACTGTCTTCTCCAAAGGAAATGTTCACTGCTAACTTCTCCAGATAAAATTTTCTTTCCAGAAATATTTTTTAACAGAACTGGAAGTGAAAGTTTTTAACTAATACCATGGATTAAAAACAAACAAAAACCAAACTACATTAAAGCCAGCTATATTATATGAAGTTGTTGAGATTTAAAGAACAATATTTGGTGCTCTGCACCTTAATAATAACAAAAAGAGGTTTCGGCAATATTCCTCTGAATAGACATTTTTAATTATTTCACTAATTCTCTCCCCTGTACACTTAGCTAGCCTCTCCTCTATTTCAGGATATGTTGCTGTTTTCTCATCCCTTTGTTGTTTGTTTTTTTTTTTTTTTAGCTGAGCCATCCTGCTACCTGTTGGCAGCTCAGCGGCTGCTCAGCTCGGGCTGGACTCGAACCGCTGTTGCTCAGAGCTCAAACTCTTGAGCGAGCTCTTAACCAACTGAGCCACTCGACCGGCCCTCTCATCCCTTTGTTAAACTGCCACAGTCAATCTTCAAAAATTGAGATAAAGCTAGACAGAGATCATGCTTTATTAACTTCTGCTTAGTTAAAAGCACAGGAATAAAATGCTTAACCACTGCCAACATATTTGCAACTACTCACCAAAGCTCTAGGCAGAGGCCTTGAATGGGAAAGGATGCTATTGATAGACATTATAAACTAAAAACCAAATTTCATTAAAAATAAAATCATAGTTGAATAAAGTAAATGCACTACACACCTTAAGAAATTCATAGTCTGATAATGTGTAATGTGCATTTAACTTTGGAAACAGTCTTAACATGAGGATTTTACTAAATATACAAATAAGAAGTAGTCAATGGGAAAATTTAATATTATGTGTCACTAAATCATAAAAATTAAAGTAGACGAGCAAGTCTTATCTATGAAATGGACTTCCAACAACTGATTTTTTTTAAATCCCAAAATATTATAGTCCATTCATCTCGAGACAAACTAAATACTACGTACCTGAATCTAAGCCAACAAAAACATTTTAAAGTTTGGTTGAGATTCAGAAATTGCCATTAACATTTTATTGTTAACACAAAGATAAGAAAAATTTAGTTTGACAACTGTTAGAAACTTACTTCAAAGCATTTTGTGTATCTTGTTTCAACTCACTGAAGAAAGCTATTTTGAACTGATGTCTAACAAATAAAAGCTGAAAAACAGAATACACAAAAAAATCATTATTACAAATATTCTCTTTAAAGTGTAAAAACTGTAATAATGTTAAGGGGAGACATAAAAAGTATGCAAGAAAATATTCAAAATTAAAGTTTAAGAATTATTCCAATAAATAAGTACAGTTAAAAAGACCATGAAAATATATCTTGAAGAACTTTAAGGGCAAAGAGTACAATAACTAGCTTTTAAGTGCTTTAAAAGCACTGACACCATTTAAAAACATCGAAGTATTAAAGATACTTAATACTCCCCCAAAACTAATCAGTGATGAATAATCTGCTCTAGAATGCCCCTATAATTTCCTTCTTTAGAAAAAAACACATACCTGGTGTGTTGTTTTATTCAAAAATTCTTTATGAGATTTTACTCTTCTGATCTCAGTGTAGTAATAAGTCTGTGCATGTTCATAAAACGCATTTTCTAACCTGTTAAAAAAAAAAACACCAACATTTGAACACTAGTTATTTTAAACCTAAGTGTTTTCAAGGATCACACTTGTAAGAAATGAAAATCATACTTGTAAGAAACGAAAGTAAAATTCTGAAATGTCTAGTTTATCTCATGATTAAAATAAAAAGTAAAGCAAAATATAACCTACATTTCTCGATTTAAAAAAATCTAAAAATAAGAGGCCTTAAAGGCCATTTAAAATTATTCACAATCCAAAAAGTAACTGGTAAAAATAACTTTTTGTAGTTTGTAAAAAGTAGGGAATCTCTAAGATTACTTACACCATTATTTTATAATTTTATAAGAAGTTTGAAAGAAACAAATATCCAACACTCAATTAGATTTGACTATTTTTGTGATTTTAATATTTAGGGTTTAAAGGATAAGAAAAATAACGGGAAAAGGACCAAAAATGAGAACTGGCAAATGAGGTGAAATAACATTTGTATGATGTAAATGCTGCTTCATCCATAACTTTGAGATTACATAGGAATAAAGAAAATCCGGACAGAGATGGATAAACAACTCAAAGCTCCTTCTGTGAAAAGCAATACCTCTCCTAAGTATCTGCCTAGGGCACAAAAGAAAGCTGAATTCACAGTCAGATACAGGTGGAACTTTAAACTTTTTCCTCTTCAGAATAGAACAGAATTTTGGAGTTGTATTCAAAGGGTTTAAACACATCTAAGGAAGTACGTAAAGAAAAAGAAAAAAAAGGATAACTCAAAAATTTTTTAATTAATTAGATACATTTTAAATTGGACTTTTTAAGATTTTCTATTTTCAAAGCTATAGTTTAAATTTTTTTTTAATATGAAAATAATTTACATTAGATTTTAACTTTGAACCATAAAAAATTTGAAAGAATATTATTAACCTAAGCTGAACTTTATAAAATTTATGAAGTTTTATAAATGAGTACCAGTAAAACGCTGATCAGAATGTCTAATCTTATGGTAGCCAGAAAAATGTCTCTAGGTTATTCTGAATGATTAAAAACAAAATTCTTCTCAACAGAGAAACCTATTTAGTCTAGATTAAATCAGTAAAGACGAAAGATAAGCTTGGTTTTAGTTTTCAAGCTGGATGATAGTCAAAGATAAAACACCTGTTCAATAGTTAATACAGAGAATTAAAAGTAGGCCTGATAAATCCTATTATTTCCTCTAAGCTTATACAAAAATCAAATCCCTTCCTCCCTTTAAATATAACAGATTAAATAGTTATATATTCCTGGATATAGGATAAGTGTGCGACTTTCATTTTTTAATCCACACTTCTATGCTATTTGAGGGTTTTATTTTTATTTTTTTTAAGAACAAACATATAGGCAGTTCAAAACATAAATGAATATATGACAGATCTAGTCAAGATGTGAGGAAGTTAGTGAAAAGGCCAATTCTTTTAGCAGATATCCCAACATTCTACTGTTAAGGTAGCATCAAACAATTAAGAATGCTTTTTTGGGGAGAAACAGACCTTGAGATCTAAAGCAGAAAATCCAACTAATTCAGTTTTTCCCACTTAGTGATTTAAACTGGCTGAATTCTAAATATCCGTGCTTTTTCATGACATTCCTGTCCTCAAATAGCCACTACTTCCTTCCCCCTCATCTAAACCTTCACAGCACAGCTGCAGTCCTTCCTCTCCTTTAAAGCTCAAAGCCTTCCTATGCCACAGCTATCCATTTGTTCTCTGAAATCCTCCCGGACTTATAAATGGTATTAACAGGTTGTACATTTTGTAAACATCTGATGTTTAACATGGATTCCAGTCTCCTTAATTACATTAGTTCCTCCATGAAGGGAGGAACCTAAATGACTTGTTTCGAACCAGACAAGACATATACAGACACATGTATATATATTGGGTTGTCAGAAAAGTCATGATGCATTTTTGCAACGAAAAACAGAAAAAATATGCCATGACTTTTCCGACAACCCAATACTTATTTATATACACACATATAAAAACAGACATCTACACTTTAAATTATTTGACCTGTCTCAAAATAGAATTTATCCTACCAGATAATTCAGATGAAAATTCTGATAACAAGCATCTCCCTGCTGTAGTGACTTATTCTGCAGATCTGTGGTATTCACTCCAGCAAAATTCATGCAAAGATAATATGGATGACCATTTTATCTTTTTTCTGCAACCACTACACTAGCACATAAATCAGGCACTCTTTTTAGAGTATGCAAACATATAAGTAACTACAGCTGAATTCTGAAAAGCTATCACTAACACTAGGAAACAGAGCTATCAGTTCTCAGATGAAGAACACTCAAGCTTCCAAGCTATAGATTCGGATTTAAGTCTAAAAGAAAAGAAGCTTTCCTGAATTTTGGCAACTATGTAATAGGGAAAGACATTCACATAGCTCTAGGGGACAAAGCAAGGAGTTACTGTATGCTTAAAAGGAAGTTACTATTGAAGGTAGATCCTGGGCTAAAGTCTGAAAATAAAGGTAGTAAGAAAGAAAAGCAGAAGCAATAGCATAAGTGTCAGACTACTTACATCCTTTCCTCTTTTCCCTATGGCCTATTCACTAAGGGTGACAGAAGGGGGAGTCACACTCTGCTTCAGTACTGTCTCACCCATCAAAACGCTCACGGCAGTCCCAATTCTTACTTTAGGGAAAGACATACAGATCAGAGATCCAAAATCTAACCACATGGATCTGTGTATGTGTATATGTTGTTTTATATTTTTAACAAGTGAGTTCAGGCCTATTTGAACTTTTTTTGAAATAGTTTTAAACTAGTCATAAGATTGTTCCCAATATTTTCCAGAGTGCAGTTGATGATGATAGAAAATAATTATATAGACCACATATTTAAATTCGTCTCAGAAAAAAATAATCAAAATGCTGAGATACTTCATTGTCAGCACACTCTCTATATAGCACAACTTTCCTCTGAAAAGCAACTGCTTCCTTCCTTGTTATTAAAATGTAACCTTTGTTTTGAAAGGCAAAGTTTGAGTTTTTTAATCTGTTTGTTAGCATGACAGTGACAGCCAGCCTGTTATCCTAAAAGGAAAAGTCTAAGAATTTAAAACAATTGTCTTTTTATAAAGCAAAATGCTTAACTCATCATAAGTATGACAATTCTTTTAAGTATTTTGCATTGAAACCATCATTGAACCTCTCTGGTAGAAAAGATTCTCACTCAACACATTAACACAAGTTTTATAAACATTCTACCACTTTACTTTAAACAAATTTAACCAAATCACTGACATCTTGTAACATGTATAGTTAATACATCAAAATGTCCTGAAAGCACACAAAGGAGTAAGGGTGCCACCAGTAACTCTGCTAATCCTCCCAGATCAGACACTGAGTATGAAGGTTTACTGATATTCTGCTTTATTCTCTCTTTCTCAAGAAAAACACATGTGGATGAAGGGTCTAATAATGCCTCCCCTCATCTCCAATGGACTGCCTTATGCACCCTGTGCTCACATCCGTATTTTGGAGGTCTTGCTTTTTACATCAGTCATTTTGACACTATACTCGTTATTGAAATGTTTCATTATTCCCAATTGGACCACAGGGGTTAAGGGCAGAAGCCGTATACTGTTTCTCTTGTATCCATGATCATACTAAATGTGAAAGCTGAGGAGGACGGGATCACCAAGCATGAAGGCAGGGCTCTCAATCTCAGCACTATCAATGTTTGGACCAGGTAACTCTGTTGTGTGGGCTGCTCCATGCACAGTGGGGTGTACGGCAGCATCCCTGGCCTCCACCTGAGAGGTGTCAGTTTAAGACGCCCGCTGTCGTGGCAATCCTCAGTGTCTCTAGGCATTCCCAAATGTGCACTGGAGGGCAAAATCACCCCCCGTTAAGAATCACTGGGCCGAGGTATAGGACAGAGGATAATGACTTTCTGAAGAGGGCTGCATGACAACTGAACCTTAAAAGCTGAGTAAGAGAGCACCTAGACAAGGAGGGCTGGTGTGAAAGCACACTGACAAGAAACAGCACTGGGAACAGGGAACTATTGAAACACAAAGAACAGGGAGGAACTGTACAGGCCCGGAGAGGCGGTCAGAGGCCAGCTGGGGGGATGGGATGAGCACCGTGCCAGCACAGGCGGTCTGCGTGTCTACCAGCTGCCTAGATACTGCACCCTCCTCTCTGGGCTCCCCGGGGGTCATAAGCTCACATTTAAAAACAAACTCGGCATCCTTTTCCTCTGCCCTCTGGGTAGTCATCTCAGTTTTATCCTTAGCTCTACTGATCTGACTTTCTATAACACCAACTTGACTCTATTGCTTCCAATGTGGAGATTGATTTTGCTAACTGCATTTAGTTTTATTACAGTTCATCTTTTTTTGTTGCCTTTTCATGCTCTTTCTGAATTTACGCTTCTCTTTCTTAGAAGCCATTTCATTTATATACCAATGATAATGGCATATAATTTCCCTGTAGGTCATTTTTAGATGTTTGCTTCTGAGAGACAGGAACAAATAGGAGAAAAGCAATAATCAAAGATAAACTAAATTGTTCTTAAGTTTAAGGACACTTATGCAGAGTGAAAGGGAAACCATTTTATAGTTAAAAATCAATGAAAATGCTCATATCTAAATACATCATGGCCAGAAACTTAATACTTTAGAACGTCTCCTCTGCAACACTAAAGGCTAGAAACAAGATGGACAATGGTCACATAATTTGTGAGATAATGTTGTGTCCTAGGGTAATAGGCCCTTTACATACACAGGCTTTATAAAGACATTTAAGGTATGATGGGGCTCAGGCCCTTAAAAATGATTTAAATATATACATCAACATATCGAAAATGAAGCAAAACAACAGGCCAGAAATGGAGTTGCTCAGATGAAACAACAAATATGTCGTAAAAGGACATACAGCAGTTACTGAGAAGTACAATGAAAAAACATGTAACTATTTTTCTAATGATGAAGTTGGCCTAGATGTATACATATGGTGTCAATGAGGTAATGTTATGTGGCAATTCAGTCTCATTTTTATATAAAAACACATTTTTCGGAAGGAAGCTTAAGTTGTTGATAGTGGTTACCTCAAGGAATTGGAGAGAAGGTTAAGGAGTTGACAAAGGGGACTTTTACTTTTGTCTTATAGCCTCTGTACCATTTGAATTTTTCCCATGAACCTGTTTTATTTTTTAATAAATGGGTCTAAGCTACCAATTTCTCAATGCTTAATGAATACTATCAAGGAAAAAAATCTAAAGGCTTTGTTTACCTTATAATATAACCCACCAGGTGGTCGGTGTGGGGCAGTACAAACAAAGACTTTCCTGAGAGTTCACACGCATGACATAAGGCTGCAGCCCTCTCTGAAGCAATGACATCTTCTCCTGTTAAAAAGTCCCATAAAGATAAAGAGAGAAAATCATTAATGTCATTTTTCTAAATGAGCATTTCCCCAAATCTGAACAGTATCATTAAGAATAAAAACCCAAACCACTTTCACCATGCCAGTAGGACTCCTGGGGTCCTAGAGAGCTCCGTGGGGTTCTTAGAAGTTACAAAGTTCATATCTATTAGGAAACACTGTGGATTTTGGACTGAGCCAAGACAGACAGGCCAAGTAATGCCAACGGATATGCTACGTAACTATTTCAAAAACCATAACTAATAATGAAAGCAATAATTCATGAAAGTGATTTCCAAAACTATTTAGGATGCTGCAAGTTTTAACACAGAAACAAAAATATATTTTCGCCTCTCAATACCTGAGAAGGTAGAAGAAACAAGCATCTGAAACTAAGGTATTATCTTACAGGAAATTAGAAATCCAATAGCATTTTTCTTAGCCCTATTGCAAATTCAGAAAAAAATATTACAGAAGATATTACACAATTCAATTTGAAATACATCTTAGATAAGTAAACAACCTTAAAAAAAAATCAACTGAAAAACTGTTTTGTCAATTGATACGTGCCTACATAGGGAGATAAGTGGAACTCAGAGAGTAGGATTTACGAGGATTTGCACTCTTCAATATTTTTAATTGTTTATTATAAACATATATTCATGCATTATACATACTTTTTAAAGTTAATACGCCATCTTTCCCATAACTGAATAAATAAGATTTTAACATTAAAAATTATGCCTCCTGGTTACAAGAGTTGGAGGTATAAAGCAATTAATTAATTATTAACTTTCTGATACCTGGGGGTAAAGGGGTTTTCTTCTGAATCAGAACCACTGCAACTTTTGTGTTTCTCCCTTGTAAACTTTGCCTGCAATGGAAAATAATAAAATTAATTAATTAAAATTTTAAAAAATGTATTCAAGACAAACTTTATTCAAGTTCGATAATTCAAACATAAATTTCAAATTTAAAAAAACCCTATCATACAAAGAAACATATATGCCACAACTTAAATTTTAAAAGTATCTCACATCAAGCTTCTAATCCTTACAAAAATCTGTTTTAAAAGCAAAAGTTTAATATGTAATTTTATGTAATGGTTATAACTTATTTCTTTATAGTGATACATGACAGAGTTGTCATTAAAAAGAATTCTTTTGAAACTGAAATGGTGATAAAGCAAAAGTGTGATATTGACAAAAGAGCAAATTACTGTATCTTCAAAAAATATAAGCACAAGAAAAAGCATATGGAAATTCAGACCAATTTGTCTTCTGATTTCTTCACGTTGCTTAGCATTACAGAAGTTCATATTAATGCTTTCTGTTAGGAACTGAACAAGTCTCACTGGAGGTCAGCAGTCCCCAAAGTGACCACTGCAGCCTAAACAGCACTCAGTGGCCTTCAACGAGTGTTAGTAAATGAGAGACATGTACAGACAAACGGACAAGACCAGACCTGACTATTTCCACTCTGGTAGCACACTCTGACTGCTTTTCTTTCCATTGAGGCTCATCCCAGTCCAGTTCATAGAACACAACCACCAGCGCTGGCACCAGGTTCAGATGTTTGTTCATCCAGCCGGTCTTTAAGATCCCTTTCGGAATGTACCATTCATAGGAAGTTCTCTAAAAAGGTTGGCAAAAGTGGAAAAGAGTTACTTGATAATCACAGCAGCAGCAACCACCTGACCTTGAGTGCCAGGCAATTTATGTGTCTTTAGCTCATTCATTATATACACAAGCCATTTTTTTTTTGTTTATTTTTTTGTTTTTAAGATTTTACTGAGGAATCGGGCAAGAGGAACAGACAAGCTGCTGTTCTTTTTGTTCTTCAGTCTCGTTGTGGAGAACGTTGTTTCACTGGCCCATGTTGGTATTATCATTGCGCTCTTCCTGGGTGAGGCAGATCGGTCGCCAGCCATTGGACAGCTGCTCACACTGGCTGCCGGCCACTCACAGTAGCTCACAGCAGCCCACTGGCGACTCTCAGCAGCCCAGCTCCAGGTCGAGCTGTTGTTCACCATCTTAGCTGTAGAGAACACAGCATCACTGGCCCATGTGGGATCCAAACAGGGGCCCTGCTGCTCAGAACTCGTGCTCCCAAGCCAACTCTTAACCAACAAGCCACTCGGCTGGCCCACGAGTCATTTTTAAAATGAAGAAATTCTGGTTAACAGATCAAATAAGAGCTAGCAAGTACTACAGGTAGAATCTCAACCCTAGAGCTGCGACACTTTCCATTTAAAGAATGACCAAAGCCAAGTGTTTCTAATTATGTCACAGCTCTCAAATGTCCTGGAAGCAAACAGCCCTCTTCCAGGTCAGTTCTACTTATATTCCTCACCCCAATTTCTGTTCCTGTAAAAGCTGCTCAAACTATTATCTAAAACCCAACATGGTTTCATTTGTTTCAAGACATATTAACAGGATGACATTTCACCTTACTTGTGGCTAAAGGAAAAAATGAAGAACAATTCTTAAATACAGAAGCAGCACAAGAGCATTCACTCGGGAGTCAGCACTGAGTGCCGGGTCATGGGGAGGGGATGCGGCAGGTGGATTAGCCCTGGAGAACTCAGCTGAAATTTCTAATTATTTCCAAAGCAACTGCACTGACTCCAACTACTCCAGCTCATGTTCGTGTAATGCCTGCTTCAAGTGAGGAATAACAAGAATAGTAAAGGAAGAACTGGAAAAAGGGAAATGAAAAGTTCCTAAACTGGAGCATTCATTGAGGAGAAAAGGGAGGGAGTTGTGCTGGGCAATTGGCCTTCATTGACAGAAATACATTAATAAAAAAAAAAAAAAGTGTACAGGCCAGGGTACTATTATTTGCAATGTCAGAGAGAGCTCTCTGTTTCTGTTTCTTCAGCTGGGTATATGGAACTGTCTCGAGTGTGTGCTTCGCAAACAAAAGAATCAGCAGGTGACAAAGTCCTACCCTTGCAGAGTTTAACTGAGGAGGCCTGGCATTTATATTTTTAATAAACTCCAGATGATGATGATATACTTGGTCTAGAAGCTAGTCTGTCAGAAACACTACTCTAGGGGAAAAAAAAGCTGGGGGGTGGGGGTGGGGACTTTGAGCAATATGCCTTGTTAGTTAAGTGTCAGACCAAACTCATACAATTATGATAAATAAGAAAATCAGGGACATAGGGACATTCTTTTTTTTTTTTTTTTTTTTTTAGCTGAGCCATCCTGCCACCTGTTGGCAGGTCAGCTTGGGCCCATGTGGGAATCGAACCGGCGACTATTGCTCAGAGCTTGCACTGTTCAGCAAGCTCTTTACCAACTGAGCCACTCGGCCAGCCCAAGAAAATCAATAAGTATCCATAACTTTCTTTAAAAAGTAAATTGACATAGTAAGCACTATATATACATTAGCCACTATTAATACTATCATAAATATTATTTTCCTAGGTAAATCAGGGTCTCTATTACGATGCTCACCCTAAAAGTCAGTTTTGAACCTAACACCTGTCCTCATTCCACACTGAATAAACTGTTTTAGTTTATGTAGAACTCCCTAAAGACAGACAGTATGTCCTATTTAAATTTCTATCGTCAGCCTATTGCATGGTTCCAGGTACCTAGCACAAAGCAAGTGCTCAAAACAACGTGTGTGAAATTGAACTGAGCTGTAAAGTCCATGGATTCTATAATGATACTGGTAATGATGAATGGGGAATGTGAGACCTTCCTTTTAGGAGGCCTTTATGGAGACTTTGGGTTTCTTTAAATAAATGAAAAAAGGAAAACCTAGGCTCATAGGATAAAAGGCTAAATGATTATAAAGTAATTATTCCTCTGGGATTGAAAAAAAAGAAACTCTTACTAAAACATACCTATAGTGTATTACATACATGAAAAAGTCCTGAGTTTTCTTTATGCATCACTGTAACCATTACCTTAATAAACTCAGGGGTTTTCCAGCACAAACAACAGGAGCAAAAAAGATATATGCACATATAGAGGAGAGAAGGAGAGCACCCATGTAATCATAATGTCATTCATTACCTTAGGTCTACATTTGGGATACTCGTGGTCACCTGGGAGCACCTTGAAAGAAATTGGTACCCGATCAGCCCTCCGATTGGCACAGAAAGCATCCCAGACAGCTCGGTGGACAGCATTATAAACTACATCCAGGCCAGTAAGAGTAACAAAAGCCATAGGCCGACAACATAATTCCACAGGGAAGTCCCATTGTGTTGGACTCATGCTCAAGGCGTTAAGAAAAATCTGAAATACAAATGTTAATACATTCATAACTAATTTCTTTAAAGTCCATATCCATATCTAATATATGAACCTCCACCACTTAGAAAAATTACAAAATGGCAAAAGACTTTGAAGTGTCTGCAACTATCAAGCAAATACAAGAGATCAAAAAGGAAAACTTTAATTCCTAACTTGACCTATTGAAATTTAATTATTGTTATTGCATTTATAAAAAATCTTTCACATTACAAAGGCTATAGTCAACTTTAAGACAAATCAGTATTTTCATTAACATCTCAAAATGCACACAGAACTTTGGGATGAGCAGACCAAGAAAGCAGGAACACAGTCAAATTAAAATGGTCTCATGACCTACTTCAGCTATAAAGAAAAATAATTATTGACTTAAATATACAATAAACTACAAATGTCTCTAATTTCTCTGCAATTGCTAACATCTAACTTCTGAATTCCTGGGATAGTTTTTAAATAATATGCTGATTACCTAAATAGACTCAGCCCTCCAAATCCCACGGTTCCCTAGCTGCAGATTCAACCAACTGCAGATCGAAATATTTGAAAAAAAAACAAAATATTCCAGAAAATTCCAAAAGGTAAAACTTGAATTTGCCATGCACCAGACACGATGCTGAATCCACGGAAATGAAGTGATATGTATGCATACCCTGCTGTACCCTATATGCATTTTCTAGCAGTCACACTAAAAATATAGAAACAGGTGGAATTAATTTTAATGCTATTCTATTTAACCAACATACCCAAAATATTATCATTTCAACATTAATGTAAAAATTTACGTTTTTTTGTAGAAAGGTTTCAAAATCTGGTGTGTATTGTACACTCACAGCACATCTCAATTCGGCTTAGCCTATTTCAAATGCTCAATAGCCACATATAGTTACTGGCTACCATATTGGACAGCACAGCTCTAATTATTGTAATTCTGTCCCCCCCCAAAATTCCCTTATGAAATTCAATCAGAAATTCTTTCCACATTCTACCTTAAAAGCTTTGACACTTGAAATGGTCGTGTTTATTCTGCAGCAAAGGGATGGGAATGGCAAAGGACAGATACAGAGACTGTATGGATCTTGATGGCAGCCTGTAGAAGAAATTTCTCCCGGAAGAAGCCAATGAACAAACTAATCAAATCACGACATGAAAGGTGTAGTGCAAGGGAAGTAATGTGGAAGCTGGCAAGGAAGATAACAGGGAAGACTCTTGGAAAGGATGATATACTGCAAAGAAAGGTGACCTCATCCAAGTGGATAATAAAATGTATGTGGTCACTATTTTTTAATTAACGGAGGTTCAGTGTGTAGGACCTAAGGCCAGTAAGGATAAGATTCAAATAAGTTCAACTACAAAACGGTTCAAATAAGAGCGACAGTTTGGGGCCTGGAATGATGGGGGGGGGGGGGCTGATGTTGATGTGAAGCAACAACCGACTTAAGAAAAGGTACCGTCCCAAGGTCGCAGAATTCTGTCCTTGTAGCTCCAATGAGAAAAGGCGGAGAACATAACACTGCAGCCCTATCTTCCTTCTCTCCTCCTCCTCCCCCATTAAATCTGGAGTCCCTAGAAATAGGTGCGTTTTTTCTTTAGGGGCTAAACGAGAAATGCCAAAATTGCACCCGCAGACGCCTCAGGAAAACGCAGGCCCCCAAATCAGCATTGTGAAGAACGAGCTCTCTTCCTCGGCGGTCTCGCCTGGCCCCGCGAGTCTCCCGACCCAGACTCACCCAGGCCGCACGCCCTGGGCTCGCTGCAGTTGTGGCCGGTCGCCCCCAGCCAGGGGAAGACGAGGGGACGCAGTATTAGCCTGTCCGTGCAAGCCACCGCCTCACACCCAGTTCTAGCCAGCGACACTTCCCTAGGGCCACCTGCGTAAGCACAGGAAGTACTTTCTAAGCTTGAGTGACAGCACTCTACACCAATCGCCCTCACGGAACTTTACGCTACTCCACATAACGTAAGGAAGACGCTCCATTTCCTAGAGGAGCAGGGGTTGGGGGCGGAGAAACAAGGAGCCAATAGAAGAAGTGAGAAGGAATAGGAGGCGGAGCCTCTGTCGTTACCGCCCCGCTGTCTCGTCCTAGACACAAGCGCGCCCCACCTGCTGCGGTCCCCGGCTCCGAGCCCACGGCCCCGGATCCTCAGCTTCGCGCTGCGGGAGGGCCGGGGAGGGGACGCGTGACTCTCGTCTGGTGTGCGAAGGGTGTGCCTCTCGCAGCTGAGAGCGCGGGACGAGGACGCCCCGGCCTTGGGGCCACTGCTCGCGCTTTCTCTTAGTAGTCGCGAACGCCGATCGCGCAGGAGGGGCCCCGCGACCGGCGCGATGAGTGCCAACGAGGACCAGGAGGTGAGTCCCCGGCGCTGGACGCCCCTGTCCCCGCGCAGGCGTGGTGCCCCAGCCTCGACGGAGGACGACTGACGCGCAGCCCCGCGCGTGGCCTCGCCCCTACCCCTACAGCAGACAGCCTGGCTGGGGTGCCCCAAGTTGACCGGTGCTCTGCGAGCATAGGCCAGGCAAGCGTCCGCCTCTGTCTCCTCTCCCCCCGCAGTTTTAAGTTTTGTAGACTTCGAGGTCGCTCCAGGTCTCCTTAATAGCAAGAATGAGTGTCCTTGGTCCGCAACCTGGTGCACTTGTCTCGCCTTAAATCCTGTGTGTTGTTTTAGCTCTTGTGAACTGAGTTATGCTGGTTGGAATCCGATCACCTTTAAATTTTAAAATTTCTTCGCTTGTAGGGAGAGACATAATTAAATTTCTGATGGAGGAAAATTATGACAGTAGTGTCCCCGGTTTCTGGCCACATTGTTTGGTGGAATCATTTATCCATCCGATAGTTGTCCAGTGGGTACGAAAGCTCTTTTGAGCATACATATACCAAAGTTGGAGGGGATGCTACGTGTCATCTCTAGGCGAACCTTCCAATTTTGTAATGTGTACCTATGAAGAGAAGAGTCTACAAAGGTAAAGCAATTTCCCCAGGGCGGCACAGTGGAAGGTTCAGGGCTAGAATCTGAGTGAGTCTCCAAGATAAGTAGTAGTTCACTATTCATTTAGAATATATTGCTCGAAAGCACTTTTACACGATAGATGTAATAAAATCTCTGGATTAGAAGTTGCTATTTAAGGACCCAAAATCCAACAAACGAGTTGATATCTGGATCCCTTCTAAGATATTCTTGCCAGGTGAGTTTCTAAGTCAAGACATGAACAGTTCTTACAGTGAAGCAGGAGCATGTAGTGTAATGTTTCTCAAAGTTTGACCCATGGGCCACTCACTGCCTTAGAATCATTTGGGTGGTTGTTAGAAAAACAGGTGCCTGCACAGTACTTCAGATCTACTCAAACAAAATTCCTGTGGTGGAGCCCAGGGATCTCCATTTTAACAAGGAAATTACATTCTTCTTACATGTGACTGATTTTCAGATCTTTGAAGACAGTTTTTCTGCCCAGTTTTTCAGGACTCCTTTTATACTAAATGGTTCCTTTTAGCTTTTCTCCGTGCCCGTTGCTTTTAGTTCTTCTGAAATCATGTGTCTGTGGACAAATTTTAAGTTTATTTATGTCCTGTTTTTAAATTGTTCTCTACAGTTAGATTTAATGTCAACTAAAACCCTTTAAGTCCTTTACGCAAAGCGGTGTGTTTCACCCTCTGCTTGTATATTTAGGTATCTAAGGACAAGTTCTTCTACTGACCCTGAGAAGTTTCATCTTGTTAGATGGTTTTTCAAGGACTTTTTGAGTTCTTGTTCTGCCACCAGCATCATTCACTATCCCATCAAATTGTCATCCACAAACTTAGCAAGCCTGCCTTCAAGTTTTGTTCCTGTCTAGGTCATTAATTAAAATATGGGAAAGGAGTAAGGACAGAAGGAGTAGCCCTATATTTTGAGTAAGTTTGTTTGTTCCAATCTAATCTTCTCAGTTATTCTTGAATCCAGTTTGAATTCCTATTTTTTTTTCTGTAAAAATAGCAAGAGAACCCTGTAAAGCCTTACTGGAATCCAGGTAAACTGTTTAGTATCTTTCCTTAATGTACCAATCAAGTTACCCTAAGATGGGTTGTTTACATTACATATATCTTGTTTTTCATATGCTTACTAGGTTTTAGGAACTACTTACTCTCCCAGGTACTCATAAACTATTTCTTTAATAATCTATTCTATAATTTTGTCCACATAGATCAAATCCACTTATCTTTAGTTTGTAGAATTCATTACATGCATTTTTTTTGAAACTAAAATATGTATCCAAGTGCAGTCTTTCTTTGCTTCTCTTCTCAAGACACAACAACGATTGAGTCTTCTGGTTTGTAAGCCCACAATGTTCTAAGAAATATTTCCAAACAAGGATTACTAGTTACATTTTCTCTTTCAGTCCTTTTTGCCATCCTAAGTAGATCCTTGTCAACCTTTTCCTATCATGGTTTCAAAGTTCTTTTATTGCCCGTAAGTGTGTTTTTCAAGTTTTGTATCATTCTGTGGGAAGAATTACAAATATAAATCATATATATAAGTAATGGTCTTTCATGTTCTTTCTGCACCCAGACTACCTTTTGGCAGAATGATAATCTTATTTTACCCTGTTAGGAAGGAGAAAATTATAAGATCTTCACAGGATTGATGGGAGAATTAAGTGAGATAATACACTGTAAAATGCTAAGCAGTGCCTGGCACAGTTTTGAAGGAGGTATTAGTATTACTGTGATTTGTTGGTATATCCACGATTATTATAAATATCTAAGTCCATGTAAGTCAATAAAGTTTTAACTAGTTGAGTGGACCTGAATCAAAAACTGAAGACTGTTTATAATCCATTTATACCACTAAACAAAACTTAACTTGATTCATTTCTTTCAGATGGAACTGGAAGCATTACGTTCCATATATGAAGGAGATGAAAGTTTCCGGGAATTAAGTCCAGTTTCATTTCAATATAGGGTAAGACATGGTATGAGTGGGAGCACTTACTACTTTGCTAGAAAAGACTAAAGGTTGCTAAAAATTCTGATTTTCTTTTTTAAATTTAGTGGTTTCAATTTATTATGTCTTTGGATTTTCTGAAGCATTTAAATGAAAATACATCACCATGACATGAATTATTTTTAGTTTTTGAAAATATAATTCAGAAACTTTTAAAAACTAAGATAAAATTTTTTTATTGTACCAGAATTATAAAATGTTAGAAATGAAGAAACCTTATGAATTATATGGTTTTTACCTTCTAATCGTAAAGATAACCTCTCAATCATAGCTTCCCAAGCTGATATTGATAAATATTATTATTGAAATCCAGAGCTCTATTCCAAGTCTAGTATTCTTTTTACTACCCTATGATATAGTCAAGAAAAGTTGATTTTTCTTAATTCTGTATTATTACTTTGTGTTATTTTTTACATATGTGAACTGTCGATTTTTCTCCAAAATGGAAGTCATCACTCATAACTGTTTTCATCATGAAACAGTACCAGTATTTTATTTCGTAAATTGATCATGTAAACCATTTATCCAAATGATTGTAAGTAATAGTGGTATAGGAAAGTTGTTTGGTAAAGATTTGTGGTTATTAACATTGTCATCATTTCAAATAAAGTGTATAAGACGTGATCCTTATACATGAGTATTATAGACTATCACAGGAAGTAAATTATTTATAGTTAACTCCTTTAGATACTCTCCTCTCTGCTCAGCTCTTCTCAATTCCCTTTCAAGCGCAACAGTTCTCACACCATCTCCATGTATGTAACAACAAAGAGACTTTTAATGGCCAAAGTTAATAATGGAGTTAAGTCCTAGGCCCTTCTATTTGAATCTCTCCGCCTCCCCCGACTTCCTCAACCCTCCCCTTAGCAAATGGGAGATTGAGCTTCTCCTGTACTTTCCTAAATGTCTCTGTTAACAGCAGCAGTTATTTCTTGAGCACAGCCTGCAGACTGCTGTAGGACGTGTGTGTGTTATAGGATGAACACTCTGGTGTGACCCATAGTCTGGATTTAAGGGGAATGGAACATGAGATTCAGAGATGGTGTGTTGAGAGTTAAAGGACCTGGGGATAGTTCCGGCTGTGTCCCAGTCAGACCCCTCAGCTCCTGTGCAGACTAGTTAAGTAGCTTCTTAAATGATTCTCCCCTTTCTGTTCTTTCTTCAGCCTCACACTTACATTGAAGCCCTCCCACAGACTACCAGTTAGCTGTCTGAAACACAGAATTCGTAATCCCATTCCTTTGTTTATCAAGGTTTCTCCACGTTTCTCTTACCTATAGAATGAGGATTAAATTCCTTAGCTTAACATTCAGGGCCCTTTTGTTTGATTCACACTGTCTCTCCAAACTTTCCTAGCCACTGCCATCCATCAGACATAACGGCTTGTTAAATATTTCCCTACCTGATTTCCAACACTGTGCCTTGGGACACATCATTTACTCTTCCCCTCACCGCTCATCCATCATCCATCCTACTTCTCCTTTAATACCTAACTCAAGCCTCCTGTGTGACACGGTGGGGTCATGTCTCCTATCTCTCCCCTAACTTCAAAGCAGAATCAGCCATTCCCCATTTCTTCATACTTTGTTCTGTCTCTTTTGAACTTTTAGTCATCCTACGGTTTAGCGATTTATCTGAATGTTTGTCTTCCCTGAAGACAGGAATGGCCTTGTCTCTGTCTTTGTGCCGTTGGCGTCTAGCATGGTGTGGGGATTGTAGCAGTTGTTGCTACATGCACCTTGAGTAAGGACTTAGCGATTGCATGAAGCAAGTAACTTTTATTACGTTTTAATTACCTCTCCATTTAAAGTATGAGCATAAATCGATGACAACCATTATGCAGGTAATCAAATTATATAGTTATAGCAACAGATCCCTAAATTTATTTGGCTAATTTGTAAGCCTCACCTTATGTTGGTATTGGGGTGTGATTGAGGGTGAAGGGGTGGAAATAAAAAAATTAGTCATCAGAAAATAAAGGTGAATCAAGTAAAAATTGGGGATAAAAAATTTTTAAATGGCATTGCTCTTGTTTAAAAATAAAAATTTTTTAAAGCCGAACATATACTCAAAATAGTATAGTATAGCCCTATTCAAGGATCACATGCTGATTCGTGAGTCATTCATTCCATAGTTTTATTAGAAAAACCACCATTTTGCAACCACCAATGTAATGATTGTTTCAGACAAGGATCATTAATGGACGCTAGAACCTTTAGGTGAAAAGTTATTGAGAAACCAGATATACACAGGTTTGTAGTATTATCCCACAGGTTACTTCTTAATGACAAAATGAAAAAGATACCTTTACATTGAAGAGAGCTGGAGAATATCACCTTCACCAAGTGATTAAACAAGTCTTGATACTGGAGAAAGATAGAGGGCTGGTCAGAGAGACAGGCCATGGACATCAACAAAAGTTGTTAATTCAGACCAGGAACGAGTCAGACTATACTGTCCCCACCCTCTGCTGAGTCTTAGCCTGAACCCCTGAACTTTTCAAATGATTATATTTCTGACCTGATCATGAGCATTGGAAAGAATTCATTGTTTTAAAGACCATAATTTAATATTCTGTCTTTGCATCACTTTTTATAAGCCTAAGGTTTCCCTTTTCTTCAGATAGGTGAAAACGGTGATCCCAAAGCCTTCTTAATAGAAATTTCCTGGACAGAAACATATCCCCAAACACCTCCAATTATATCTATGAACGCTTTTTTTAACAACACCATGTGAGTAGTGTTTCTTTTTCTTTTTCTTTTATTTTTTTTTAACACTCTCACACTTTGCTCTTAGCAATGTATTTCTTGTGTGTTGTAGCTCCCCAGCTGTAAAGCAGAGCATATTAGCCAAGCTGCAGGAAGCGGTGGAAGTTAATCTCGGCACCGCCATGACCTACACGTTGTTTGAATTCGCCAAGGACAACAAAGAGCAGTTCATGGAGAATCACCATCCCATTAATTCTACGGTGAGTGTGCGGCTCTTTGTTGCTGGACTTTTTTGTTGTTTTGATTTTACTGTTAGTAATTAATTTTACTAGTTATTTTTTAAAAATTGGAAGGAGACTTTGTGTTAAAGTAACTTACATCTGAATTAAGTAAGAACAATCAATTTTAGATTTCTTAGTGTCTGTGTAACTTTAAAAATTAAATTATAGTCTCTAGAGTTTACCCTTTCTATAAGACTGAAACTACTTCATGTGCCGACCAAAACTGAGATATTGTAGAATCAAATATTTTTCAAATGTATTTGATCTCTTCATATAGCTCAGATAGAGGACTTCTTAAAGAGAGCTAAAATACGTATGAAGTGACTTTCTTTATGAGGATTGTTGAATTGTAAATAGTCTTGCCACAGTTCAGTTTGAAGATGTTGCAGCTTCAGGAGACTTTATTAAATAGGAAAAAAAATTATTTTTTTCTAGCATTATTTTAGTAAATAATCATCTTTTGTGACCAAAAGCATCTATGTATTAGACCCCTTTGCACCAAGTCCTGCACTGAAAGACTTTCAGTATTGAGTTTTGTCTTGTGAACCAAGCTGTAAGCTTTTTTTTCCCCCTTTGTTTATTCATTCATTGTTTTTTCCCCATTAGAAAGTAAGCTCAGTGAAGATGGGACCTTCCCTGTCTTGCTGACTGTACCCCCAGAGTCTATGTCAGTACCTGTAGTAGGGGTGAATAGATATTTAACGAGTGAATAATGACAAGTGATATCTCTCCATTAGTCTGAGTAATTTAGAGATGATTCTGTTGGTATCATTAGTCATGATTATATGTACACCCAAGATGCATTTTTACTATTTACTGTGCAGCTTCTTTTAACTGCTTTCATCAATCCAATTTACATTCTTCCCACTTTTCTCCCTCCCTTGCACAAATTTACTGATTCTCCAGTGTGTGTTTTAAAAAATGATAATGTTTTTATTACTACCAGCAGGAGTAGCCTGCATGGGGTGATGGGTGCGCTGGGCTCAGGGTATGTGTGGTCTGTGAGGAGACGATGATCAGGAGGCCAGAAGGGGTGGTCTGGAGGCGAGCTGCAAGGGCTCCTCAGATACACTTCTGGGAACCGGTAAAGGAGTCATGGAAACTACCGCCAAGCCGCCAATAAGATTAAGAAATTCTTGGAAATCTAGCTGCCCATTGCAGTTGATGTCCAATTTCTTCATCATGCAGCCAGGGACACCGGGGTCCTTCTGGTTCTTTGTGAAGGCAGCCAGGCGTGTATTCATTAAGGTTAGGAACTCAGTCTCAGAGAGAGTACATTTGTTACCATCCTTTCCAGCATACTTGTGGAAAACAGCAGAGACTCAATGCACTACTTGGTCTCTGTAGGGCTGGACATTTTTGCCATGTTGCAGTGGGGCGAGGCGTGGAGATTGTAAGCAGGGAGCGGTGCCGCGAGGCTCAAGTTGTAAGCTTTTGACAGCAAAGGTCGTGTCTTATACTTAAGCGGTTCCGGCTTTCACATTCCCAGTGGAGCACAGAACACTGAGAGGTAGCTGGAGAAGCAGTGAGGGTGGGAGCTAAGCTCATGGACTGTGGGCCACACACCACGTGGGTTCAAATCGTCACTGTACCACTTACTGGGTGACTTTGGGCAAGTTTCTTAACCTTACTATGCTCAGTTTCTTCATGTGTAAAATGGCAGTTATAATGGTATCTACCTTGTAAGACTGCAGTAAGGACCAAATGAGTGATATAGGTACAACATTCATAGCTTACACCTAGTAAGCATTTTAAATTTTGCCTATTATAAATTGTGACTACAAAGACCCAAATATTTTAAAGTTTGTTTTTTTTTCATTTCTTCAGGGAACCAGGATAATCTTGGTAGGCACATGAGATTTTTCTAAAGACACATTTAAATCTCCAAATAATAGCAAATAAACTAAATTGTAAAATTACCTCAGAACTCCAGAGCTTCAGCCTAATGCTGGTATCAGGCGTTCTTCCTCAGGGACCTCGTTATAAACACAACATTAATGTGTCCTTCAGCGGGAACTTCTGGAAGAATGAAACCAGTAATGTGCTCAGGTCACCTGAACTTATAAATGAATATAACAATATAGGATTCATTTACTTCACAAATATAAAAATGATTAACTCATTTCAGGATGTATCCATATTTAGTATAATTCCGTAAGTTTTAAGACAGCGGTTCTCAACCTGTGGATCGCGACCCCTTTGGGGGTCGAACGACACTTTCACAGGGGTCACCTAAGACCATCGGAAAACACATATTTTTGATGGTCTTAGGAACTAAGACACCACTCCTCTATCCGTCTCCAGGCGGGTCCGCCCACATGCAGATACACCCACATACGAGTACCCGGCGTGATGACATCATCAAGCCAACCCCATCGCATACACCCAGTACAAATACAGGTGTATGTGACAGGGTTGGCGCCATAATGTACTTATGTGGACCAGTCACACATATGTAGAGAGCAGCTACTGTGTAGAAAGCAGCTGCTGTGTTGAAAGCAGCAGTATTGGAGGTAAAACGACACTTCATGAATTATAAATATTTCACAATATATGATTACATATTGTTTTTCTGATTAATCACTATGTTTTAATTATGTTCAATTTGTAATAGTGAAAATACATCCTGCATATCAGATATTTACATTATGATTCATAACAGTAGCAAAATTGCAGTTATAGAGTAGCAAAGAAAATAATTTTATGGTTGGGGGTCACCACAACATGAGGAACTGTATTAAGGGGTCGCGGCATTGGGAAGGTTGAGACCCACTGTTTTAAGGCATGAGTCTTAAGAATTTTTTTTCCTTTTTTCTAGACATCTGTAAGCAATATCATCTCAGTTGAAACTCCCAATATAGCCCCATCAAGTAAGAAAAAAGACAAAAAAGAACAACTTTCAAAAGCCCAGAAACGTAAGCTAGCAGATAAAACAGGTTCGTGCTAGTTTTTTTCTTTTATAACAAATAAATGTGTTGCTTTTTAGTGCGATATGGGTGCTGAATAAGTATTTTTACATTTAGAAGATTAGCCTCTGCTCCTTATTCTTAGAACATTTGGATCAGAGACTGTCTTATCACAGATGTATATTGAAAATACTTCAAAACATTTCACCACAAGAGATAACCGTTTGAGAAGAAGGTAGATGAGTGGCAAATAACTTTAAATGAGTCTTGGAATCTGTGGAACATTAGAATAGTATGCAAATGTGTGTCCTGCTTGTACCCTCTCTGACGTGTTCAGAATTTTCCTATTTGTTTACTTCTATGGCAGATATGTGTATTATTGAAGTTTTTTTGAAATATAGCTTTCATATGCAATAAAGCCTGGTATGCCGTTAAATCTTAGCACAATAAATAATTTAATGTTTTTATCTGTAGTTGACTTATTTATACAACAACAATAAGATTTAAGAATAGAATTCCTGTGTGTCCTAAACCAGAGTCATTTGGTATGGACCTTTAGAAGAGTATTATAAACTCTAGCTCATATCAACAATAATATTTTATTCCTTTTCTTCATTTAACCTGAAAATTTGCAAATCAGTATCAATCTGTAAACACCTTTTTTCCAGTTAAGGAAAGTGAGGACATTACCATGTGTGCATATATACATTTATATACGTATACAGGTGTGTGTATATACTTAGGACTATATATGTATGTATTATTGGTGTGAGGTTACAAGCTTCCCTTTATTGAGAAGAAGTGACCCTTTTGCAATACATTGTTGAGGAGGCTTAAAATAATGTCCTTTCTCTTATTAAGTGTTGGTCGATTTTTTGGTTGTTGTGTTTTGTTTAATGTCTGTGGCAGAATAAAAAGAGAGCAACCCTGCTTTGGCCCTCAAAATACATTTTTGAAATTGAAATGATTTGTGAAATAAAAAATCTGAGAATCCGTTATACCTAATGTCAAAGCAGCATTAAAGTACAGTATAAACAACTGAAGCAGCAAATCATTAGCCATTACAGAAAAGTCTGTTTTCTAGAATTTTGTTTCATCTCTTTTTGGAATGTTTAGCATTTGTGTCAGTTCATTACCTGTTGTTTTCATACATAAGGGCCTGTGGTCATTCCCTTTTATTAATATCTCCCTACCCCTGTCTCCTTGATGATGCCCACCTAAAAGTCATTCTCTTCCTATAATTGTGATATAGGAGTTTGTGACTTGGAGCTTGTATTCTAAATAGAGCTTTAATGGGACAGTCATTGGATGGCACTATGGATAAGTTTTACTTACCAAAATTGGAGCTCTACCTCCATGCCCCTCATAACCGGTAATTAGTGGGAGGAGATTCGTATTCACATAAGAAGAAAAGAACTAGTAGCATGTAAAATTGAGCTCCAGTAAAATTGCTTCTCTCCAAGAATCGAGGGGTTAGTTTCTGTTTCCCTTGCTGTAAAATCAATGTATTTGTTTTGAATACACATTTTTAAAGTTTTATAAAATGAGACATATAGATACATCAAGTTAAAGGAAATCAAGCCTTTTTAAATTGAAACAAATTTAGATTGTATTTATTAAACTACTCTAAATTTGAATATTTGACTAAAAAAGTAAAATCACTTTGTAAACTATAAATTTATATGTAAGAGTTAAACTTGTTTTCAAGCACTTCCAACAGATTAAAGCCTTGTTTAAAATGTATCAGATTAAATAATGAATATTTTATCTCAAAGCACAGCAGTTAATAAATAAGTTGACCAGGCCTCCACTTAGTCTTGAAGCCAAACGTTTGTTTACAAGGCCTCCTGTCTTAAGCCCAGCTTCCTGGTGTGAAACACTAACTCATGAAACAGTAAACTATTAATAACACAGCTTCTTACTTAAGCAGTCAGCTTTTATAAAGCAGTAAAAATTTTGTGCAAGTGCATGAAACTAGTAAGTTGATCAGTTTTTCTTCCTGGCATTACCAGCTCACCTTCATATTTTTTCCTTGGTATCAGGTTTTGTCTTGAATGGAAATAGGGGAACATCAAATGGGTAGACCTGGAATACTTGGCGAGCATCCCCCGGGGAACAGTGCTTTCCATTTGCAATGATGATAGACTGTTTTTTTCAACTCAATCATGTGTAATTTAAATTCTTATCAATTTGTTGTTCATCATAGTATGTAAGTCTTATTAGTATATTAATGAAATTACTGATTGGTCTTAAAAATAAAGTTACCATTGTTTTATCCCTTAGATCACAAAGGAGAACTTCCTCGAGGATGGAACTGGGTTGATGTAGTGAAGGTATATCATTTTTATATTCTAGCCTTCAAAAAATTGTTATAACTATTGTCATCAAATAATGAAATTTATATCTTCCATTTTCTCCCCCCCTCAACCTTTGGATTTCATTGGGATGTCTGTTTCCTTTTTTACATTCAGCATGTAAGTATTTTTTAAATATCTTTCACATTCTTCTCTTCTCTACACCCTCAGTTTTAGATTTTCTTTCTTTCTTTTTTTTTTTGATAATGGAAAAATCTGTGGAAGTGAATTGTATAACTACAATAAAGTATGACTGCTTATGTAAGTACCTCTTAAGAATGGACATGTTTAAATATGACTCTTAGTGATAATATAGAACGGAAGGAGTCACAGAAAGAAATGCTTTGATTTCTTAGTAGAAATTAACACAGTGAATTCTCTTTGTAGAACTTCATGAAATACTGCTTTGAGAAGTAATTAATATGATCCCAGGATAGTTCAAGATTAGGATTTTAGTGAAGACCTACAAATATGGTTAATTTAAACTCAGCCGTTTGGGCCATGGGATGCCTTTTCTATAGAAACTGTTTAAAATAATCTTTGTGTTTCTAGAATCTAGTACAAAAATAATTACCTGGAAGTAGGGAGCCATGTGCTACAATGGGAATAAAGAAACAGTGCTTCTCTCCTTGTGCGAGATGTATGCCTGTGTGGATGGGGGCTCTCTGGCATGCTGCCGTTCACTCGGGCCCCCTCCGCTGATGCTTGATCGATACTTCATGTTGTCCTAGGTGTCCCCGTACAACAGCTAAGTCTGTTCTCTCCTTAAAATGCTCCCCGCTCCAGAATGAGCAGGTTCTTCAATCAGAATGAGAATCATCATTTCAGAGCAGCAGATCACAGCTGTTAGTGAGAAGAAAAATACTCTGATTACCCTAAAGGTGATAGTGCTTCTCCTTCCCTGGCTCCAGAAATTTTTTGTTTATTTTTGAGAGTCCTTGTTAATATAAATTAGGATTTCAGGCTATAAAAGAATGTAAAATTTAAATAATCCAGTACTCTTGGGAGAGGGGAGAAGATATTTTTGAGAGGGAGGTTACATTTTGGACTCAGAGTTCCATTGCCCTAAGCTAGTGGTTTCCACCTGGGAGTTCCCGGAGACCCTCTGCAAGGGGGTCTGCAAGGTCAGAACCATCTGCATCATAATATTAAGGCGTCGTTTGCCGTTTTTACTTATTCTCTCATGAGTGTACAGAGAAGTTTACAGAACCTGCATGACACGAGGTGATGCCATCACTGATATTCTTCTATTAGAGCACTAATAGAATGTGTGCTTTTGTATTCTTGCATTTTCCAGAATTTTCTAAGGTAGTATGTAGGTTTAAGATCTAAGTATGTGCATTTTTGTCTTAACTCCATTTGTTCTTGACTTGTGCTGTGTTCTTGTAGCTGTCTTCCATTATACCTGCCTTACTATAGAAACAGATTAGTGAGAACCCAGCTGTCTTCTACTGAGCAAGATAATAAAGAGATTTGCAAAAATGTAAATTCATATTAAGTTTTGTTTGTTTTAGAAAATGCAGTGTTTTGTTTAAAAAATGGTATTAACAAAAGTTATTTTATTGTCATTATATTTTTGAGTCATTGTTATTTTTACATGAATTAAATTTCTGTTTTAATTTCAAATGTACTAGGTATAGCCTACATTTAAAAAAAAAAACAACTTTAGTATCTTCAATATTTAAGAGTGAGAAGAGGTTCTGGGGCCAAAATATTTGGGACCCACTACACTTAGCAGTTTTTGCTCTTCACAGCTTCCTACATTCTCTGGGGTTCTTAGGATTTGGGTTCCATGGGAATTTCTTAGTGGCTGGGTCTTTATTCCAATCAGAATTGCCTTTGCATTCTTTGGTAATTTTATCCAACCCCCCCTCCCCCCCTGCCGCCCCCAATTTGTCAACTCCTGCTGTAGATTTTTATCAAAAAAATTTCCTTTTAAGATTTTTATCACATTTTCAAAGCTGTACTTTAAGAATTGTCTGACTAAGATAATAAACCTTAAAGAGTTTTACAAGAAAATTTTTAAAAATTAAAAAATTTTATTGTTTGTAATAAAAGACAAAAATAGAAGCTATCATTCATTTTATAAATGGTGCCTTTTATATATTCTTGGTTCCAATTTATTTTTTGGGAAGCTTCAAGGGATTTTTTTTCCCCCTTTGTTCTGCTGGGATTATATTTGTAAAGAATCCTGTTTGAAGTGGAGTTACATATGGTGAAAGCTGGAGGTGATTGAAGTTACTTGAACCATGTTGTCTGTTCTAGTAACTATAAATGTTTACTTTTGATATTAAGTGAAAAAAATGAACTCAAATAATACGAGAGCTTAAACTTGTTGAATATCTTTTTTATCTTTTTTTGTAGTTAAGCAAAACTGGCTCTAAAGATGACGAATAGTGCTTGGACTTTGAGACAAGGGAAGAACATCCTTTAAAAAGTAAACTGGGTTCAAAATCTTTCATTACTCTTTTATGGCATTGAGGTAGCTTTTTATAAAACAATTTTTTGTATGTTTCCTATGTAAAAAAACAACAAAAATGTTTTAAGCTGAAAGTTCGTGAAGAGATTTGGTTATATTAAATTATTTTCACAAACTTGCCTTAATAAAAGGTGAAAATGTTACTGTTTGGTATACTTTCTGAAGCCGGTTGAGCTTTGTCAATGGACAAATATGGAGAATAATAAATAATCATTGTTAATTTATATATCTTATTCTAGTGGATGTGATTTTTTTTTTAAAGAAGTATGAAGGCCTTTTCAAACTCTCATCCCAATGGAACAGAATACTGAGTGCACAATTATTCTGCAGCGCAATCCATATTAATAGGCTTCTCGTCTTAATAAAGTCCTCTCTTCTTTCTCTTAATTACTGAAGCACAAATGGCTTCAGAGAAATTTAAGTACTGGTATTTGAACTTTACTCATAATATTCTTTGTTGTTCCTTTTTATTGTTCAAGGGTGAACTGTGTAATAAATGAGTATCAGTTCATACTTTTTTCTTGGTTTGGGTCACAGTGTTTGATCATGAAAGCTTTCAGTGGTATGTGGAATAGGAGAATATAAAAAACAAATCTGCCAAATACATTAGAAAGCATCTGAATAGATGCTGGTTCCTATTTAAAACATTTCTCTTTGCTGCATATACCAAGATGGAAGTAAAGGATGCCTTAATATTTAATTTTTGTATTGTTGAAAACAATGATTTTAATAAATTTCTATTTATCTGCTGTTGTGTATTTTTAGTTATTTGGTCACTGAAGTCTTCTAAATGATTTGACATAAAACCACATTTAAAGTTTTGTGGCTTTTCAAGTATTTAGATATATTTCTCAACCTAAGCAACTTTGCAATAATGGACATAGAAGTATTTCAAATGCTGAAATGTAGCACATGCTTGATTTTTTTTTAAATCATTAATAGAGGAAACTATCAGTGCATTTTTACCAGGGAGTTATTGATGTTTATGTGAGATTTACAGTGATTCTGTATATCCTCTCCAGCTTTAAAAACACTTAGAACTATTGCTGAGGTATCTGGAAAGGTAGATTGTTGGTTCTTCAGTCTATGCCTGTGCAGCTTGGGTCTGAGTTTTTAGAGAACAATTAACTTTTTTTTTTTTTTAAGATTTTATTGGGGAATTGGGGGAGGGGAACAGCACTGGGGAATCGGGGGAAGGGGAACAGACAAGTTGCTGTTCCTCAGTCTAGTTGTGGAGGAGGTTGCTTCACTGGCCCCAAGTTGGCACTATCATTGCGCTCTTCCCGGGCGAGGCACATCAGTCGCTGGCTGCTGGCCGCTCATGCTGGCTGCCAGCTACACATGGTAGCTTATGGCAGCCCACTGCAGCAGGGGACTGCAGCCTACGCCGTCACCGGTGACCCACGGCAGCCCAGCTCCAGGTCGAGCTGTTGTTCAGCATCTTAGCTGTAGAGGGCAGTGTCACTGGCCCTGATATGTGGGATCCGAACCGGGGCCCTCTGGTATCCCAAGCCGGTTCTTAACCAACCTGCCGAAAACAATTAACTTTTAAAGAAGTTTCCATAAGAGCAGTTTGAGTTGTATTCATGGTTTCTACTGGGTTAACATTGGCTTCAGTTAAATCATTTGAATTATAAAGTAAGTATAATTATGGTAAAGAAATTTAATCTCATTTTTAAAAGGTGAATCACATTCTATTTCTTGAATTAATATGATAGCGAGAAACATTAAAATTCAGGGCCATTGGAATATGCTGACTTGTTTTGGGGTTATGTGTGTAGTTTTTATTTTGTTAATTTGCTTGTTTTTTAGAGAAACAAACTCTACATCTGCTAGTGGAAGAAAATACTTAGTTTTGCTCAGAAGATTCTGAAATTGTTCAGGTGTATCACGGTTCATACATTACAAAGAATAATGCTAGTAAAATGCCAATGAACTATTTTTACTTTTTATATAAAATGTACAAATTTCGGGGGTGATGGTGGCAATGGTGCCTCTTACTACCTTATGTAAAACACTTGAACATTCTCTCATCAATATTGCCATCATCTGTGTAACACTCCCAAATGTATTTTCTCAAAGTCTGTTAAAATTGTATGGAAAGACATAATTAATAAGCAATAAAATCTGAATTAACAGTGATTTATCTACATGTTTTATTTCAAATGATTTGAGAGAGAATTGTTGGTTTATAAACCTGTACGGTGCAAGATGTGCTCTCCTAGTAGAAACTGTTCAGAATGTTGGATTAAAAACTATTTTTTAAATGGGCTGACACGAACGTAAGGAATAGTCAGAGTCTACAAAATTAAATGAAAGTTTGAGCCTAGAAGTTAAGGACAGGTTTCGTTTTCAAGCTTCAGGAGGCCCGGAACACAGGAGATGACGTTTAGTGTTAGCCCAGGGTAAGAAGTCACACATGCATGCACACGCACACACCATGCACGACACTACGACCTATCCCCCCAGTGGGAACCCTGAGGAAAAGTTCCTGGCTTGAATTTTTGTTGTTGATGGAAGGGAAAATGTAAATATACATACTCTCCTGACAACTTATAACATGTTAACCTCTTACTTGGATTTCAGCCCAAATTCCTCCCTATATGGGCCATCTTAAAAAATAAAAAAAATAAATTAAAAACCCCTCAAGCTAGGATTTTAGTTTAAAGTGGTGCCAAATGGGTAGAGCCTCTGGGCAACTGGCAGAAATGACCACAAATCTCTGTAAGAACCCACCTTCAACCCCACCCCCCAAAGAAGCCCCACATATGGAGTGCACAGGATGTATGCTCACAGTAAAAAACCACAGTACACAGAAGCCAGGCACTGAAAGAGCCTGTCAAAAGGAAATGTAGGGGAATAAGAACCTCAAGAATATGTTTATATTACACAGACTCTTAAGTATTTGGAAGAAATTGAGTAAGGAACAAGAAACAAATTTATCAAGCAGATTTGGAAAAGAACCAGATAGAACTTCTCAAAATGAAAAGTAATTGAAATTAAAGTTACAGCTGAAGATAAGTATTGCTTGTAACATGTATACATATTCTGTGGAATGAAATTGCTACTAAACTTGCATTTTGGATTGCCTCTTTTTTTTTTTCTAGCATTATCAGTCATTCCATGTTATTTCTTCACAGGCCCCAACATTTTAGATTAGTTGGGTAATTCAAGCCTTCACAAAGCTCTGCTTGCTACTCCAGATGTGCCAACCCTGGACCTTGTTTTAGAAGAGAACAAAGGGCAAGGAGTTGTTCAGTGTTTCCGGAGGGCAGGCTGTGATAGCTTTAAAAATAAAAAAAATCATGCCATGTCATAAGATTTTTTTTTTGCCATTGGATATTTCACAAAGTAAAACAGAACAAAAGGCATCATCGGGTAGGGATTATTTGGTAATCTATGATTCTAAATTTCAGTGTTTTCAATTATGTGACAGAATAATAAGGAAGTGATATATGTGTGATCTAAAATATTTTCAAACTGCAGTTTATGATCCATTAGTGAAGAAATTATTTGAGGGGCTTTACCTGCAATTTTGTTAGTGGAATGCAAGAGAAGAGAATTGAACAGAAAATACTGGTGTATCCTACATGTTGTAAGGGTATTGTGTGTGTACGCATGTGTAGGTGCTATGTAAAGCTTATTTCTTAAAGTGAGTAATGGTGAAAAAGAGTTTGAAAGCCATGGATGGGAGCATACAAAAGATGGAACAAATTTTATAGGAAGATTCAATTTTTAAAAATATAACGTGCTGTTCAAAGTGCTAAGAACATTAATTGTTGATTTGCGTTATTCCTAAAGACCAATTAAATAAAGCAAACATTGCATAGTATAATAGGAGAGGAGTAAAACTTTTGATTTAGAGTGGGATCTTTCAGCGACTATGTTTGTAATAATGAAAATCCTTGCATGACCATTTTTGCTTATATGATGAACTGAAGAGAACATATAAGAGCTAATGCCTGAATAAATGAATACTTTTAGTAGCTTTAACTTCTATGCCCTTTTCTGTGGCCTCTACAAAGATTTGGCCTGTTGAGACACTATACCTGATATTTTAAGCAGCAAGCCATCTCTATGCCCACTTCAAAAGAGAATACAACTTAGAAAAGGAGGAAACTGTTCACAGGAGGGAAAAATGCAAATGAAAACATTTTGCTTCATAATTAAGTGGTTAGAAGTTAACCTTGAAAGTTTTAATATTAGGACAGCTTTTAGAAAGAAATAAGGAGAAAGGTTTTCACTTAATATGTGGAATTACAGAGGACAAGCCCTGCTATGTGTGGACTGAAGACTTATCTGCTCCAACACTTCATTCTGCTGCTCCTACTGCAGGACGAAACTGAATCTTTGTTTTTACAAAGGAGAGTAGGTTTTCTGAATCACTATCACCTCATCTGTGAAGGAACATAATAGGGTTTGGACCCTTGTATCCTGGGACAGTGGTAATCTTTCTGAGGTTTCAATGGAAGCAAACACTTTATTAATTTCTACATTCTCTTCACTGTCTATTTTGCATTCTTAAAATCACTTTCTAATTCTATCCAATAGTATGATCTTTTTAAGCAAAAGTGAAAGAAATTAATATCTGTTGAAACCTTTTCCTCTTTTGTTCTATTTCTCTAAAAATCACTAAATCTGGAATTTGTCAGTTTGCCATTTCACTTGATAAATGCTGAATACACTAAATAGTCCTTATCTTCCAGGGGCTGCTCAAAGATAGTTTTAAGTTGATGGATGTTAGTTATTTAAAATCTTCATGACTGAGAAATCATGGAGTTTGGTTACAACAATGCCCATCCATCTGCTAAAAGAAAAGCTTAGCTACCATTACATGCTGACAAATGCCAGATGTTAAATTTTTTCTTTAGTTTCCAAATTTTTCTTTTGTATGTCAATGTTTTTTAATTTCTTATTAATTTTTTCATTTTTATCAAAGTCATGCATAGTTTAAGAAGTCAAATATTTATACAAGGCTTTTAATGTAAAAAGATCATTTTCTCTGCCACATACCTCCTACAAATTCTCACCCCACAAAGGTAACTACTTTCAACAATTTTTAACTTAAACTGGCCCATAAGACCCTGGTCTGTGGTCTGCTGCCATGTGTGGCCTCAGCTGCTGACTCACCATCATGTTCTTGCGTTACTGCCTTTGCTCAGGCTCTTGCCTCGGCCTGGGACGCTTTCCCTCAGATGGTTAACTCACCTTCAGATCTTTGCTCCAAGTCTGTTTTTCACTCTGAGTTAGATGGAAAGCCTCTAGAGCAGCGGTTCTCAACCTGTGGGTCGCGACCCCTTTGGGGGCCGAACGACCTTCTCACAGGGGTCGCCTACCACCATCGGAAAACAAAAAGATATTTACGATTCATAACAGTAGCAAAATTACAGTTACAGAGTAGCAACGAAAATAATCTTATGGTTGGGAGTCACCACAACATGAGGAACTGTATTAAGGGGTCGCGGCATTAGGAAGGTTGAGAACCGCTGCTCTAGAGGATTTTTTTGCCCCAGCTTTATTGAGATATAATTGACATGTAACACTGTGTAAGTTTAACGTGATTTGATTTACTTATCCATTGTGAAATGATTACTCAATATGATTAGTTAATATCTCCATCATCTCACATAATTTTTTATTTGTGTTAAGGACATTTAGGATTTACTCTCAGCCACTTTCAAGAATATATAATACAGTGTTGTTAATTGTAGTCACTATCCTGTATATTAAATCCCCAGAACTTATAGCTGGAAGTTTGTACCTTTTGACCGACATCTCTCCATTTCCTCCACCCCTGGCCCCGGTAGCCACCAACCTATTTTCTGTTTCTATGAGTTCAGCTTTCTTAGATTCCACATACAAACAAGTAAGATCAGATAGTATTTGCCTTTCTCTGCCTGACATTTCACTTATTATAAAACCCTCGAGGTCCATCCATGTTGTAAATGTCAGGACTTCCTTCTTTCTCATGGCTGAAGAATATTCCATTGTGTAAAGGGTTTTGAGCAGAGGAGTGAGGCAATCTGGCTTACGTTTGAGCAGTTTATTCTGGCTTCGGTGTTGAGAATAGGATTAAGCAAGAGGGAAATCAGGCAGACCAGTTAGCAAGTTATTGCAGAAATGTGAGTGAAAAAGAAGGATGGCTTGAATTAGTGTGGGATGTGGAAGTGGATGAGAAATGATCAGTTTCTGGATATACATTGAAAGAAGTCTTGACCGGACTTTCTAATAAATCAGATGAAGGGTGTGGGAGAAATAGACAGGCATCAAAAATGACTCCTAAGTTTCCAACCTGAGCAATTGCAAAAACTCAACTGATAGAGATGTTAACTCTCCCTAAATTATTCTATAAATTTAAGGTAACTCCAGTGAACTTGCAACTGGATTTTTAAAAGAGAGAAACAAGCTTATTCTGAAGTTCTTAAGGAAAACTAAGCACACTAGAATTGCCAGGAAAAATAATGAAAAAGAGGGTAATAAAACAAAGTTAGTTCTACCTGTCAGTAAAACATTTCAAGCAACAAGAATTAAAGTGATACGGTGCTGGCACCTGCTTCCATCGATGACATAAAATAGAGTCCAGAAATAGAGCTATATTTACATAGGGATTTAATATATGATAGCTCTGTAGAAAATATTATATCTTCAACAAATGGTGTTAGTACAACTGGATAGCCACCTAGGGGGAAGAAAAGAAAGGCATTCCTATCTCACTTTACATCATAGTAACTTCCAGATAGAACAAGAAAAAAAATGGAAATGATTAAGTGTATAATTTCAAAGTGAGATGACCTTTCTTAAGTAGGGCACAAAACTCTGATGCCGTAGAGAAAATGTTAAGTTTGATGATATAAAAGTGAAAAAAATTCTGCATGGAAAAAATTTCCATAAATAAGACAAATAACAAACTTATTTTTCTTTTTGAAAGAAAATTTAATTTTTGAAAGAAAAATTACTCCCAGTATTATATATATACTATATATATATATATATATATATATATATATATATATATATGGCTCTTGGAAATTATCAAGAAAAAGAACATAATAGAAAAATGAGCAAAATATGTAACAGTTTCAGAAAGGGAAGTGTAAGTCACTTAAACAAAAAAATGTTCACTCTCATAAGATAAATTAAAACTGTGATAAGATTCTATTTTTCTCCTATGAGACTGGCAAAGACTGAAAATTTTGGTAACACCATTTTTAAAGGTGTGAGGAAACAGGTTCTCACAAAGTTTTTGAGTGTAAATTGATACAACCTTTATGAAAGGCAATTCAGCAATATCTATCAGAATCACAAAAGCCTTTGGTCCGGGAATTCCCCTTCTAGGAATTGTTCCCACTTCTATACTTGTCTGTGTGTGAAATGTTTGTGTGCATGGGTAAAGTTCTGCATTATTCCTTGCCTATACTCAGTATCAGTTAGAATCCTCCGGTATACCCTGAGGAAAAGGCACCAGATTGGATTGGGGACCAATTAGAGGCTGTGGTAGAGTGAAAAGAGCATTTACATCAGAGTCAAGTGGACCTATTAGAATGTATGCCCTACCACATTATTTGTGTAAGTTTAAGGAAATAGTGTCTCTCAGCCTCAAGTATTTCAACTATAAAATGGGGATTTGTTGGGAACAGCAGTCACTATGGGGCCCGAGGACCCCACATGTCCTTGCTGAGATTGCCAACCTGCAAAGACTTCCCATCCTCTGGCTCTGAGCTGTCAGTGTAGTGAGTCACTAACGATAGCCATGCACCCTGCTCGCCCCATATGCAGGAGACCAGCTGGTTTACCTCTTGTTGCAATGGGTGCTGTGCCCTTGGCCAGGGTTCTTCAGCTACAGCACTACCCACTATACGATAGTCCTCCCCATCTGCAGTTTCGCTTTCCAAGGTTTCAGTTACCCACTATCAAATGTGGTCTGAAAATATTAAATGGAAAATTCCAGAAATAATTCATAAGTTTTAAATTGCTCACAGTTCTGAAATCTCATGAGTCCCACTCAGTCCCACCCAGGACACGAGTCATCCCTTTGCCCAGCGTTCCCATGCTGTAGATGCTCCCTGTCTATTAGTCACTGACCAGCCATCTTGGTCTTGACTGTCAAGGTAACACAGGACTTGTGTTCAAGTAACCCTTATTTTACTTAATAGTGGCCCCAAAGCACAAGCGTAGTAATGCTGGCTGTTCAGATGTTCCAAAGAGAAGCCCTAAAGTATTTCCTTTGAGTGAAAAGGTGAAAGTTCTCGACTTAATAAGGAAAGAAAAATGCTGAGTTTGCTAAGATCTACAGTAAGAATGACTCTTCTACCCATTAAATTGTGAAAAAGAAAAAAGAAATTTGTGCTAGTTTTGCTGTCACACCTCAAACTGCCAAAATGGCCACCGTGCATGATACATGCTCAGTTAAAATAGAAAAAGTATTCAATTTGGGGGTGGAAGAAAATGTGTTCTGATTGATGCAACATGTTTGTGCTAAAAATGCTGAGCCTATACGAAGACTTCAGCAAGGGGTCACCTGAAAGGAGTGACACCACGCCAAGTACTGCAAGTAAAGGGTGGTTACACAGATTCAAAAATAGGTTTGGCTTTGTATCATGTCACATCATCACAAGGAGAAGGATGAGTACAGTACAGTAAGATATTTTGAGGGAGAGAGACCACATTACATAATTTTACTACAGTATATTATTATAATTGTTCTATTTTATTATCAGTTATTGTCCATTTCTCACTGTCTAATTTATAAATTAAACTTTATCATGGGTATGTAGGTATAGGAGAAAACATAGCATATATAGGATTTCTATCCAAGTTTTCAAGCATCCACTGGGGATCTTCGAACATATTTCCAGAGGACAAGGGGGGACTACTGTGTGTGCATAGCTGCCCAGGAACATCCCATGGGAAGTGGGGTGAGGGAAACTGGCTCTATTACGCTGAGCTGCTGTCACTTGTGCTGAGAGTAATAAACTGTCTCACTCTGGTCCACTGAGTCTTGTTTACTTCCAGTACCTATGGAGTTATGGCAAGTCGATCAGCTTATTTGCTTTGTCGTCTCCTTTGTAGCCTTGTTACATCTTGCCATTCTCCATAAGGTTGGGGTTCTTCCCTTAACAGGAATAATAATGCCTTGAATTATAAGGTTGTTATGAAGATTAGAGAAAATATTTATGAAAAGCCTAATACTATAATGGGTACAGCGTAGGCACTAAGTGGTAGCTATTTTTTAAGTAAATAACTTTGTCACCTTTATTCTTCGAATTGGATATCCTTGAATATCCATATCAAGTTTTTTCCAGCTTATAAACTTGGCTAGCTATCATTCCTCTGTACAGATAACTGAAATAGAGAAAAATACACTTTCTAAACCTGTGTTTATCCAACTGGTTCATAGCTCGTTAGTGGGTATAAATTCAATTCAGTGTGCTTCCAGCAGCACTTTTTTTAATGAACAGAATAGAGTAGAAGAGATCAGAATACAATAGTAGGGCCGGCCGAGTGGCGCGATGGTTAAGAGCTCGCTTGGGATGCCAGAGGGCCCCGGTTCGGATCCCACATATGAGGGCCAGTGACACTGCCCTCCACAGCTAAGATGCTGAACAACAGCTCAACCTGGAGCTGGGCTGCCGTGAGTCGCCGGCGACGGCGTAGGCTGCAGCCCCTGTGGCAGTGGGTTGCCATGGGCTACCATGGGCTACCGTGTGTAGCCAGCAGCTACCGTGTGTAGCCAGCAGCTACCGTGTGTAGCCAGCAGCCAGCGTGAGCGGCCAGCAGCCAGCGTGAGCGGCCAGCAGCCGCAGTGAGCGGCCGTCCAGAAGCCGGCGACTGATCTGCCTCGCCAGAGAAGAGCGCAATGATGGTGCCAACTTGGGTCAGTGAAGCAACGTCCTCCACAACTAGATTGAAGAACAAAACGACAGCAACTTGTCTGTTCCCCTTCCCCCAATTCCCCAGCACTGTTCCCATCCCCCCAATTCCCCAATAAAAATCTTTAAAAAAAAAAAAAAGAATACAATAGTATATGCTCTAGAGTAGATATTGTTTTGTGAAACATTTTCAGCTTGTTCTAGAACCAGCGTGTGTTTATGTACTGGGTTGTGATATAAAATGTTGGGGTTCTATGTTTTAAAAAATTGAAACCCACTTTTCTAAATCCTAAATTGCTGCTTAGCTTGGATGTTTGTGAGAATTTCAGTGGAATCAGATCAAATAACCTTGTGTTTCATCAGAACAGCACTGAAATGGGACCAAAGGTGACAGGAAGTGTGTAGGGATGAATTCTAACAAATCAGCCGACCAGAGAGCTTTATCCCTAACACCAATGAAACAGAGTCCTAGATAATTCAATCTGAGAAACTGCAAGGACAAATTCTACCACTATTATTATCAACAAATAAATTCTCACTTTAAAATTTTAGCTTTCTTCTAATTTATGGCAGAATCGTGCATTTTATTTAAGCCATCTGTTTCTTTAATAAAACTGCTGAATTAGTTTGGTTCCCACCTGAACTGTACCTCTGAGTCATTCTAA
The DNA here is from genome assembly GCF_001890085.2 of Hipposideros armiger. Lineage (NCBI taxonomy): Eukaryota > Metazoa > Chordata > Mammalia > Chiroptera > Hipposideridae > Hipposideros > Hipposideros armiger. The sequence continues at coordinate 871,460 of NW_017731831.1, forward strand.
CCAGGTCATGCTTTATGGCAGAACACCTGCTTTACTACTGGGTTGAGTCAGTGATTAAAAACAAAAATAAACTCCCTTTTGGTGCCCTTACTATTATTAATTAAGAAAAAGGAGGATGTCATTCTGAAGCAATTGATAATTAGTTTAAAATGTATTTCTCCATCTTTCTAAATTTTGCCATTAAATAATTTCCCTTTTCCATACACAGTGATTTTATTTACTACTGAAAGACATGCTGAGTGATAGTGTTTTAGTAGGAAAAACCTGTCCACTTAAACAACGGGCCCAGATCTGGTTGCAAAGTGAACACTTGAACCCGTGTCAGTATGTGATGAGACTGACTCTTGTCCTTCCGTAGGCTGTTGGGCCAAGGCAGTTTCCCCAGCACTTTTTTTTTAACTTCTCTCCCTGATGAGGACTATACTCTTTTGATCTTCATTGATTAACTCAACAGAATTTGGTTTCTGCAAGAATTTTCAATTTAGATCAGGAAGAGGCAATCTATGGGCACTTGAGTAAAAGATGCTGGTGAACATTCATTAGCTCAAAACTTGCAGCACAGACAGCCTAAGTAAACTCCAGGAGTGAGAATTGTATTCCCCACCTCCCTTCTGGTTCTCCTTCCCTGTCTCACTCCTCTGTTCCATAGCCATTCAGAGCCCACAGCTACTGTGAAACCCCAAAGTTCCCACTTCATGTCCCCAACCTCACCAATCATTAAATAAATGCAAGTAAAAACCACATTGAGATACTACCTCACTCTGGTCAGTATGGCTATCATCAATAAATCAACAAACAACAAGTGCTGGCAAGGTGGAGAAAAGGGAACCCTGGTGCACTGTTGGTGGGATTGCAGATTGGTGCAGCCATTATGGAAATCAATATGGATATATCTCAAAAAACTGGAAATGGAACTACCTTATGACCCAGCAATTTCACTCTTTGGTATCTATCCAGAGAAATCCAAAATGCTAATGAAAAAATTTATATACCCCTATATTTATTGCAGCGCTATTCACAATAGCCAAGACATGGAAACAACCAAAATGCCCATCAGTAGATGACTGGATTAAGAAACTGTGGTACATTCCTTGAGCTGAGCTGCCACCCGGATGGCTCAATGGATAGAGCGTGCGCTCTTAACAACAAGGCTGCCAGATTTGACTCCCGCATGGGATGGTGACTATGCCCACCAGCAAGCAGCTAAGATTGAACACAGCACCTTGAGCTTGGAGGCCACGAGCTGCCGACGGGCAGCCGGATGGCGACTGGCGCCCTCCACAACGAAGACTGAAGAACAACTTGGCTGGTCCCCTTCCCCAATTCCCCAATAAAATGTTTTGTTTTTAAAAAAAAAGAAAAAAAAAGAAGAAACTCTGGTACATTTATACAATGGAGTATTACTCAGCTATAAAGAAGAATGAAATCTTACCATTTGCAACGATATAGACGGACTTAGAGAACATTATGCTAAGTGAAATAAGTCAGAGAAAGATAAATACCATATGATCTCACTCATATGTGGAATCTAAAGAATAGAATAAATGAACAAACTAATCAGAAACAGACTCAGAGATACAGAGAAAAAACTGAGGGTTGCTAGATGGGAGGGGGTAGGGATGAGAGAGAAGGTGAGGGGATTAGAAAGTACAAATTGGTAACCACAATATTGCCACAAGTATGAAAGACAGTTTGGGGCATATAATCAATAATGTTGTAAAGATTTTGTAGGGTGTCAGATGGACGCTTGTCTTATTAGGGAGACCACTTCATGGACAGTGTAGATGCCTGACCACTGCACTGTACACCTGAAACTGAAGCTGAATAATAATGAATGTCAACTATAATTTAATTTATATATAATATATATTATATATAATATATATGTACATGTAGTCACAGGATGTGGAGTACAGCATAAGGAATAGAGTCAGTGATATTGTAACAGTTATATACAATGTCAGAGGGGTAGTAGATTGGGGGAGGAAGGTTATCGCTTTGTGAGGGGTATAAATGTCTAACTATTACATTGTTTTGTACACCTGAAACTAATAAAAAAAAATGGGGACAAAACCATTAAACAAAAAACAACAACAACAACAAAAACAAGGTAAACAAAGCTAGCTCTTGTTTGACCTCCCACCCATCTCCACCTTACTGCCCCCCTGCCCCCCGCTTACCCGCACATCAAAGCTTCTCCTCAGTAACTGAGCTGTATCCAGTGCACAAGTGCCAGGCCTGTCCATCTCCACATGGGTTGAAAACTATTATCATTCTCATGTTACAGTGGATCCATTCATTCTAGATTGCTTCTCACTTGCCCAGGCCAGTGTGTCTTTTCAGCATTACGAACTGATGACATTTTGGTACCTCTGAATCCCTGCCATTTCTCTTCACTGGGTGTTCACTGCATGGTGCTGACAAGCGAGCATCTTCCCTGATTCAAAAGGGGCACATTAGCATCCACAGTAGAACTTATACCCACTAGAAGCCTATAATCTACTGGGCACACTGGAATCCTGTGGGGGAGCTCTGACCCCATCCCACTCCTCTTACCTCCCCCCACCCCAGCTTCTGGGCTCCACTGAAGGCTGGGGGTGTCAAAGCCCCTAGAGATCAAAGTCAGATCTTCCTTCTCTGGAATAAGTTTGGTTTTTGCTTTGTATTCCTCGAGAGATCCCTTCAGCTTGGCATTCAGCCATCAGGACAGTTTGCCTTTATTTCAGCAAACGTTTCAGGCTGCCAGCTGCCAGAAGATGTGTGTCATAACAGCATCAGCCTCTATAAAAAGGGGAGAAAGTCCCGGCCAGGGAAGTCTGAAAAAGTGTAGGGCAGCCCGTTCCTCCTCATCCTGTGCATAGTTTGTTCTTCTTTATACCATCCCCTCAATCTGAAATATTCATCCAGCATCACTGAATATGGCTCAAGAGCAAGGCCCTCCTAAGGAGCCTTACTCCTTGAAATCTAAACACAGAGTAAATCCATTATCCTTCCTTTAAGCCACCATTAATCCTAAAGACATGAAAAATGTGAGATTGCAAACAAACGGAAGTGCAGAGATGCAACACGCATGTGTTATTGTAAGGTTTGGCCTGGCCCCACCGAGAGCCAACATCATGTGGTGAAATGTGAAAAGATGTTCTTGCTTTGTGACTTAAAGCCAAGAGGCTGTGAGGTTCCAACTTGCTGTTCTGTGTCACCTCGTGATCAAAGGAGTGCTAGATTATAACTGAATGCTTAAAAGTCCACAGCAGCCAAGCAGTCCCAGAAGTGAACAGTATGGGTTTAGGAAAAGCAACACAAAGCCTTAAGGAAGGCCTCTGAGTCCTTCCTGAGTCCTCAGTATGACAACCGAGGTGATGGGGAGCACGGAGGTCAGCAGAGCGCAAAGTTAGCGTCACTGCTTGACCCCAACCTGTTGCTGCCATGGAAGAAGGTGGAATATTACCAGATCTTTAAAGAAAAGCCAAAAATCTGTATTTTTATGTAGGCTTTCCTGAATTTTAAACATTGGTAATTAAAATGATTTTAAAACCGGCAAAATAACCTTAGCCATGGGTTCGTGTAGGCCCCTGGGCCATGAGTTTGTGATCCCAGCAGCAAAACAGGCCGCCATGTATGTTCATATCTTGCTCAAGGGCCTCAAGTAGGGCCTAAAATCCATGTCACTCACCAATCACCAAGCTGCATGGCCAGGCTCAAGCCTGCCTCAGCCGGGAAGAAGGAAACCCCTTTCCTGGTTGGTCTGCCAAAAGGAGGGGTCCCCTTTTCCTAATCTGCATACAGTGCCTGTATGTACCAGCCATGATCCTACAGCAAAGATAAACTGCATAATGCAAGATGGTGAAGCTATTACAGGGTTTTCTGAGACACAGGACTTTCAGTGATAAAACCAGCAAATTTACAAGTGGTCCCCCTGTGTGTGACTCTGCTCGGCCTCTGTTGATGTGTTAATTTCTTTGGTTCTGAGCACAACTTTGTTTATATCTGTGCAAGCTTTTATGTTGAAAGGTATATAGACATAATGGGTTTCATGAGATTACTTCTTGCATTAATTTCCATTTTGAAGTAATTTTAGGTCTACAGAAAAAATGGCAAAAACAGTAAAACAAGAAAAAAGAAAGTTCCTTATACTGTTCACCCAGATTCTCCAAATGTTACATTTTTTTATATTTTACTAAATTCTCTCTCCTTACAGATACATACATATATACACATTTCTAAACCATTGGAGACATTACACCCCTTTACTTCTAAATACCTCAGCATGTATTTTCAAAGACAAAGGTATTCTCTTATATAACTACAGTACAGTGATCAAAACTAAGAAATTGACATTAATGCAGTACTATTATCTAAAATACAGACCCTTTCAGATTTTATCAGTTTTCTCAAATGTCCTTTATAGCAAAAGAAAAATAATTTTTCTGTTCCAGGATCCAGTCTAGACTCAGACTTGCATTTCGTTACCATGTTTCTTTGCTCTTTAGTCTGGAACTCTTCCATAGCCTTTCTTTGTCTTTCAAGACCTTGACATTTTTTAACAGTGTGGGCCAAGTATTTGTAGAAGGTCCCTCCATGTTTCCTCATGATTAGATTTGAGCTATGGATTTTTGGCAGGAATATCTCAGAAGTAGTACTGTGTCCTAAGTGAATCCTGCCAGGAGGCACATGAAATCTATACCTCCCATTCCTGGTGCTGTCAGCCTTAAACACTTAGTTAATGTTTCCTCACCATGAAGCTACTATTTTTTTACCTTTATCATTAGTAACTATTTAGCAAGGAGATATTTTGATATTATGCAAATATTTTGTGCCATAGCCAACTTTCACCTATAATTTCTATTGCTGATTCTTGCTTCAAACAACTGTGACTATGGAGATAGCCAAGTGGCAATGGCCTAATTCTGTCCCTCCTTCTGCCTTTACTTTTTGGCACTCTATGCTATAGCATTCTCTCCCACATATTTACTTACATCAGCATGGACTCGTGTCCATGCTGGATTCATTCTATAATCCATTTTATCATTATTTATTTTGCTGTTCAGTTTCTCCCATATTTGGCCAGCAAAGAAATACCCCACCAAACTGGCACTACATCCTTTTGAAAGGTCCCCATTATACTTGAACAATTCTTTATTTTCTGGCACAGCAATATTCGTGAGGTTATTTTTTAATGAGTTCTTGAACAAAATCCCAAAATGAGGTTCAAAGGAAGCATTTCTGTAGAGAGCCAAGATGCTGGGATCCAAAACTGCTCTTGATGGTCTTGTTTGATTCAAGGCTAAAACTCAAAGAAATCATAGGAATGGGCACTCTTTCACTCAATCATTTGTAAATATTGCTTCTCCTAAACAGGTTTTACATAAGAGTTGGGCATCAAACAATTCAAGATTTTGTTCCTGGCAGAGGTCAGCAGTCTTGTTCAATATAACTTTCTGTGATGATGGAAATGTTCTACATCTGTGTTACCCAATAAAGTAGCCACTCGCCGCATGAGGCTACAGAGCGCTTGAAATTTGGCTAGTCTGACTGAGAAACTAAATTCTTAATTTAAATTGTTTTTTTGTCATTTTAATTTATATAACCACATGTGGCGCGTGGCTACCCTATTGGACACACAGGTGGAGAGGGAAGGTTTCCTGTGGTATCAACAGAGGACGGATGTAAGTATATTAGAAGAAAAATGATGAAATGCAGTTCTAAATGATTAAATAATGAAAGCATTTTGTGGAGTTATTGAACTCAGGCCACGTGAGTAGTTGTATTTATGCATTATTTAAATAGTAGAGTGTAAAATCACTATGCTCCACTGAAGCTACTCCTAATTTGTGACCATCACAGCATCAGCTTCTGGGATATTTATTCCTGGGTTCTTTCTTGCAGGGACGGTACATCATTAAAGGTCGTGTCAAATCAGTGACATCTGGGGGCACTGATGGATTGGAGGAAGGCAAAAAAGTTGTCCCTTCTGCAGTCTAAATTTTACCTAAGTATGCTTTATTTATTAATTGTCTATATGCTTCGTGAAAGGACAAACAGTGTTGTCTGGCCCTGAAGACCTAGGTTGCCCAGCAACAATCTGCGTGGGACCAGAGCCTCCCCTCCCCCAGCAACAGGGGCTGTGTGCAAATGCAACTTCCCACAAGGTCAACAGGTGCTGGCAACAGCGCTCCAGACAACTAACTGCTAAACAGCTGCCATCTAACCTCAGATGGCCTGATGCCCATGCAGACATTGTGTCCGATTTGGCTAGGCCACTCTGATGCTTGCTCTATAAAAAGGGAAAACAAGTGAGTGGGGGTGGGGCACTTGGGTCCGTCTCTTGGAGCACAGATTCATATTAGTGCAACTTGCCGCGACCCAGTGTCCCTCCACAGAGTGCTGAGATCAGAGGCCATGTGTCTGCTCAACCTTGGCTCAGAGTTCCAGCCTTTACCCTCCCAAAAATACGTGTTCCACTGTTTGCTCAAGTCCTTAGGAAGACACATTTTTAATAAAAATAATCTATATTTTCCCCAAATAGCTGACATCAAGGAAAAATCATCAATGAACATTCAATATATGATCATAGAGAAAAGAATGCACTTGAATGAATTCTGTGGATTAGATGGCAGGAAGATTTCATTCTTAATTTCCTGATTTTGATGATGGTAGTTTCACGTATGTAGGAGAATGTCCTTGTTTACAGGGATTACAAATTAAAGAATTCAGGGGTGATGGGGCATTATATCAGCAACTTACTCTCAAATGATTCAGAGAAGTATCTTCTACAATTCTTGGAACTTTTCCTGTTTTTCAAATTATTCTAAAATCAACAACAAAAGAAGTGTGTTAAATAAAAGGAAAATCTACTCCCCTCCCTGGAGATAGCCTCCTTGGTCACACATTTACACTTCCTTTCTGCATTAGAAATATTTGTTTACCTCCATATTTGTTTCCCTTCCTTCCTCCCCAACAGAACCCTGCTTGTGTATAGAGTGGAGACCTGTGTGAAGCCCCGCCTCCTTTGCAACAGGTGTGGGCCTGGAACTCAGTTCTGGGCCGAGGATACGTGGGAAGGTTTTTGCTTTCTTGATGACTCCTTTCTTCCTGCCTGAAAGGTGGAAATGAGGTTGGCAGAGTAGTCCTCATCTTGTGATGATGAGGCAACACGGATGGGGATGAAAGCCAGCACTCAGGGTGGCAGAGTAGAGAAAGCTATGTATGGTAAAAGCCTGGGTCCCTGATGACCACACTGAACTGCTGCACCAGCTCTGGTCTGCCCACCTCGGTGCTCCTTGTCATGTGAGAAATAGAAGCTCCTTTGTGTTTCAGGCACTGTGGCCAAGTTTTCAGTTATTTGCAGCTGAAGCATTCCTAGCTAATGCACCTTCTCTATGCATTTGCATAGTTATGTTTGTATGTATGTATGTATGGCTACTAGATGTAAAAAATATAGAAGGATCATACTACCCATATTCTGCATATTCCTTTCTAATTTTTTTACTTGATGATATCTGAAGGATCTTTCTACTTCAGTTCTTCTAAACATAGTATTTTATAGTATGAATAAACCATCATTTGTTAATCCATTTCCCTAGTGATTGCTTCTAATTATTAGCCATACAAACAATGTTGTATGGTATATTCTTATACATATATCTTCCTGCATGTGTCAACATTTCAATAGGAAAGTCCTAGGAGAATTGCTATATCAGAGACTATGTATGTGTGACATTTAGCTAGATGCTGACAAATTGCTATCTCAAGACTATACCTTTAAACTCCTACCAACAGAGTTCAGAGCTTGTTTACCCATACACTTACTTAAGCAGAATAGTGTCAGCTTTTAAATAAGCAAAATATGCTATTTTGTTGTCGTTCTCATTTGCACTTATCTGATGCCTAGTGAATTTTAATATCTTTTCAGGTACTTACAGGCCATTTGTATTTCTTGTGCCTATTAGTGTCACACATGTTTCTACTTGACTGTTCATCCTTTTCCTATTGATATGCAGTAGGTTTTTATATGCTAGGTGGCAGGACAACCTACAAACAGTTTTTCTATCCTGCAAACAGTCTTTAAACTAATGCTCGTGTTTGCTACTATAGATCCTAAGGTTGCAGGTTTTCTGGGCTGCCTTTGCAAGAATGGCTCCTTTCACCTGCCCATGTCGAGTGGTGTAGCTCTCTGCCATGGTTTCTTCATGAATCTGATGCCATTTGCTGTCAATATTCCAGAAATCCACTCCCCTACAAATTCTGATTCACGAATCACACCCTTTCTTTTTCAGCTCTGTTATGGATTTGTTCTTTTAAGAAATATATTTTGTATCATTTTAATCAGATTTTAGGTGATAGGGAGGGGAGGTGAACACAAATACTAACTGTGTCATCTGCAAAGAGGAAGCTCACTCTGCATTCCCCCTGGGATCTCAGGTCATTGTCAAGGGCAAGTTTTCAAGTAGTGTATTGGGTTGTTGGAAAAGTCATGATGTATTTTTTTCTATGTTTTTCGTTGCAAAAATGCATCATGACTTTTCCAACAACTCAATAGTAAATGGATGGAGTGTTACCCCAAAAGAAAAGTAGTTCAAATACCAAAAGGAGCTAATGGAAATTTGTGGATTTTTCAGAAAAGAGGGAAGGTAAAAGTCACTTATCCCTAAAAGCTAGAGCTGCTGTATGCTTAAGTAGTTAGTACTAGACTAACATATTATTAAAGAAATGTATTCTCAGTTGTTTTTAATTAAATGTAAACATCCCCAGGATGCTAATAGAGGACACAATGCTTAAATTTCCAAACGATGGTGAATTTAACATTGGGATTATAATACCAAAAAAATTAAAACTAAGGTACGTGATTGAAAGTCTGTACAAGGGCCAGCCAAGTGGCTCAGATGGTTAAGAGTTGGCTTAAGAGCAAGAGCTCTGAGCAACAGGGCTGTCGGTTTGATTCCCACATGGACCAGTGACGCTGAGCCTGAGCTGAGCTGCCAACAGGTGCCAGGATGGCTCAGCAGGTGAGAGCATGTGCTCCTAACAACAGGACTGCCTTTTCGATGGTGGGCTACACTCCCCGGCAACTAAGACTGAACTTGGCACCTTGAGCTGAGCTGCCGCCCAGATGGCTCAGCAGATAGAGCGTGCGCTCTTAACAACAAGGCTGCTGGTTCGACTCCCACATGGGATGGTGGGCTATGCCCACTCGCAACTAAGATTGAACACAGCACCTTGAGCTTAGAGGCCACCAGCTGCCGATGGGCAGCCAGATGGCGACTGGCGCCCTCCACAACTAAGATTGAAGAACAGCAACTTGGCTGGTCCCCCTCCCCAATTCCCCAACACTGTTCCTCTCCCCTAATTCTCCAATAATTAAAAAGAAAAGAAAAGAAAAAGGGCCGGCTGAGTGGCGCATTGGTTAGGAGTTGGCTTGGGATGCCAGCTCTGAGCAGCAGGACCCCGGTTCGGATCCCACATGACGGCCAGTGACACTGTGCCCTCTACAGCTAAGATGGTAAACAAAAGCTCAACCTGAAGCTGGGCTGCCAGGAGTCGCCAGTGACAGCTTAGGCTGCAGTGGGGCTGGTCGGCAGCTGACGTGCGCTTTTGTGAGCTGCCATGAGCCTCTGCGAGTGGCCGTCCAATGGCCAGCAAGCAACTGCCTCAGCCGGGAAGAGCACAATGATAATACCAACATGGGCCAGTGAAGCGACGCCCTCCACAACTAGACTGAAGAACAGAAGGATGACAACTTGTCTGTTCCCCTTCCCCGATTCCTCAACACTGTTCCCTTCCCCCAATTTCCCAATAAAATCTTAAAAAAAAAAAGAAAGAAAAAGAAAGTCTGTACAAGAGTTCAGGAAATAACTATAACTTAAGGAGGAGAATTCACACTATGGAGTCTTTATATCTGTATCTTAGAGAATCTATTTGAACATATAAATATACTAATTTTTTCAAAAAAGGAGGTCTTTATGATACCTCTGAAGGTTATCAGAAATAATGGCTCCCCCTAGCAATGTGTTTCAAAGCCTGGAAGAGAAAATAGTAAAGCTAAGGGAACATGGTGCTAAAGTCCCTAAAAAACTGGTGTAAGTCAGAATTGCTTGATGGTGCTTAGGACAAGGGAGGTTGGTCAAGGGGCAGAGCCTATCAGGGCAGGGGACAGAGAGAATGACAGCACGTGTGAGAGTGACCTGTATATCCAGCAGCACCAGCCTACACTGGGATGGAGAGGATACAGCAGACCCCGTGCATCTGAAATGGCAGGGGAAACCAAAGCAGCCGTGACAGCAGGGTAAGGCAATATCACATCGCAGCCAGAAGAGTGTGTGCAAGCATGCACTATAAAAAACTGGGCCCACCCAGTCTTTCACTATATTAGTCAGGTTCTCCTGAGAAACAGAATCAATAGGATGTGTATAGATATATATGCAGAGAGAGATATTTTTCAAGGAATTGGCTCACACAATTGTGGAGGCTGGCAAGTCCAAAATCTGCAGGGTGGGCCAGCAGCCTAGAGACCCAGGGAAGAGTTGATTTTGCAGCTCAAGTCCAAAGGCAGTCTGCTGGCAGAATTACTTCCTCTTCAGGGGACCTCAATCTATTTGCTCTTAAAAGCCTTCAACTGATTGGATGAGGCCCACCTAGAGTATGAGGGTAATTTGCTTTACTCAAAGTCTACTGAGTTAAATACTAATGTCATCGGGCCGGCCGAGTGGCGCGATGGTTAAGAACTCGCTTGGGATGCCAGAGGGCCCCGGTTCGGATCCCACATATGAGGGCCAGTGACACGGCCAGCAGCCGCAGTGAGCGGCCGTCCAGAAGCCGGCGACTGATCTGCCTTGCCCGGGAAGAGCGCAATGATGGTACCAACTTGGGCCAGTGAAACAACATCCTCCACAACTAGATTGAAGAACAAAACGACAGCAACTAGTCTGTTCCCCTTCTCCCAATGCCCCCAGCAATGTTCCCATCCCCCCAATTCCCCAATAAAAAAAAATACTAATGTCATCTAAAAAATACCTTCACAGCAACATCTAGACAAGTGTTTGGTCAAATATCTGGTTACTGTGGCCTAGCCATGTTGACATGTAAAATTAACCATTACACCTACCCTTCCTTCTGGGTTCTCCCTCAACTGGCCAGGAGGTCTAAGATGATGGGGAGGGCTAGATTTCCTGCAGCTTCAAGGACACTGAATAAATGCCACTTGGTTTCTGTTGTTAATGCCTGGATCTGAGGGAAATATGCATTAGAATAAGCACTGGGAACTCATCATGTTGTGTTTAAATCACCGTTATTATCTCATGCCATACACCATGAATATGCCCGGTAAGTCAGCTTACACACACATGTTGTCCTGAGTCCTGACAAATCCCTCCTGACATGACTGAAGCCCATCACCCTCACGCCTCAGTTCATAAAGCTCCAAAGGAGAAAGGTCAATACTTTTTTGTTTGTTTGTTTGTTTGCGTTACAAAAGGAAAAGAAAATATTGAGTTGCCTAATTTTTCTAAGGAGAGAGCAAAGATTGATTCCTCTGCAAACCTTTGAGCTTTACATGTCTTCTGAATGGAAATATGTACTTCTGGGGAATAAAAAATGTATTTTGAGCTCAGAAGTTTGTAATAGAGCTTCCCAGAAGAGAAGGAGTCATATGTCATGGAGAGGCTGGTGTAAGGAAAGGTTCAGTGTTGGCTGGAGTACCTGGCTTTCAAGGGGGTTCAAGAATCAGTCCATTACAATAAACACAGAAACCATTGGATCAGGGTTATCAGAACTGGATTCTAATGCTGGTTCTTCCACTAACTTATCATGTGACCTCAGGCAAATTACTTCCATGCTCTGCCCCTCAGTTATCCAAATCCTTAAAATGGAGATACTACTACATGCCTATCTCCCAGAGTTATTGTGGTTTTCAATTTCAGTAACAGATAGGAACGTGTAAAGTGCCGTGTAAATATGAATAACTATCGTTTCTTTGGACAGAGTCCGTTTTTTTATGAATAACACAATTTTGAGACAGGGAGATGGTTTAGGTCCTTTATCTGCTAATTTTTATCTTTTATTAATAGGCAGTAGGAACCCCATAACTAAAGCTTGCTAAGCCTCTGGAAAAAGTATTGGGGAGCCAATTTGCTATACATTTTATGAACTATGGAAATGTTGATTGAAATTTTTATTTTTCCTTCAAATCTGGAAGTTGTAGTGATGTTGAGGGGCTGGAGTTACATAGCAGACATGTGATCTACCCAGCATTCCTTTCCATTGGGACTTTTCCCTTATCCTTCCAGGTTACTCTCGTTAGGCTGTCAATCGTGATGACCCTCTTTCAGTGCAGCCTGGCCAATCAGAATGCCCACCTCTCTTGACACCGTGATTGGTCCAGGGGTGATCATGGAACCTAAGCTGACTACTGAACTCCTTATGGGACTGATATAAAGGCTGAGGACAAGAGGTCTTCTCTCTTCTTTGGGGTTGTGAGCATATTGTCATTGGCTTCTTTCTTAAGCAAATGAGTGTGCAGTGGGTTGAATGTGTCCCAAATGCTAGCCTACCTGGAAACTCAGATTGTGACCTTATTTGGAAATAGGATCTTTGCAGGTGTAGTTAAGAATCTGGAGATGAAATCCTCCTCAATTTAGTGTGGGTTCTACAATAAATCCAGTGACTAGTGTCCTAATAAGAAGAGGAGAAGACACAGAGACACGGAGAGAAGGGCAATATAAAGATGGAAGCAGAGGATGGAGTGATGCGTCCACAGGCCAAAGGGTGCCAGCAAACACTAAAAGCTAGGTGAGATGCATGGCGTGGTTTCTATCTTAGAGCCTCCAGAAGGAGCCAACCTGCTGACACCTTGGTTTTATACTTCTGGCCTCCAGAACTGTGAGAGAATAGATTCCTATTGTTTCCAGCCACCCAGATGGTGGTAGTTTATGAAAACAGCCCTAAAAAATGAATACAACTTATTTTACAGAATTGAAGGAAAAGTAGAACACAACGGGCCTCAGGAAAGGTGGGAACCAGAGTGGAGAGAAATAAATCGGGCTAAGCTTTTGCCAGATGCCTTCCCTTGGCCAAATCACCATGGCCTCTGGGAGAGTCGGGTACTGAAACTATGCAGTCGGGACCCACCCCTTGTAAATAAGGGGAAAGTTCTCAGAAAAAGGGGGTACCAGGGAGACTAAATTTTTCCAGACTTAATCTACTGTACTTCTGTCATGTAACAAATCACTGAGATAGACCAGAGACTTCTAATTCTGTCTGATAATTATCATCTCCTAGGGAACTTTTAAAATTGTAGATGAGTGGGCCCCGTCCCAGATTTACCTAATGGGAATCTCAACAAATGTGGGACTTTTTTCCCCCCAAAACTCATTACATAATTATGATGATGAGCTAGTAGAAAGAGTGAGCTAGAGCTAAATAAGGTTGTTGGAGAAGATTCTTGATAAGTGTGACTTGAACTGGGCCTTGGAAGATGCATAAAACTTTGTTGGCAAGAAGGAGCAAAAATTCCAAGCAGGTCCATTAAAAGAGTCTATGAGTCCTCGTAAATTAAATTGCTGTCTGCACCCAAAAATAGTGGCAAAGGAAAGACAAGTGGGTGTGTAAACGGATTAATTTTTGCAACCTGACTTTCTTATATGGATTTGTCTTTGAATTTGTTGCATGCTGTCATGTCATGATCAGTTTAATGAATCAAGAGATTTTTATCCCTGTTTCAGTGAGAACTGTGTGATACCCTGGGAGGAATCAGGGCACACGCACCTTTGAATTCAAAGGCTTTAACGCAACACAGTAAACTCTACCCTGTAGCATCTGGATTTGAATCAACATTTTATAATGGCAATGCTGACATTCTGCCAGCAACCAGGAACATCATTTTTAAAATATTTGGCCAAAAATTACTCATCAATTCCTGATTTGGATTTTTTTTCTTCAGTCCTGATTTGGAACTTATTTGTACCTCTCTACATATTACTATAGATAGGTATAACTGAAAGCCTAGCTGTACTCTTTCTAAATATTTGCATTCCAAAGAGTTGAGTTCTCTAAATGTTATTCATGCACTTGCATAAACACACACACACACACACACACACACACACACACACACACACACACACATAGAACCATCGCTCCCCAAGGTCCCATTTAGAATAAAGGACACCTCTAACTAAACTCACCTCTAGCTAACATTTATTAGTAACTACTTCCTGTGAATAATTGAGATTGAGGCTTTTTGCAAAATAGGTAGCTTTGAATGCCCCTTGGAATTAAACCTGTAGGCAACAGAGGAGTTAAATTTTTATCTTACAGTGGGGGTGAGCTTGGGAATCAATAGTGATTAAACACTTTCAAATTGCTTACTGTGTGCCAGGCGCTGTTCTAAGTGCTTTTGTTAACTCATTTAAACCTCATAACAATATATTAGGTAGGTTCAATTATTATTATCACCATTTAACAAATGAGGACACTGAGGTACATGGAGATGACTTAATGAACCTAAGTCACACAGCTCAAAAGTCATAGTGCCTGGGTTTGAACCCAGGCAGTCAGGCTCTGGAGCTGTGGTGTAATAAGAAATATATTTGGTCTTTGCCCCTGGTTCCAGCCTCAGAGCTCCTAAAATTGTTGGATTTCCTTGAATGATAGGAATGTTTTTTTGTTATTCATAATGACTCCTATCCATCATATCTGAGTTTATGCTGATGAGGTGACTTAAGGTAGACCCCCTACATAGCTTCAGGATGAGGCTGGTCACCAGAAAGATCAAGCTATTAGAAGGTTAGGACCTCTGGGGAAGGGGGAGGGATGGCTGGAGATTAAGCTCTATAAAAACTCTAGAATAACAAGATTTGATGAGCTTCCCAGTTGCTAAACATATCCAGGTGCTGGGAGGGTGCCCCTGAGAGGGCACGGAAACTCTGCACCCCCTTACCTTGCTCTATGCATCTCTTCCACCTGGCTGATTCTGAGTTGTATCCTTTGTGAACAACCAGTAAACCTGAGTAAAGTGTCTCTGAGTTCTGTGACCTGTTCTAGCAAATTATTGAACCTGAAGAGCAGGGTCATATTGACTTATTGCTGGTCGATCAGAAGTACAGGTGGGTAGGACTTTCGACTGGCATCTGAAGTGGAAGCGGTCTTGTGGGACTAAATCCTTAAATCTGTGGAATCTTATACTAATTCCAGGTAGTTAGTGTCAGAATTGAGCTGAATTGTTGGACACCCAGTTGGTGTCTGGAGACTGGGTTGTTGGTATTCTCAGTATCTATAGTATGTCCTCTCTCCCAGTGGTAATGGTTGATTCTGTGCAAATGGATGATATCTCCCAAGGAAGCAAGTGATAAGGAAGAAAAGTTAGTTGAGTACAGAACTTTGAAGGCTCTTTGCTCTTAGGACCAAAAAAAGGGCTTAAGGAGACAGAAAAAAAGGATCAAAGAGATTGGAGAACTCTGCACCACCATGTCAGGGGAGCCCCAAGAAAAATACATGTCAGGGGTCAAATGCCTCCAAGACTTCAAGAAGGAGAAGGTACGGCCATGGAAGCTTCTTACTGGACTTTGGAGATATTAGTGACTTGCAGAAGTACAGACCCTGAAGAGGACCAGCATGAGGATCTACAGTGCTTAGGGTTCAGGTATAACCAACAATGAGGATGTAGAGATGGCAAATATGCGAAGACTTGTCTGTCAGAAAATTTGCTGTTGAAAAGAATGAGAAAGGGGTATGGAAACAATCAACTATTAATAAAGTATAAAATCTTTGTATGTTTGCTTATAAGGATAGGAAAGACATAATAGTGCTCAGTTAATTCATAAACAAATGAATAGCTCACTTTTATTTGGTGCTCTCTATTTGTCAGGCACTATTCTAAGCACTTTACATGTATTAATTCATTTATAATTTCCAACCATCCTATGTGAAGTACTGTTATTATTATCGTCATCCAAATTATACATAAAGAAACAGGCACAGAAAGTTTGTCACTTGCCTAAGTTTGTGCTCTTAGGCTGCACACTACTGCTGATAATGATGGATTTGAAGATCAGATGGAGACAAGACTTTTAGAGAGTCTTATTTCTAAAAATAAATTGATAGTAAACTACCATATTTGCCGGCGTATAAGACGACTGGGCGTATAAGACGACCCCCTAACATTTTCACTCAAAATACAGAGTTTGTTATATGGGCAGTCTATCTGAAGTGTACCTGGCGTATAAGACGACCCCCCACTTGGAGGCATATTTTTCAGGGCCAAAAAATCATCTTATATGCCGGCAAATA
>NW_017731831.1:888154-916272 GCF_001890085.2 Hipposideros armiger
GCCAGCAGCCAGCGTGAGTGGCCAGCAGCTGCAGTGAGCGGCCGTCCAGAAGCCGGAGACTGATCTGCCTTGCCCGGGAAGAACGCAATGATGGTGCCAACTTGGGCCAGTGGGGCGACGTCCTCCACGGCTAGACTGAGGAACAAAAGGACAGCAACTTGTCTGTTCCCCTTCCCCCAATTACCCAAAAGAAATCTTTAAATAAATAAATAAATAAAGTAGCTATTTTGTATTCCACAATTTCTTTAGTTTTTCATATGAAGATTGCTTCTTTTACAAATATTCCTCATCATCCCTGTCTGAGTCCCTTCAGGCTGCTATAACAAAAATACCATAGGCTGAGGGGCGTATAAACAACAGGAATTTCTTTCTCACAGTTCTGGAGGCTGGAATCCCAAAGATCATGGTGCTGACAGATTTGGTGAGAGCCCACTTCCTCATAGATGGCGCTTCTCACTGGGTCTTCACACGACAGAAGGAGTGAGGGGTCTCTCTTAGGCCTCTTTTATAAAGATACTAATCACACCCAAAGGCCCCGCCTCCAAAGACCTCCAACCTTGGGGGTTAGAATTTAAACATGAATTTGGGAGGGGACACATTCAGACATAGCAATCTGCAACAGTTTCTGTTCTTTCCTCTTCTTAACAGTTCTTAGGAGTGTTTTTGTTTATTTGTTTGTTTAGTTGGTTGGGTTTTATGTGTGTGTTTGTTTAATTGTTTGGTTTTTGTGTTTGTTTGTTTGTTTGTTGCTGTGTGTATGTAATGCTTGCAGTCTTTTGAGTTTGTTTTTTGGTTTTTTAAAATGACCTATGTTGCTGAAACAGCAGAGGGAGCTAAAATTAATAAACTGAGATTGCTGCTATCTTCATCAATGTTTCCAAGACACAAAATATTTGAAAAGCAGTCATGTCAGTTTTCTACTCCACTAGAAGCAGGATTTGAGCAGGGAGTAGGAGAGTCATGCAAGTTTAAATAAGGTGCTAGAGCCAAAGCATTGCTTTCATGTGTTGAGAAAGTCTAACTCATCCAACAACACATTCCAGAGAAGAACTGAGGGAGCGGGATGCTGACTTCCAGACCTGTAAAATCCACAAACTAAATCTCACCCTGCTGGGAGAGAAGTTAGGCCCAGAGAGGCCTCTGTCACCTCCATGCTATATCACCTTCAACAGATGCGGGCCTCATTGGAAGTGGTCAAGTTAGGAAGTAAGCTCTGGACCACAACCAATCTCTTTTTAACTACAACATATAGTCCATTTATGTATAACGTAATTACTGATATATTTGGTGTTAAATATGCCTTTCTATTTGTCCCATCTGTTTCATTTGTTTTTGTGGTGGTTAATTTTATGTGTCAACTTAACTGGGTGCCCAGATATTTGGTCAAACATGATTCTGGGTGTTTCTGCAAGGGTATTTTGGATGAGATTAATATTTTAATAGGTAGAGTAAAGCAGATTGCCCTCCATAATGGGTGGGCCTCATCAGGTGAAGGCATGGATAGACCAAAAATACCAACCCTCTCCTGAGTAAGACTATTCTCCAGCAAATTCCCTTTGGAATTCCCTTCATGGGCATTGTTGCTCTCCTGGGTCTCCAGGCTGCTGGTCCACATTGCAGATTTGAATTTGCCAGTGTCCATCATCTTGTGAGCTGATTCCTTATAATACATCTTTTTCTATATATACCCACATCTTATTTGTTCCTGGCTAATAAAAAATTTTTCTTTCTTTTCATTGTTTATCATGTCCACCCTCTTTTTTTCCTATACTTGTTTGGAGGTTGTTTCTGGTCTTTTCGTGATTATCCAAGAAATTACAAGATACATAAATTATCAAAGTCTAAAGTTTATGAAACTTTTTTTTTCAATTAAAGTTGCCATACAATGTTATATTAACTTTAGTGTACCACATAGTGATTAGATATTTATGTAATTTATGAGGTGATCACCATGATGGTACAAATCTGACACCAAACATAGTTATTACAATATTATTGACTATATTCTTTATGCCATACTTTATATCCCCATGATTATTTTGTAACTACCAATTTGTACTTTGCCCATCCCCCCAACTCCCTCCCATCTAGCAACCATCCAAATGTTCTCTGTATCTATGAGTCTGTTTCTGTTTTGTTTGTTCACTTATTGTGTTCTTCAGAGTTCACATATAAGTAAAATCATATGGCATTTGGCTTTCTCCATCTTACTTACTCCACTCAGAACAATGTTCTCTAGGTTCATCCATGTTGTTGCAGATGGCAAGATTTCATTCTTTTTTACGGCAGAGTAATATTCCATTGTATATATGTACCACTTCTTTATTCATTCATCCATTGATGGACACCCAGGTTGCCTCCATATCTTGGCTAATGTAAATAATGCGGCAATGAACATATGGATGCACATATCCCCTTGAATTAGCGTTTTGAGTTTCTTCAGATAAATGCCCACAGTGGGTTTACTAGGTACTTTTTTGCCTCTTCTTACAGCCTTTGTTTTAAAGTCTATTTTGTCTGGTATAAGTATTGCTACCCCAGTTTTTTTGTTTGTTTGTTACTATTTTTATGAAATATCTTTTTCTATTCCTTTGCTTTCAGTCTGTGTGTATCTTTCAATCTAAAGTGAGTCTCTTGTAGGCAGCATATGTAAGGGTCTTGTTTTCTTATTTATTCAGCCAACCTATGTCTTTTGTTTGGAGCATTTAATCTATTTACATTGAAAGTAATTGTTAACAGATACATTGCTATTGACATTTTATTATTTATATTTTAAATCTTTTTTTTCTTGTTCTTCTTAAAGAAGTCCCCTTAACATTTCTTGTAATATTTATTTGGTAGTGATGAACTCTTTTTCTTGTCTGGGAAGCTTTTTATCTCTTTCAATTTTAAATAATAGCTTTGCTGGGTAGAGTAATCTTAGTTGTAGGTCCCTGCTTTTCATCACTTTGAATATTTCCTGCAAATTCCTTCAGGCCTGCAAAGTGTCTGTTGAGAAATCAACTGACAGTCTTATGGAAGCTCTGTTGTAACTGATTGCTTTTCTCTTGCTGCTTTTAAGATTCTCTTCCTGTCTTTAACCTTTGGCATTTTAATTACCATGTGTCTTGATGTGGGCCTGTTTGGGTTCATCTTGTCTGGAACTCTCTGTGCTTCCTGGGCTTGTATGTCTGTTTCCTTCTCCAGGTAAGGGAAATTTTTCATCATTATTTCTTCAAATAGGTTTTCAATTCCTTAATCTTTCTCTTCTCCTTCTGGTACCCCTATGATGCAAATATTGCTATGCTTGACATTGTCCCAGAGACCCCTTAAACTACCCTCATTTATTTGGATTGTTTTTTCTTTTTGTTATTCTGATTGATTGTTTTCTGCTACCTTCCCTTCCAGTTCACTGATTTGATCTTCTGCTTCAGTTAATCTATTGTTGGTTCCCTCTAATGTATTCTTTATTTCTGACTGGTTCTTTTTTATGTTTTCTATCTCCATTTTTATGTTTCCTATTTATTTTATTTTTATTTTTTTATTTTTAGCTAAGCCATCCTGCCACCTGTTGGCAGTTCAGCAGCAGCTCAGCTCGGGCCGGGAATCGAACCAGAGACCCTGTTGCTCAGAGCTCGCACTCTTTCGCGAGCTCTTAACCAACTGAGCCACTCGGCTGGCCCCTGTTCCTATTTCTTTATTGACGTTCTCCTGAGATCATTAAGCATCCTTATAACCAGAGTTTTGAACTCTGCATCTAGTAGATTGCTTGTCTCCATTTTTTTTCAGTTCTTTTTCTGGAGCTTTGTTCTCTTCTTTCATTTGGGACATATTTCTTTGTGTCTCCATTTTGGTTGCCTCCCTGTATTTGTTTCTATGTATTGGTAGATCTGCTATGTCTGCTGGTCTTAGTAGAGTGGCCTTATGTAGTTATCCTATGGGGCTCAGTGGTGCAGTCTCCCTGGTCACCTGAGCCAGGTTGTCTTTGCCCCCCTGTTGTAGTTGAGCCTTGGTTGCTATTTACATGTCAATGGCAGGGACTAACCCTTGGGCTGGTTGTGATGAACTGGGCAGGACTAACGTGGAGGAGCTGTTGTGCAGGGGCTGACCCTCTAGAGCAGGATTCACTTTAGCAGGGCTCTGGTGCCTGCCTAGTCTGCCCTTTTCTGGTGTGCTGTCTGTAGAGGTGGTCTGGTGGTGCTCCAGTGTGGTCCAAAGCTGGCCACCAGGCGTGCCAGGCCTGGGGGCTCCTGATGTGATCCTGAGAGGATGCAAGCACAGTTTACCTACTCTGCCACTTGAACAAAAATCCATGGAACTCTTACTTTCTTCCAGGATGTACATTTTAATGCCTTTAAATTTTAAGGCTGTATTTGTCCCCAGTCTACTTACATTATTTTTATTGTGTGTTGTAATGCTTTGTTGTTGGTTTTTTAACTTCTCAAGTAGTTAATATTCATTTGGATTTCCCCACCATGGTAGAAGTTCTGATGTCACTGCTTCCCAGCACATGGTAAAATTGCTCGTCCCCACCCTCTTGAAATTAGATGTGATTGTGTGACTTGTTTTGGCCAGGTAAATGTGAGTGTTAGTAACCTGTGTCACTTCTGAGCGGGAGCCATTAAAGGCCATTCTTCATTTTGCGGTTTCCCTTTCTTTGTGCCATGGCAACTGGCACCATTCCAAAAGGTGGAGCCAGATGTTGGCAACTCCATCAGCCTTCATCCTTGAGAGGAGGAAACGTGAAGCAGAGCCTCTGGGCCAACTCACAATGGACATGTGGCGTGAGTGGGAAACGAACCTATGTTGTTTCAAGCTACTGAGTATTAGGGGTTCTCTGTTCTTGATGCTACACTGCTGTCACATCATAGCCTCTTGTGACTGATAAACCCGCACTTTTACCATTTTCTTTGCTCTTCATTCCCTCTTACATCTCAGCCCTTTCATCTGCCTTTACTTTGCTTTTGCTTACCATATATTCTTTCATATTTCCTTCAGTGTGGAACTGTGGTGGTGAACTCTCTCCGGTTTTGTTTGAAGGTTATTTTATTTGCTCTCATTCTTTAAAAATATTTTCACTAGATATAAGAATCCTACACTGGTAGCTATTTTCTTTCAGCAAAATGAAGATATTTTTGCATCATCTTCTTGTTTCTGCTGTTGAGGAGACGTCAACTGTAATTAAGCTACTCCTTTTAAGGGAAGTCTTGTTTTGTTTTTCCTCTGCATTCTTCCCAGTGTCTTTGGTGTTCTCCACTTTCGTTGTACCATGTCTGGGAGTGCATTTCTTTGTCTCATCTTACTGGAGATGTATTGGGCTTCATAACCATGGCTTGGGGGTCTTGAATCAGTTGTCAGCATTCTGAGTGTTGGCCTGCAAACACAGGAGATCTGCTTCGCAGCCCGTGCTCTTCGGCCCCTACGTTATTTCACGCCGTAAAATTTCCTCCTCAGCTTTCCTACCGGTAGGCCTCAGATGTAAAGATGAGGCTGAAATAGCGTTCCCTGTCATCACTTTAAGAAAGCAGTTACCTATATGATACCTTTTGGAGGGATTTCCTTTAAAACTGATAAAGTTAACATTTCAGAACTTAACAAAATAAGCTTCAGATATTTGAAAAATTGCATGCACCATCTCATTTCCTGACTACAGTGCTGAATGCATGAGCTGTCACTATCTGCTTATTAGTCTTCCTAGTCTACTTACTAGTCCATACGCTACCTCATTTCAGAAGGAACATAGCCAAAGTCACACAGCAAGCTTCTGGTGGAGTAGGAGGTAAAGCCCCAGTTTTTTTATTTTTCCATTTAATGATCCAGCCACTAAACTAATTGAAGACAGTGCATGAGCCTTTTTTCCCCTGCCACACCTGAGAGAGCTCTCAGCATTCTTCATCAGTGTCATACCTACTAATACAGAAGGGGTCATTGCATTGCTCTTATTAATATGCTGAAAATATTTGCTTCCGACATCTGTCATTTTGCATAACTGTGAATACAAATCATAGACACCATCTGGGATGTCAGAGCAAAGGGGAGTATGACTGTTTGAATTTCCCTTCCAATTTAATTTCACAGTTTTTAAAAGTCTTGTTTTTCTACCATGATCATCACAGAAAAAAATAATTAACAGTTATCCTCTTAGTGATAAAATTACCACAAATTAAGAAGCAGTTATGAATATAATTTATAAATAATTATGTGACATGAGCATGAAAAGTGCAGAACTAATGAAACAAAATTAATTAAAGCTACTAAGAGATTTTTTTTTAAATTCGTTTTGGTCCCTGAAGGACAGACTTTTTCAAGATGCTTTACAACACTGATAACTATGATTCAAAAAGAAATCTGAAGAGTGTTCTCACAAACGTATGTGGCAAATGTGTTCAGTTACATTGCCAGTGGCACATGTTTATAGGTCTCATCAGAACCTTCAAAAAAACAGACCTATCCTAATGAAAAACATTAAAACTGTTGACATGCACGTGACGTAGGGACAAATATGATGATGTCTAAACCAGTGCTGCTTCCTTTTTGGGAGTTGACATCAGAAAAAATAGCAAAGTAAGACCTCTGAAAATTATTCCTTCTATAAAAACAATGAGAAAACTGGTAAAAATGTGGCCAGAATATAGTCTATTCGACTGATGCTGAAACAACTCGACTTCCACATGAAAAAAAAAATGAATCTAGACCTTATACCCTTCACAAAAATGAATTCAAAATGGAACATAGACTTAAATGTAAAATGTAAAACTATAAAACTTCTAGAAGGTAACATAAGAGAACGTTTAGATGACCTTGGATATGGCTGTGACTTATTAGATACAACACCAAAGGCACCATCCATGAAAGAAATGGTAAGCTGACTTTCATTAAAATTAAAAACCTCTGCTCTATGAAAGGCAACGTCAAGAGAATGAGAAGATAAGCCACATTCTGGGAGAAAATATTTGCAAATGACATATCTGATAAATGACTATTATCCAATATATATAAAGTACTCTTAAAACTCAACAATAGGGGGCCAACTGAGTGGCTCAGCTGGTTAAGAGCACGAGCTCTGAGCAACAGGTTCGTTAGTTCGACTCCCACATGGGATGGTGGACTAGCCGTCCCCGCCCCCAACTAGATTGAAAGCATTAACTAGACTTGGAGCTGAGCTGTGCCCTCCACAACTAAGACTGAATGACAACAACTTGACTTGGAGCTGATGGGTCCTGAAAAAACACAATGCTTCCCTTCCCCAATTCCCCAATAAAAATCTTTAAAAAAAAACAAAACTAAACAAACAAAAAACCTTCAACAATAAAAACACCGATTGAAATGTGCCAAAGACCTTAACAGACACTTCACCAAAGATAATATAGATGGCAAATAAGCATACAAAAAGATGGCCCAGATCACGTCATCAGGGAAATGCAAATTAAAACAACAATGTAATGTTTCTTTTTACTCCAGGCACCATCAAGGTTTTATCTTTATTCTTGGTTTTTAGCAATGTGACCAGGTGATTTTTTTCCCTCCAACTTGGAGTTCTCTGAGTTTCTTGAATCTGTGATTTGTTATCTTGCACTAATTTTAGAAAATTCTCAACAATTATCATTTCAAATATTTCTTCAGTCCCTTCTGAGACTCCAAGTTTACATATATTAGGTAGCTTGATACTGTCCCAGAGCTCTTGGTTGCTCTAGGCTTTAAAAATATATACTTATTTTTCTCTTTATGTTTCAGTTTGGATAATTTCTATGAACTGGTCTTCACATTTATTAATCCTTTCCTCAGCTCTTCCCAATCTACTCATAAGCTCATTACAGGAATTTTCATCTCTAATATGTTTTTGTTTTTATTTCTAGAATTTCCAAATTTTACTCTTTTTAATAGCTTTTATCTCTCTGCTAAAATTTCCCATTTTTTAATACATGCTGTTCACATTTTCCATTAGTTCCTTTAACATATTAATCACATTTATTTTAAAGATCCTGTTTGATAGTCCCAACATCTGGACTATATCTGGATCTGATTTTTTGATAACTTTATTTCTTAACAAATTGCTTTTTCTTGCTTTTTTGTGCATCTCATAGTTTCTTTTTAACCAGCTTTTTTAAATAGACAACGTTTTAAAAGAGAAGTTTTAAGTTCACAGCAAAATTGAGCAGAAAGTAAAGAGATTTCCCATATGCCCCCTGCCTCCACACACGCAAAGCCTTCACCACTATCAACATCCTACACCAGAGTGGTACATTTGTTACAACTGATAAACCTACATTGATGCATCCCTATCACCCAAAGTCCATCGTTTACATTAGGGTTCACTCTTGGTGTGGTACATTCTATGGGTTTTGTCAAATGTATAATGACATGTATTCACTATTACAGTGTCATACAGAATGGTTTCACTAACCTAAAAATCCTCTGTGCTTGTCCTACTCATCTCTTCCTCCCTACAACCTCTGGAAATCACTGATCCTTTTACTGTTTTATGTGACCCTTTCATGGTTTTGCCTTTTTCAGACTGTCATATAGTTGGAATCATTGCGTGAGTAACCTTTTCAGATTGGCTTCTTTCACTTAGTAATATGCATTTAAGCTTCCTGCATAGGATAGCTCATTTCTTTATAGCGTTGAATAATATTCATCATCTGGATGTACCACAGTTTATTTATCCACTCACCTACTGAAAGACATCTTTATTGTTTCCAAGTTTAGGCAATTATGAGTAAAACTGCCATAAATAACCTTGTGCAGATTTTTGTGTAGACATAAGTTTTCAAGTTCTTTGAGTAAATACCAAGGAGCACAATTGCTGAATTGTATGATAAGAGTGTATCTAGCTTTGTAAGAAATGGCCAAACTATTCTCCAAAGTGGCTGCACCATTTGGCCTTCCCACCCTCAGTGATTGAGAGTTCCTGTTCCTCCACACCCTCACCAGCATTTGGTGTGGTCAGTGTTTTGGATTTTTACCAGTCTGATAGTTCTGTAGTGGTACCTCATTGCTGTTTTAATTTACAGTTCCCTAACGACATAGATGTTGAGTGTCTTTTCACACGCTTATTTTCCATCTACATATCTTCTCTGGTGAAGTGTTCAGATATTCTGTCCATTTTCCCCTCTTTTAAATAGACTATTTTTCAGAGCAGTTTTATGTTCACAGTATGTATGTAGCCCTTTCAGGTTGGCTCCTTTAACTTAGCAAATATGTATTTAAGGCTCCTCCATGTCTTTTCATGGCTTAATAGCTCATTTCTTTTTTAGTGTTGAATAATATTCCATTATCTGTCATAATTTTATATTATATGATAAATAATGATATTTGTAAAATATGATATCTTGATTTAACATAAGATTTCTCTGGCTTGCTTTTCTGTAAATTTATTTATTAGATCTTTGAAAATTATAATTTTAGCAAAGAAAGAAACATCAGTTACTCTTGACAAATGCAAGATCACAAATAACTTTTGATAATTTTTAATTTTGAGAGAGATGAAACTGCTTTCAGAGTTGTTAAGAGTATTCATGGTCTGTGAAAATATTGGGATAAATTTCTGATAAATTATTTTGGAATATAAAATGTAGCAGATCTAGAGTTGATGACCCTCAGAACTATTTATCTAAAAAAAGATTTAATTCTTCATATAAATCAATTTTTTGTAAATCTGAATTAAATTTACACACTGGCATTTTAAGGTTTTCTCTGGCATTACCTCTAACTTGTGTGTAAGTTTTAAAAATTAGCTTCATGATTTTCATATAACTTAAAACACTTGTTTACATATTCTATAGTTGTGTCTTCAATTACAAGGAAAAATTAATTTAAATTTTTTGTCCTTATTAATAATTGGTTTATTTGAAGCTTCTCATGAAAGTAGTGTTCTTTACCGTTGAATGCAATGATCTTTAAATTTGATTTCCAAGCCTGTGGGTGTTTGCTTTACTTTTCAATATTTCAGGAGTTTTAAAAACCAGAGATCTTAAACTCCGAGAATTCTAATAACTTCCCAATATGTTTTATTACCATGCCCATGTGTATGCTTTTCCTTTATAATAATTTACTAACAATCTTTACTGCCTGAGCACCACAGTTCCTGTCCTGGTTCTCAGGCCAGAGAGTTAATATTTGTGCAGATGCTGCAAGGATGGGCTCTGGAGACAGAGGGTCAAGCTGCCTCACACCCCAGGTCCTCGCACTGCCTCCTATGGAGTGTTCTTTTCTCCCTTGGCTGCAGCTGCTGCTACTACCACTACTGCTTCTGCTGCTGCTGCAACTGTCACCACTAGCAATCAGGGCCCAGGTCCTGGCCTGCCCACCTTGGACCCCATGGTGCTGAGACTGTCCCCTAGGCATACATGTGTGTGCCTGGCCATCAGCCCAATGACTGAATGTCTGGACCCCTGGCATGTCTCTGTCTCTGCTGCTCACATGCATATTCTATTGTCCCATAGGACTTCAGTTACACAACACAAATTCAAAGATAAAATTATTAAGAATTTCAAGATGGCAACAACAGAGCATTGAACCACATGTTAAATGAAAGAAGCCAGTCACAAAAGGCACCATATCATACGATTCCACTTATGTAAAACCAAGTCACAAACTCAAGAAGCCAGCCCTGGCTTTCACTTGCCTATTTCCCAATGTGGTGCCACTTTCCATCAATAGTCCCTAAGAGCCATTTCCAGGGATGGCAGGCATCCTTTACTCTGTGTTCCACCCCCAAACTCACTACCCACTGTCACCCAGGAAAGTCACCCCACTTCTTCCATAGACTCCTGCCTGACACATGTCAGAGAGTCCTCAAGAAGTGGCTGTGCCTATCTCTGCTGTGGACTTTGAAGACTATTACTCAATAATGCTAATGTCCTTCCAATGCAAAGAAGCTTCTGATCAATGTTCTCTCTTGCTCCCAATCAACATGCTACCTGTTTTGCCAGTTAAAGGACTGATATTCCTTGCATGAATTGGACCACTCTTCTCTTCCTACCCATGGTCCCTCTATCCTCCCTGTGAGTGGTTAGTGGCAGTGTCTGGAAGGCAGGGGTACAGACAACATTCAAAGAGATCACATTCTAACAACACTGGATGACAGTCTAAAGCATGCAAAAGAAGACATGTTTGGATGGTGTGTTGTTGTTCTATGTTTAAGCTACAACATTCCAAAGAGAAAAGCTAACCTGACCAGAAAACAATCACTGTTCACATTTCCCTGCATATTCTGGATGAGACTTGCCTTTGTGGTTCTCATTAGAGAAGCACAGCATCAGTCTTCAAGAGAGTCATTGGAAGCCCGTTTCATGAATCCATGGGTGATACAGCATTGTGAGTAATGAGGTAACCAGCATTAAATAATGGTGTGGGAACTACAGAGACAAGAAGATCTATGTTGTTTCAATACATACAGGTTCTCAAGAGCCATGACTCTATGAGTATTAACAGTGCTGCTACCTTTTTCGCATGATGGGAGATGTGAATATAGCCAATGGGGCATTTGACAATAAAGAACACAAAGAGATGATTTCTGGACATGAACAAAAAGAGCTGATACCTGGACACAAAGAAGAATTTTTATGTGCACTGATTGGACAGTAAACAAATACTTGAATATCTCTTCTCTAACCACTATTCTAAATCTTCATTAATAAATCACTATACCTCATATGGGTCTATGAATTTGGTAATACATTTTTTAAATCAAATTGTCTGTATAGACAAAGGACTTGCAAAAAGTATTTGCCCAGAGCTTGCACATGGTGGGTAACCCTAGCCTCCCATTAGCACATAAGCTTCTTGAGAATAGCAATTGTCTGCATTGTTTATTATGTATTCCTAGTACCATAACAGATTGAACTGATTGTTCTATACATATCAACTTCTAGCGAACTTCATGGGTCTCTCTAAATGGTGTATTGTACAGATATTGTTTGGTTGAAAACTGTTGCAATAATCGAGACTGAGAGATTACTTTGTAAAATAGAAATTGCATTATTGGTGTTTGGCATAAACCAAATTGGAATCATGTAACCCTTCAGATTCAGTTAGTGGCTATAGAACTCCTGCCAGATTTCAGGCACTTTTACTTACATACGTTATCTCAGTTCACCATCCTGACAATCATTACACCATCTGCATTTACAGTGGAATAAACAGACACGACAGCTTGGTGTCACTATGCCATTAGCAAGGCAGGCATGAAAACATAGCGCTTGAGGTCCTAGCGCATCTGTTGCCTGTGTCTGAGCCGCTGTGCACCCCATACCCTTGCCTCTATATCCTAGGCTACCATGTTTTATTCATAAGTCCTTCAAATTAGTCTAGGCAGCCTCTGACTGCTTTGAGGGTGCCATTTCTTTCGTGCAGCACTTGATGCCAATGGTAGCTATTCAGCTGCTTCCGTTGCCCCTGCAGCCAGCGTTATAAGTACTAAACTTCAAGCAACGAAATAGCACCATTTATGAAAATGATTATTTCAGAGACACTGCATGTCTCTGAAAAAACTGGTTGAGGTTATGTTTGCAAATGAGTCCCCAAAGTGTCCTTTAGAGACAGTGAGTGAGTCATGGCTTCCAGAAGGGCCCATTCACACCCTGCCTCTCTCTTTAGCCTGAGACTCCATGCAAACCTCCCCTCACCAGAGTCAGAGCTGGGCAGCTATTTGAAAGGCTTGAATCTAGAGAATGGATTTAGTTTGGAATAGTCTGGACATTGCTGGCTATTTAGGACACCCTCGTTGAAGCATCACCAGGTAAAAATCGCATAGACTTAGCATCACTTGCAGGTTTGTCACATCAGTGTCAGTGCGCTTAAGAATATACTCATCCTGCTGTGTAAAGTAGGAACAGAGATTGTTGGAAGCAAGGTGCTCAAATGTCAGAGGAAAGGCTCTTCTCACCCAGAAATGCCTGAATAAAACACTACACATTCTATAATTCATTTTCTATGTCATAATTCATAGCCAGCCTTCCAGGTAAATTACACTTCAACTAGGATTTAGAAATTCTTGCAGAACATGTGTAACAGACAACCAAGATAAATGCCATGGTTATATATGAGCCACTATTTTTTCTTATATATAAACTTTGTGTTAGGTGTCCACCAGCTGACAAATGGATAAATAAAAAATATATTTCCACGCAGGAATGTTACTTATTCTGCAATGAAATAAATAAAATATTGATACATGCTATAACATGGATGAACCTTGGAAACATTATGCTCAGTGAAAGAAGTCCATCACAAAAGATCACATGTTGTATGATTCCATTTCCATGAAATGTCCACAATAGGCAAACCTATACAGACAGAAAGTAGATAAATGGTCGCTTGGAGCTTGAGGAAGGGGTGGAGAGAACGGGGAATGACATCTAATGGGTACAAGGTTCCTTTTAGAAGGGACAAAAATGTTCTAAAACCAGAGTGTGATGATGGTTGCACAACCTGGTGAATGTACGAAAAACATTGAATTGTAGACTTTAAATAGATGAATCGTATGATGTGTGAATCATATCTCAATAGAGCTATAAAGTTTTTAATTGAGGTTTTAAAGTATTAATGGATTATTACAAATTATAATTTTTTAAAAGATTTTATTGAGGAACTGGGGGAGGGGAACAGCCATGCTGCCATCCCCCAATCCCAGCTGTGGAGGGCGCAGCAAGCTCAGCTCCAAGTCCAGTCGCACCACTCAGCTCAAGGTGCCGTGCCCAACTAGTTGCAGGTAGGCGCAGCCACCATCTCATGCAGGAGTCTAACCCGCAGTCTTGTTAGGAGCGCATGTTTTATCCCCTGAGCCACCCCAGTTCAGTCTTTGTTGCAGGTGGGCATAGCCCACCATTCAAGCCGGCAGCCTTGTTGCTAGGAGCACGCACTCCCACCAGCCCGCTGGCAGCTCACCAGCAGCTCAGCTGGGCGCAACGTCACTGGCCCATGTGGGAACCAAACCAGCGACCCTGCTGCCCAGAGCTCGCACTCTTGGGCAAGCTCTTAACCAACTGAGCCACTTGGCCAGCCAGAAATTATAATTTAACTTTAAAAATTTGAAGAGTCTCTAAATGTCATATATAAGGCATGTTTGTATATAAGGCCACTGTCATATGTCAGTCCATTTTTTAAGGACAGAATTTCATATATAACTCTATTTTCTAGTTCTTAGTCCATTACCTACACCCCTCTCTATATATATCTCTTTCTCTCCCTCTCTCTCTCTCTCTCTCTCTCTCTCTCTATATATATATATATATATATATACATATTATAATATACATATAATTATATACATATATGTATATACATGTAATTATATATTATACATATATATAATTACTTACATTATTTATTATTATAAAGTATAATTGATATATAAATTAATATAAATAAAGCTATGTCATAATAAATACAAAGATTGAGAATAAAAGACAATTTTTGAAGAGCCTCACTTCAGAACTGGGTCACTTAGATCAATAACTTTAGGTGTAGGTCATGTTCATAGTACTGAACATGACAATTAAAAAGGGCAAAGTTATAAATAACCTGGTTCTCACGCTCCTCTTTACTCTGTAATGTTACTACTCTGCTTCCCTGACGTCTTGTCAAATTCTGAAGTGAGGAGCTCAGGAAAGATGTTACAGCACTGGAGGAAGGTGAGAGTTGTGTAGAGTGACGTGTGCCTGAGAACTGAAGCTTATTAAAAAACAAAAGCTGAAAGCTGGTGAATCCACAAGATTTATGGCTCCTGTGAAAATATGCTAACTCAACTG
Source organism: Hipposideros armiger (assembly GCF_001890085.2). NCBI lineage: Eukaryota > Metazoa > Chordata > Mammalia > Chiroptera > Hipposideridae > Hipposideros > Hipposideros armiger. The sequence continues at coordinate 902,887 of NW_017731831.1, forward strand.
TAAATTGACACAACACCAAATTGAGCTCCATCTTCTCACATAACACTGTTTAAACTGTCAGGTACAGTCTTTGGGGAGAATTAATCACAGCGTGTTAAATTTAAATGGAGTCTCTTGTGACTTGGCAGAACCCTTTCACAGGCAGTACGAAACGTTCTCTGACCAGCCTGAAGAAGAGATGGAAGAGGTTCTCCAACACGTGCCTTCAGCCAAAACAGTGGGAGAGATTTGAAGAAATTAATTCATGGAGTCCATAAAAAAAGCAGGGTGAATTTTGGGCCTTAAATTTAACTTCATTTAACCCTTTAGGACAAGTACAAAGACACCATATGCATTTACTTATGAAAGCCTTACCTAGGGCATTAAAAGCTTTTGAGCATGATCTTAGAAAGTCACAAATTAAGAATATTACCAGTGAATGCCTTTCCCTTTCGCTGCTGTTTTTTCTTGTGTTTCTCTGATGAAAATTGCAACGTTTGAAATTGCTTCATGTAACAGCTGGAGTTCTAACCATCTTTCAGGAATCTCCATGTTTTGGGTAACTTTTGCCTCCTAATCCTAAGTTAGCAGGGCATGAGCTCTCTATGTGATGAGCCATTCAAGATTGGTTAAGAGCCAGCATCCTTTGGTCTTTTGCTTGTTTCGGGTTCACTTTTGGAGGGACTTCTGTTCTCTCCATACAGTGCTTTTGTATCTTGTCCCACTGCCTGGCCTCCCCTCATGACAGCCAAGAGCTAAATGAGTACCAGGTCTGCCTAAATCAGAAAGGGCCTCCACGTACCTTCTGCCTCTTTATCTTTCCCTCTGAATCATCTGGCATTTTGAATAATGACCTAAGGTCTATTTTTGTTCATGCAATCCCTCTACATATTGAATTCATGACATTGGTCTTAGTATTTGATATTCTGCATTTCAAATTCTCACCTTCTATAGTTTAAAATGTGTATGGTCTGACACAATCAATCACTAGATTGAGTAATTTAGTAGGACAGTCTGCTTTCTTTATATGCTATCTCTGACTAGAAATTTAAGAGAGCTATTTTTCACAGATCCATGTTCCTTCTATCCTGACTTAATTATATTTTAAGGGTGTTTTCAGGTCTGATTAACACTGGGATCTCCAAGATTCTTACAAATCAAGGTTTTCCTCTATGTTCCTGTCTCCTCATGTCCACAGCTCTCATTCTCTTCTGCCCCCGCTTTAAAAACTGGTCATAAAATTTGAAATATCCCTCACTATTCTATATGTGCCATAGGAGATTTTATGTTCCCTATTCTCAATTCAGGAAATGTATTTATCTGACATCATTTATTTCTTTATTTATTAAATAAACTTTTAATCTAACTTGATCTTTTAAGTGAGTGTATTCATACCAGTTACATTGGTAGGTTTATCTTTCATTGTTAATTAATAAATAAGCAGTCTTGTTAATTTAAATTAAAATGAAGAAAATAGAGAATTGCTAGAAGGACAATAAGGAGATAAAAAGACCAGATGACTAAAAAATCAATTCTAACTTTGAAATTCTCTAATCCCTGAGATTCTATGTAGTAGATGAGTGGAACATTTCATGTCTTTAAAGCAATAGTTATTCAGAAGGATGGTTGTTATTTGTTTTTTTTACAATAGCTTTATTAAGATATATTTCACATAACATATAATTCACCTATTTTAAAAGTGTAATTTAGTGGTTTTTAATATACACAAAGAGTTGTGCAACCATCACTAAATAATTTGAGAGCATTTCTTCCTTCCCCCAAAGAAATCCCGTATATATTAGCAGTCATTCCCCATCTCCTTTCCCCAGCTGTAGACAAACACCAATCTACTTTGTGTCTCTATGGATTTGACTATTATGGACATTTTATGTAAATGGAATCATACAATATGTGATTCTTTGTGACTGGCTTCTTTCACTGAGCATAATGTTTTTAAGGTTCATCCATCTTGTAGCATGTATCAATACTTCATTTTTTTATTACAAAATAATATTCCATTATACAGATACACCACATCTTATTAATCCATTCATTAATTGATGGATATTGGTTTGTTGCAACTATTCAGCTTTACTATAATGCTGCTATGAACACTCATGTACAAGCTTTTGTGGGGACATGTTTTCAGTTCTCTTGGGTACATACCTAGGAATAGAATTGTTGGGTCTATGGCAACTTTATGTTTACTGTTTGAGGAACTGCCAGACTGTTTTCCACAGTGGCTGCACTATTTTACATTCCTACAAGCAGTGTATAAGGGTTCTAATTTCTCCACATCTTTGCCAGCAGTTATTATTTCTTTTTCATTATAGCCATTCTAGTGGTATGAGGTGGTGCCTGATTGTGACTATTTATTTTTAAGGGATTGTTAAACTTAAGTGGATCATTACAGGTAAAAAGAAAAGAAGACTTCACCTGTTATGGTCACCCTTGTCATCTAATACAGTTTATGTTCCCTGTGCTGATCCCATTGTCTTTTAGATTAGTGTTTCTAAATTTTTCCCTGCTAACCTATACTCCTCTTGGAAAAATATTCAAAGCTCATGATACCCTGAAGTGCTCATATACCTCCTAGGTTGAGAATCATCTTTAACCTATTACCTGAGATTTTTTTATTTCACAGATTAGAAAAATAAAGTTGCCAACTTTCTAGTTGGCCAATTATCAATTTCAGGAAACATAATTTCATCAGATAAGGGACATTCAACCCTTAAAATAGTAGAAGAACCATTTCAGGCTAAAATAAAATACAGTTTTTTGCCAATCTTACCTACACACACACACACACACACACACACACACACACACACACACACACACACACCACCATATTGTCCTTAACTTTCAGTATTAAAATGATAGTTTCCCATATGGATTCCTGTGAAACCTCTGGTGAGGACTACAATGGAATAATGTTGGTACTCTCACAGGCAAGAGGCCTTCTCTGACAAGCATACGCCCCCAGAGGCAGGCAACTGGGTGAATGAACTAGAAGCCATGGAGAAAGGGTTTTTGACTACTACTCCTGAGACAAGAATATTCCTATAGCTACTTCAACACCACTTCAAGTAGCTCTGTGCCAAAAATACTGGCCCTGCTTGCCTTCAAAATCTGGGTATAAAATGGCCCTTTTTTGATTGAGACAAAAACCATTAGATGAAATGCTGGTGGGAAGCTTCAAAATGCAGGGATCAGTCGGACGCATCTGGCACGTACTGATCAATCTTGGCCTTTCTAAAAGTGGGACAATAAGTCATTATGTACCATATAACGTGATTCCAAAAGAAGTACACAGCTCTTCATATAAAGTATCCTTAACTATAAAATTGAACCTGAGCCTATCATTTAAATATCTACATCTAACTATCAATTTACAGGAAATAACAGGGAGTTTGCAGAACACACTAAATGAGACGACGAGGAAACAATCAGCCAATACAGATTGTGGGAGAGTCTACAGAAAAATGACTCATTTTGTTTTACATACCACGGCAGGTAGAAAACGGATTGCTATAAAGTAAAAGAGGTTGAAGAGACATGGCAACCAAATGTAATTGGTTTTTTTTGTTTTTTTTTTTGTTTTTTTTAGCTGAGCCATCCTGCAACCAGTTGGCAGCTCAGCTCTGGCCGGGCATCGAACCGCTGTTGCTCAGAGCGCGCACCCTTGAGCGAGCTCTTAGCCAACTGAGCCACTTGGCCGGCCCCAACCAAATGTAATTTGTGATATTTGTTTGGGTCCTGATTCAAAGAAATAACCTGTAAAAATACACTTTTAAGATAAACTGGGGCATTTCAAATATGCTCTGGATACTAGTTTACATTAAGCAATGGGTCATTAATCTTCTTAAGCGATAAATGTCAGAGTGGTTATATTCTCTGAAAAGTCCTCATTAATTATCACTTAGACATGCACACTAAAGTATTTATAAGTGACGTTGTCTGAGATTTGCTTCAAAATGCTCAGGAAAGCTCCATAACTTGAAGCATGTCCAGTAACGTTTTATGCACCTGGCTTCTCATACGAGGGTAGGCTGTAATCCAAAGCCAGACATTGGCTGTACTCCTTACACAGTATTCTTTTGCATTGTTTTGGGGAGCTAATTTGATGCTAACCCACTGATTTAAATATGATAGGAACTCATGACTCTACAAGTCACCGAAAGATTACAGTAAAACAAAATTAACCTTTGACTAAATGGAAGGCAGAGTACAGAAAAACTCCCAGTTATCAGGTGTGAAAGATAGGTGTCATGATGGGGGAGCTTAAGAAATACTACCTGTGTAGCCAAATGGGAACAAGGGAAATACAATTTTAACCCTGGAATCATAAAACCAAAAGGTTTTAGGGCCGGCCGAGTGGCTCAGTTGGTTAAGAGCTCGCTCAAGAGTTTGAGCTCTGAGCAACAGCGGTTCGAGTCCAGCCCGAGCTGAGCAGCCGCTGAGCTGCCAACAGGTAGCAGGATGGCTCAGCTTAAAAAAAAAAAAAAAAAGGTATAAAACCAAAAGGTTTTTAGTTGATTTTTTTTTCACTATTGATCCCCTAATCCTGTTACTTCAGACAATGACATTCTCTGCTCAAAGCTAGAGTTATAATTTCAGTTGAGGAGAATGAAGGGTCCTGGCCTTCTGTGTGCACAGGCCCTGGAATTTAATTCTGTTCTCCTGGTAGGAAGGCACACAACTTGGAACATGTCCAGTAACCTCTTATGCTGCTGGCTTCCCATGCCAGTAGGGTGTAATCAGAAACCAGTCACAGACCCTAATCCTTACTAACACACAATTGCTCTCTTAGATAATGTTTGAGGAAGGTGGTTAGGCCATGTGGAGGGACTCACACCAGTATAGATGAGATTCTAACTGAAGTACCTGGGCAAGGAATTGGTGCTAAAAGACCCTAAGCCAGCTTCCAGGTCAATATTGTCTAATAGAAAGATGGGAGCCGCAAGTGTGATTCAAAATGTTCTCTTAGCCATGTTTGAAAAATTACAAATAAATATATAAAGTTAATGTTAATATTTTTATGTAATCCAATATATCCAAAATATTATCGTTTCTATATGTAATCAATATTAAAAAAAGGCTTCACTGAGTTATTTTACATTCTTTTTTTATACTAAGCCTTCAAAACCTGGTATATAATTTATGCTTTAGGTATATCTCAGTTTGAACAAGCCACATTACAAGTGCTCAATAGCTACCTGTGGCTACTGGCAACTATAATGAACAACGCGTTTTCAAATGATTGATGGTGGAATTGTATAGATATACACTAGAAAACCTTCAGCAATACACAAGGACAAATTAAATATTTTATTAGGAGGGAAACTATAAAATATTAAATTCTTACATGTTTACTTCTGTCTGTGGAAGGTAAGATGAAGTGGGGGCATCTAGTCAGCATTAGACATGAGCTAAGCCTGCTTCTCTTAGGTCACAGGACTGTGCGTTGTGTATAAATAACCACAGGGATGACAAAACTTGTTCATACAGGCTCAGAAATGTAGGTGATAGTGAATTTAGAATTGGTAAGTCCTAAGAGGTAAAAGAATTAGTAATAGCCAGATAATTATTGATAGAACCAAACCAAAACTGTTCCCCCAAGTGTTATGGTTTCATAACATTTACAGAGCCCAAATGGGTAAGAAACAAGCTCTGCCTAGAAAGTTACAATGCCAAGATACCCCCTCACAGGGGTCAGTTCATCCTTGCTTATTTGGGTATATTAAATTCATCACTGCCCCTTCTCCTAGGGCCCACACCCACCATGTCTGTACCACCATGTGTATACCACCACTAGTTTCCATCAAGTGTGTTTTACAGGCTGAGCTCACATGCTTAGAATCCTTTTCATTGAGATTCAGGCAAAAACATCTACTTGTTTTGCAGGAACAGTTGGGTACCATGTCAGACCATTGCCTGATAGTATGAAAAGGCCAGGCAGCTCCAACTTGGGGTCAAGAACGCATGTATGCCAATTAAATTACAACTAATCAAGTGGCCATCAATGCCTCTCAGAGAGCCACAGCCTACTGAGCTACGATAACTCTAAATAATAAAGCAAATAATAATGAATAAATTAAATAATGAAATAAATAACAAAGAAGCAAATTAACACATATCAAAATATAACATTTAAGTAAAATTCATGAGGACCAGAAGTTTCATCTTTGGAACCAATGGACTGTGGCAAATTAGGAGCTAAGTTAGTTTGAAGATCACTTTTATCAAGGTCCAACTGAATTGGGACAATCTTACCCAGTATTATTTTAAAACTTAATACAAACATCTGCTTCACATTTGTGAATAGTGGCTTGCCTGGCACTACTGTCATGACTGGATTGAGTGTCATTATTTTACTAGTCCTATGATATAGCTAAGACAAAAAGACAAAGTACCCTTCTTCATTTTCCATAGGGAATGCCAAATACAAGGATTTGCTCTATCTTAAGAGTATTTCACCCATCTAGTCTCATTCCATGGGGAAAAGTGAAGGTAGTATTTGCAGGGGACTCATGGAAAAGCCTTTTCAGGAGTTTCTCAGCCATCTGTCATATGTGACTCTTTCCTTCATCATGGAAAACGTGAGCTTGATAAAGTGTTGCCAAAGTTCCAAGAACATGATGGTGCAAGGTCTGGCCTGTACCATTCCCCAAAGATGATTAATAAAACTTGTAACAAAGGAAGGAAGACAAAATAGGAGGGTTTTGCAAAACTTTTTCACTTAGTCACAAGAAAGCACCCCTGGTACTACCTTGTAAGCACAAGTAAACACAATTTTCTTATTGCTTCTCTCAGAAAGTAGAGGGGGCCCTGCCCCCCAGTGTCTCACATGAGAGAGAAAAAGTTCTGATTGGATGTCATCACTGTCATTAATCCCAGATATTTTTTAAAAGGGTCAGAAGCTCACCCAGGAAGACAGGGACAAGTTCAGAGCCTCTAAGCCTGACCACAGATAAACTTCTCTTTGTTTATTCTTCTCCTAAGAAAGAAGAAACCTTAGGTGTGTAGACTTTTAAAACAAAAAGTAAGAAACCAGCAGAGGGCTGAGAAATTGGTGTGTGTGGCAGTATATTGCAGAGAAAATAAAAGTGCTCTATGAAGCAAAAGACAATTGGATTTAAATCTTACATCATCTACTAAGGTAGGCTCCAAATAGATTGAAGCCCTAGTTGTAAATTATAGCAGCTATGCAGTTAACAGAAGATAATGTAGGAAAATATCTTTTTGACTTAGAGATGAATGAAAGATTTCTATTCAGCAAAAAACACCATGAAAAAAAACTAACACTGATCACAAATTAAAGAAAATGTTTGCAGAAGAGTTCCAAGATGGCAGAGTAGATAAACACTGTGCCTGTTTCCTTCCATGAACAAATTAAAATTACAACTAAATCATAGAACAATCAACCTGGAGAACCATCTGCAGTCGGGCTGAACAGAAGTTTTATAGCTAAGGATATAAAAAAGAAGCCACATCAAGACTGGTAAGGAGGAGCGGAGACATGAAATTGTCTAACCCCAAACCTCAGTGTGGGGTTGAGAACAGGAAAGGATATATCGGCCGCAGAGGTTTCCCCCCAGAGGAGAAAGGGACCCCAGTCCCACACCGGCCTCCCCAGCCCAGAGTATGCCCCCCCCCAACATTTGGCTATGGAAAACAATGGGGATTCCAACCATCCAGGTGGAAGGAAGGCAGCGGGAAACCCAGGCGTCCTCTTAAAGGGCCCATGCACAGACTCTCTCCATCCAAGCACTCACCTTTGGCTCCAGTGGAGGGACAATAACTCAGGATGTGTCAGAGACATATGGAGGGCAGGCTGAGTTGTGGTGCTTAGGGTTGAGGGCTGGAGGACAGTCACCATTTCCCTGTGAGGAGGTCCTCTTCCCATCAGGCAGCGAGCAGGCAGGTCCCATCTTTCCTGTGTTGAGCCCGCCCCCTCCAGCCAAATCTGAATTTCATTGGTCTGGTGAGCTCCACAGCTCGGCCCTGCTGACTCACTGGGACACTTCCCCACCCAACTCCCTCAACACCTGAGGCACTTTCTTCAACAGCAGCCAGCCCTGCCAACATTGCACTAGTTTTTCTTAGAAAACTATCAGAGTCCTACAGACCCCATGTGGGCAGCGACTGGCCTTGGTGTGCCCTGAGACTTTAGCTTCAGGCTCAGCACTGACACCAAACCAGAATTTACATTAACCTGATGACCACAACTCTTCCCATTCTAGTGACTCCCTGAGGCACTGCCTCACCCAACTTGAACACTGCATGAGACTTTCTCAGTGGCTGAACCTTAAGGGAGCCAGCAGGTGGCAGCAGGCCTCAGGGTGTCCTGGCATTTTGTGGAGCTATCCTAGGCAAGGTACTGGTGGCAGCTGTCCTCAGTTCACAGCGTGGCCTCTCCCACAAGCCACCAGGGTTAGCAGAGTCAGCAAACAACCACAGATAGCTTTGTAGCTCTTACCAGGTAGTTCCCGGCTGGTCACAGGCAGTGACTGGGCCTGTGCTGGAGTCCCTTGCAAGAGACCCCAGAACCAACATACTTGGAGGTTGGCTTCAGACCAGAGCAGAGCAGTGCCTAATTAGCCTAACAAGTGGCACACACAAATGGCAGTCTCAACTGGGAGTGGTCTGGTTGGATGGTGTGGCGCAGGTTCTCCTGTGAGGTTGCAATCAAGATATCAGCCATCTTGGATGGAGAGAGCTTGGATGGGCTACTGTCATCTTGAAGGCTTGCCAGGCTGGAGGGTTTGCTTCCAAGATGTCTCACTCACATGGCCGGTGTCAGAAGGCCTCAGTTCCTTGCGACATGGGCCTCTCTATTGGGGCTGCTTGCGTGTTCTCATGACATGGCAGCTGGCTTCCTCTGTGGTTGGTGATCCAAAAGAGAAAGCAAGGAAACCTTACAATACTTTTTCCCACCTGGTCTTGGAAGCCACACACTGTCAGTTTCATCACACTCTAGAAGTGATTCATTAGAAGTGAACTCCTAAGTCTGGACCCCACTCAAGGAGAGGGAAATTAGGCTTCACCTCTTGAAGGGAAGCGTGTCAGAGATATATTTTTAAACCACCACAGCACTCGTTGGATATATTTCTCTTCAGGGGCTGCTCCAGACCTCCCTCACACTCACCCACTATTGATAAGTTCCGCAGCACCCCCTTAGAAGATTCCTGGCCCATAAGTTATTTTTTCTCCAGCCATCTCGGGGATCCCTGACACAGGCCCCTAAGAGAGCAGCCTAGGCCACTGTTTTTGAAACTTCAGGTTTTGACCCATTAGTATATCTTGGTCAAATTTTTTTTAAATGGATGAATGAGAAAATATACGCACGTATTCCACACAGTAAGGATAAACTTCATGAAATATTTATTTCAAGTCAATTCATTCATGTTAAATATCTGTTCTGTACATACAATGTGCCAGGCACCATTTTTGACACTTGGTAAGTGAACAAAATAGACAAAGATCCCTGCTCTCCCGGTGCTTACCATCTAATGTAGAGATTCAGATCATAAAAATAAACATAATAAAATCAATTATTTAGTATATTCAAAGGTTTGATGTATAAAGGAAAAAATAGGGCAGTATAAGGGGGTTCAAGTATTGAAGGGGTGTTAGTTGCAATCATGAATAAGGTAAATAGGGAGGCCTCCTTGAGAAAGTGGCAAATAAATTATATTAAGTGCATATGTATGCATGTGTATCCATGTATGTGTGCACTGAGTCTACTATAAAATTAATTTCTTACCATGAATTATGAAATCTGAAAATCACTGCCACTTGCCCACAGTGAGACCCAGATACAACGGGAAGGAAGAAGGCAGAAAAAAGGAAGGAAAGTCTCTTCTTCCCCTCAGTTCCCGGGACAGGAGTCAGTACCTGTTTGGTGAGGAATGAGGCTGGTGCCGTCTTTCATGCCAGCCCTGGGCTAGCGTGAAGCACCATCTCAAATCAAGGTATTTGCCACCCTTTTAAACTTGCTAAACCTTTTAATTATTGCTAAGTCTTTTAATTAAAAACTCATCCCCACTTTTAACAAGTTCACTAGTAAGTTCATCACTTCAATGAGCTATGTTGCATGTCGCATAAAGATCGAATTCTGTTGTGTTGGGAAGCATGGGTGGCTTCCAAACCCTAACAAGGTGGAAGGTGGAGGAAAAGATGTCAGGGGACTTCCTGGAAATTGCAGTTATGGGAAAGACAGTGTAGGGAGAAGGATTTCTATCGAGAGGGGCAAGTCTGTGCAAGGTCCTGAAAGGGAGAAAAGGCATAAATAGAAAGCAAGTACTGTGATTCTAAATTATAGGACAGTAAAGTGGTGAGATCAGAGCCATCCTGACTTTAAAATCCATGTCAAGGAATCTGGTAGTGACATTGTAGCATTTTAAGCAGGGAGAGATTTGTATTTTAGAATAGTGACCCTGGCAAAAATGAACGGCCATGATCTTCAAAATGCAATGTAAGCACTTATAAGGTGTGCAAAATAGTCTAAGAGTAGGAAGTGGAGTGTGGGAAGGGGGGTGTGTGGTGGCGCAGGGCTTTTGAGCTCCTTTGGCTTGGCCTGCTTCAAACTCTTTGGAGGGTACTTTCTCTTCTAATAATGGCCCTTGGGCCATTCTCTACTGCTCAGCCCGCTTCTGCTTCTTTGAAATGTATTTTTTCTTCTAATCAACTGTAACTTTTTCTGCAACTTAAAAAAAAAAAAAAAGAGCGGGGGGGAAAAATATTAGATCTACTTTTTCTTAAAAATGAAAATTAAGCTTTACTATTTAATATATATATCTAATCTGTTTCATATTTAATCTAGATAACCTATTTAACATATAGATTTCAGCATATAATTATAGGTATAATTTATAAATAAATATACATGGGGGTACATGCTCAAAAATTTTTTACTGATAGGGATGTGTGATCAAATATATTTAGAGACCACAGATATAGAAGACGACTTGGAAGGAATGCCAGGATATCCTTCTCCCTCAGGTCCTGGTAGGCTTGATCCCAGCCCTGGGAATAAGGGCTCCAACCAGGGCCTTGTTCACAGCTGACGAGCCTCAATGATGTAAGGACTGAGTGAAAGGATTTCATGGCCGCCATCCCAACTCTGCCCCCAACAGAGTGGTTTCCAGGAAATGGAGGAAGCTCTCAGCAGTCCAAATAGAAAGGACAGAAACACGAAGTCCTGCCGGGATCCACAGGAGGGAAGCTAGCAAGGCTGTTTGGCAAACGCCCTCAAGGTCGAGAGAGCTTCAAATTTTGGTTGCTGCTCAACGACAAGTTTGTGCAGAGCCACGGGACAAGGCCTCTTCACAAATGAAGAGTTTGACTGTGAACTATATCCTTTTCTAAGAGGCACACTGCTAACCAGCAGAGGCTGTTGTCATGGTTACTTATGATTCGCCATTCATTGTGATAATGAAGAGGTTTTGGCCACTCAGTGTGTACTGCTGGGAGAGAGAGTTTTTCCATCTGAAAACTACTCCTAAGTATTTGATGACCTCTCTTCAAGAGAGCACTTGGAGATATGAAGAGACTATTTAATTGTATGCGTTACTTGCATACTGTGACTGTGTTGCCAATGAGGTACCTTAAAAAATACACAGGTCCTCATTTGAAGCTACTTTGTATTAAGTTCCATTTAGTGTTGACTTTTCCCTTAGCTTTAAATTAAGTATATGTAAAATAGGATTTTGCAATCAATTTTTGTTTATTGGTGCATACCCTTTTTAAAAATCTGCTCTGTGCACTCTTTACAGCCTACTTTAATCTTGTATAATCCTCATCACTTGCCTCTGAATAATTAATAGTTGTCAAGTACACACTGAAGTTTTTCAAATGTCAGCCTTTTTTCAGAATGCAATTTAAGTAAAATGCAATCAATGAATAATGCAAAAATTTAGATATTACACTTTTATAAATTTTTTTTTTACTCATAAATTCATTGAGCATCACTTCATTGTTACCCCATGGTGCATTATTAAATGCTATGGAAACCCATGACCACTGGTACTAGCTATATAAATCTGAGGGTAGAAGGGTAGCTTCAAGGGAGGAGGACCTCAAATAATCTGCATGCTACCTGGTTTCATTGAAGTTCCTTAGAAGTTGTTTAGACTAGAGTGTGACAATGGAAGAAAAATCAAGACCCATTTAGGAGTTTAAATCAGCAGAATTGTGTTGTATTGAATACGGAAGGTGAAAAGTGACAGGTTGGGGATAATATACAGGTTCCTGCTTGTGCAGTTACATGGTGGTTCCAGTCATTGGTCTAGAGAGCAGTGGAATAGAACTAGCTTTGAGCAGGAAGACAACAGATTCAATTTTGAACATGTTGAGCTTGAGAAACTTTTGAGACATCCAAGTGGAGAAGTAAAGTAGGCAAAATCTGGAGTTGAGAAGCTTGGGTTAGAGACCCCACTTTGGGAGTCATTAGCACATAGATAGTGATTGAAGCTATTGGAAAAGCTAAGGTTTACCAAGGAGAGTATAGAATGAGAACAGAGCACTAAGGAATCCTGATATTTAATGGCCAGAGGATGAAAGTTTCAAGAAGGAAAATAAATTGTTAACGTGTTAAATGCTGTTCAGCAATCAGGTAAAACGAGCATGGAATGATGAGAAGGGCACTGGAGACCCTGACATAAACTACATGGATGTGATGTGAGTGGATTAAGCAAGGAGAAGTGAAGAAATAGAAAACAGAAGTCTATTCACATCTGTCATGATATTTGGTTATAAAGGAGAGCAGAGAAATGTGGTCGTTGTTGGAGGAGTGCAAATCAAGGATAGTTTTCTGTTTGGTTTTGCTTTGTTTTAAGATGAAAGACGTGCATGTCATGGAAAAGAACCCAGTTGAAAGGGAGAGGTGGAAGCCACAGAAGGGCAAAGGATCCTTGTAAGTGGAAGGGACGGAGGTCAGCAGGTCAAGAAGCAAGACCACTCCTAACCAGAAAGCACAAGAGGCTAGATATGGGTGCTGGGTCATTGATAGGAAGTCGAGAGAGTTCTTGGCTGATGGCTTTAATTTACTCTATGAAGCGGAGGTTAAGAAGGGAGGTGAAAGGATTAGAGGTTTGAGGAAAGCAGGAAAGTTTCAATACAATCACTGAATAGAGAGGGAAAGTGAGTGAACCAGAGAAACATATTAGGACTTCCAGGCAATGCAGAGTCTTTTTGAGATTGGAGCTGATTAATTTATAAATGCCCTCTTTCATAGACCAAATGGAAAAACTGCCAAAAGCTTATTAATAATGTCAGTATCTCTCTCTCTTTTTTTTTTTTTTTTAAAGATTTTTATTGGGGAATTGGGGAAGGGGAACAGACAAGTTGCTGTCCTTTTGTTCTTCAGTCTAGTTGTGGAGGACGTTGCTTCACTGGCCCAAG
>NW_017731831.1:916372-938443 GCF_001890085.2 Hipposideros armiger
CTGCAGCCTACGCCATCGCCAGCGACCCCTGGCAACCCAGCTCCAGGTCGAGCTGTTGTTCAGCATCTTAGCTGTAGAGGGCAGTGTCACTGGCCCTCATATGTGGGATCTGAACCAGGGCTCTCTGGCATCCCAAGCCAGCTCTTAACCAACATGCCACTCAGCCGGCCCTCAGTATCTCTCTTGATAATTACTTTTAATAAGGACTCCGTAGCAATTGTTTTCTTCTACACATATTTTATTATGTATATTTTTCTTTCATCACCCTCGAACATCAAATTCAAATCCATGAAAAAGAGTTAAGGTGTGAGCTCTGAGCAACAGCGGTTCGATGCCCAGCCTGAGCTGAGCTGAGCTGCCGCTGAGCTGCCAACAGGTGGCAGGATGGCTCAGATAAAAAAAAAAAAAAAGAGTTAAGGTAACTAAGTCTAATTCTTTTTTGTCTGTTTGTTCACAATTTTAAAAGAAAAATGTACCAGAGTGGCTAAAAACCTAATCCTTGAAAACTCCAAATACTAATCTCAGAATTCATATTTGGAATTTTGGAATGCTGAAGAGGGCACAGAGATAAAAACACAGCACAAAGACAATGCCCTTGAAGGGGGGACTGGGAGAGGGATTAGTTAATAGTGTGCAGAATTCAATAATTCATGAGGAATGAAAGAGTCATTAAGATGCAATTAAAGAGAAAGCATGCAAAACCAAACTCACAAAATTAAATAAACCCAAGAATTTGAGTGTTCAAAGCAAAGTAGCTATGTCACCTTGAAAAGGGCTGTAGGAGACATCCAGTAAAAAGGACAATATGAGACCAACAGATGGCTGGTATGGTAATAAAGGCAATGAAATAAACAAGGAGGGAAGATGGTAAATGTTGAAGATAAACATTCTAGGAGGAATATGAATATAAAGAGGAGCAAAGGCAGAAATTACAGAAAATATTGTAAATTTACCAGCATTTATTTTAATCATTTGGTATCACACCATTAGGAAGTTTCTGTCTCCTGTTGTCCTAGGAAGAGAAGCAGCGAGTGATCTGTTTCCATTCCAAACTGTGTATTAGTTGCTTCACTGTTGTAGGTTAGGCGAGTCCTAAAATGGTCATTTCTTTCCATCTTGAGCTCCACTCCTTGCTCTGTGTTCTCTACTCGTAGACGACCCTTCTCTTCATATGTGCTCATCTTTCTCCTTTAGTGTATGTTCAAGGAAGGTCTAAATAAAAGACCAGCATCCAGGTCAAGAGGTTCCTTATCATCCACTCAGTTCCCCAAGCCAGGAGCCCATACCCAACACTACCATCCCCCGCACCACCTGCCCATGTTTAATCCATCTGCAAGCCCTCTCCGTTTTTCCTCTGAAATGTCTTCCAAATCCATTCACCTCCCTCTCAACCTCCATGGTTTTTACCGTGGACCACCACTGTTTCTCACACAAAATACCATTGCTTTCAGATTGGCCTCCCTGCCTCGATTCGGTCAACTACCACCCTTCACTCTTCCCTGGTTCAGTTGCTGCACGGCCAGAAACTTTCCCAAAATGCAAATCTGATCATGCTAGTTCACTGCAAAGTTATGCAGTGGCTCCCTAGAGCCCTAAGTTTAAAGCCAAAACTCCTTAAATCTTGATCACCAGGCCCTTTGCCCTCTGTTCAGCCTCCCGCAGCATTTCAAATGCCAGCCTAAGGAAACTTTTCTCTCTTGTCCTCAGCTTACCCTGCCTCTCCTTCCCCTCATTTCCTCCACTATCCTCTGCCTCTTCCTGCCCCATTCACTTCACAAACTCCCAGTTCCAGGCTCTGTTTAGTCACTGTACTCCAGAAAGCGTTCCTGAACCTAATTCTTTTTTCTAGACTCTAAATTTTTTTTCCTAAACATTAATTCCAAAAAAAACCCTTGTATTTATTTTATGGCACCAATGGGCTCGAAAGCTCTCCAATTGTCAGGATTATATCTATTTTGTTCAATGCTATATTGCTAAGCACAGTGGTTGGGTTGTAAAAAGCTTCCAAAAATATTCAGTTGAAAAACAGATGATCAAATGAGTTCCCAGTGCAACCCACAGCTTAGACACTAGATTTGGTCAATGTTACTGGTTTGATCAAACTTGGGGAAAAAACTGACAAGGTGTTGAATCCTATTAATCAAAATTTCAATTTATTCATTTCAATAAGAACTATCACTGACAAGTGGGCCCAGAGTTCTTGTGGATCTTATTTTCTCTGTGGATTTGGGAAACCAAATCACAGAATGTTTTTTGATAAGCATAGAGTCAGAGAAAGGGAAGTTATGATTCAAATGTTTAATAACATGTGGCTTTAGTTGCCTGATTTTCTTCATTTTTATAATTGGTAGGTACATCTGCCAGGTGCAGACTCTGTGTCCTGTTTGTGGATGGCACTGCCAACACCAGCCCTTCTGACCACCGTTTCTTGGCCCTCTCTGCTAGCAAACCCCCATATTACAGTGATACATAGTTTAGATAGGCAAACACCTTCTATTGTATTATTAGAGTCTTTAACCAGACTGAGAGTCATCAAAGAGATTTGCATATCTCTGTTATGGTCCCTTGGAAGTTCCTATTTTTCCCTCATTGATATTTCCCTCATTTCTAAGACCTCGGTGGTGACATTCCCCAAGTAACATTTTCCACGTGAGCGTTCTGAGCCCGTCCCAGTGACTGGTGAAGCTGTAGACCGAACTAGGCAATTTACTGGGCCATTGACTCATTTGAAATTGAGGGCTTCTTGGCAATGATGTTTCAAAAGAGAAAAATGTTGAATCTAGGACACAAGACAAGCATTAGAACAGCCTGTGAGGGCTAAACCAGCAAGGTGGCTGAGCGCATACAGTAGAAAGGCTGGTGGCAAAGCTAGAGCATGGTCATCTAAAAACAAAACAAAACAAGACAAAAAAACCTGTACTTTGAAAAACTTCATATGTATATACCTTGTTGTTTTTGTTTTCTATCATTATTTCTTCTTATTCTCCCATTACATATATAAGTTCTTTTTGTAAACATTCCAAGTCCCTTAATGGTCCTTATGCTAACAACCACTCTCTTTTCTATTTGTGTGTTTATTGTATCTTCTTCCACTAAAATGGCAGCTCCATTAGGAAAAGAATCTAGGAGTCTGCCTCCTTCATCTCTGCAGCTCAGGATTTAGAAGGGAATCCAGCACAGCAAATATGCTAAATTAATTATCGTCAAAAGAATGAACGCTCAGGAGAGCCAAAGAAAGATTGTTTGGGCCAAGCTTGGGACCGGGTTCAAAAGTGGAATGGCACTTTCCTCTGGCCCAGATTGAGAGGTGTTAGAAGCAACTGAACTAAGATAGTCCACTGGGATAGCAAAGCCCCAGAAGGGAAGAAACGACAGATTACAGAAACAATTCAGCCCAGACCGAAGATCATCTTCCAGGGCTCTCCTTGGCTGAAGCCAGTGGTTTGTATTAACATGAGAGGGGGCTCCCTTACAAGTTCCCCTGTGGCCAAATATAGTGTGGAAATAGACACCTAACCCACACCAGGCTGCAGACACTACAGGATCATTCAGTATTTGAAAATTTTTAACTTATTTATGGTAACAAAATGTTGCATGAATTATTTACTTTTTAATTCACAAATTAAACTGAAATAAAACAAAGGAAAATAAAATTGGAAGAAGTAATCATGTAGGTAATAGCTTTGCTAACTTGACTTCCTGAAACTCCGTTTTGAACCACTCTTTCACCCTATTGTCAGCTTTAAAGACCAAACAGCCCACTTCAGGCTTCTTAATGACCTCATCTTAATATGGCTCTATCGGAAGGTTCTAAAGATTAAACTACATGAGCACTGTGTCAAAATGTTTTACAGAATTATCTTGTCACCTTGTGCTCCTGTCTCTTGACCAGAAAGGCCATATGTTTTTGAAATTTCCACTGAAGTCCCTGCCTTAGCTGTTCAGTGTCCCAGGACCAGCTTCTCTCACAGTTCGATACTGGAAAGAATTTTATCTCCTGAAGAACTGGCGACTTTTTAAATGTCCAATAACAAAAGACCCATAAGTCATCATTTTTTCCTTGGCTGCCACAAAGCTCAGAGATAAATGTTGGGCTCCATTAAAATTGTTCTTAGCCTAGACCCTGGCCCAGGAAACCCTAAGTTAGAAGTATTCAGACCGTATGTTTGAATGTCTGTAACTTCCATACTATAAAGTCAAAGAAGTGTATGGACAATGACTATTTTATTCGTGCCACTTGGTTTTGTCCCAAATGAGCTCCAGGAAGAATTCTGTCCACAACTATTTTGTTTTCCTCAGTCTCTTATGGGAGTTTATTTCCCATCCATTTATATAAGTCAGCATACAGAAGAAAGTATGCTATGGAATACTGTGCTTAATGTTTTAAAAATAAGCTATATAACTTATTTAAACTTTTATATACGCTTTTTTAAGACATGAAAAACAATGATAGTGGTTACTGAAAAACCTCTTGGTTGGAAGTCATTCTCTTATCTGTGCAAGGTGTATGTTCAGGTAAACAATTGTGCTAGGCTTCTAAAGACAAAAAGGTCACATTCAGGAAAGTAACCCTTCAACAATCTAGAGACTAAACTGTACAATTATCTCCCCTCTCCCCCTTCACTACATGATTCTTATTAAACTATCCACATTTTAATCATTCTTTCTGTAGCTGTGATTGTAAATTCTTAGAATCTTCTTAATTAGGCTGGCTTTGAAAAATGCATGAATTTTAAAACAAATTAACCCTACATATAGCATATATTGATTAAGCAAAAGCTTTTGCACAGACTTGAGTTAAAATCTTTTCATGTTGAAGAAGTTTTTGTGATGGACAGTTTCATGGCCCACTGATCTTTATAATTGTGACTTATTTCTGTACTTGTTAAGTACCTACCATTTCCTCTAGGTCTGATTAGGCTCAGAAATGGAGAGAAAGATTAAAGCAATAAGATATAATTTTCTTTTCCTTGAAGGAATATAATCTGTAATGGCTGAGGAGCTGAAACCTATCTACCTGGAAAAAAATTTTAAAGCAAAACAAATATTAATTATATAGATTTGAGGTTTGTCTAGTCTTGGAAGGTTTTGTGAACTTTAAATTTGACTTCAAATTTGAAGGAAGTGTAGGATTGAGATGAATGGAAATAAGGGAAGAATTCTTGCTCTGGGCACAGGAAGAGCATAAACAAGTTTACGTAATGGGAATCAGTAATGAGATGTGGTGTGGTCATGCCCAAAAGTGAGCTGGATGGAGACCTCAGGTAGAGAGTTAGAAAGCGAAGGTGGAGTCTCCTAGTAAAACACCAGTTGGAGGACTGACTGTGGGGGTAGGAAGGGGGAGTTAATCTCTCAATCTGATATACACTGAAGATCCATTGTATACTGTTGATCAGAGAGCTGAGATAATGGAAAGCATGCTTCGGAGAGAAGTTAGTTGTGGAGATAAGAGGTTTTGTAGTTATAAGACAGGAACAGGATATGAAGGTTTCAACAGTATCAAGAGCTATCGGAGCTACATAAAATCTAGCTTCTACAGAAAACTAAGACTTAGAACAACAGAGAGAAGGAATATTATTCAGTGATAATTTTGAGTTAGATGGATGAACTGGGATTCGAAAAATCTGCCGTGAGCTAAAAAAGCAAATGTGTAATTGAAGCCAATGAATGCTATAAACATACCTAAAGAAAAGTCAGGGAAGCGTGTTCAACAATAGAGCACAGGAAAAAGGGGGGTCTGAGAGGCAGAATTGGAGGTGAATTTAGCTCTATAAAGCAGAAAGATCGACTCTGACTATTCACACAGTCAAGTGGCTGGTTTCCTTTGAACACACTTGGTGCTCTGGCTATACTAGGCTGGGATGCTATTTTCCTCATCTTTTACCCAGAGATTTCATCATTGGTTTTCCAGATACCTTGTTAGAGCAGAGTGCCTACTCTTGGTACTGGAGAGAAACTGGAAAGGAAGGTTCCAGGCACTGCAAAGGATATTGTACTTCATAAATTAAGGCACTGATGATCTAATTTATACCCTAGCCCCTTGTGGATTGTGTTAGCACTTGCGATTTTCTGCATGTAGCTAATCAATCTGTCACACTAATGAGATAAAGTTTCTGGACAGGCCCAACTAAGACAAAAATATCATTATAAGGAAATACTCCCCACAAGGTCACTGGATGACCAGCCAGAAAACCTTCTCCTGGTGACACTTTCTCATTTAAAAGTTCAACAATGAGGAGTCCATATTCTTTAGTAGTTTAGATCTCTTGCTGTGTCTCTATTTCCTGAAAACCTTTTCAGTTCAAGTTTATCCTCATTAAATTCCCTGCTTAGAGTGTCCATATGGCAGTCCCATTGACATTTCACTGGCCAAAGCAAGTCCCATAACTATACCTGCTATCAATCATGTGTGGAAGTATAATCCTTTACAGGAAAAGCAGCAAATAATTAGGAAGAACAATATAACCTACGTGGGTGTGAGTATCTGCTTACTTGTCTAATTGAAGACTCTATCCCTCTTCAATAAATTCTGTTATTTCTATTAGTGTTTGGTTTAGTGGCTCATATTAAAGAGTATGATTGTTTTGGTTTAAGAATTTTGATAGACTTCTATAGGTAGTCAGCTTTGCTGCAGTAACAAAAGACTCCAAAATGCTCATTTTTTTACAATAAAAACCATTTTTATATCTTGCTCATATTACACGTGGGTCTGTACAGTCAGCTCCAGCCTGTGGCTCTGCTCCTAGGCTGTGGGTAAGTGGCAAGTCTGCTTTCCACGTCTTCTCAATCTTCTGGAGATGAGAATACATGTTATTAATATGAAATGTGATTATTCTGTTGACTGACTTATACCCTCTGCAGTCCTGATCTGGGAAGTGCTATCCTACGGCAGAAGGTCGAAGCTAGAGCTCAGATGGAAGCAGGCAATCACAGTGAAAGTTTCTGCTAGTGTATGCAAGTCACATCAGCTCACATTCCACCAGCCCCACCTGACAACAGGCTGTCAGAGTACACCCTGCCCCTGCTTATGGGGGTAGTGTGAAGCCGCATGCAATGAACAGAGAAGTCTAATTCTTGTTTATAGAAAGGAGGAGGAAGCAATTGCAAACAATAAAACAATCCAACACAAAATCTGTCAGGGGTTTTCCACTGAGCTTTGTCTGGAATTTGAAGGACTGTTTCCACATGATTTAACATGTTACTTTTGTCATTGCATTCTTAGATTGATCCTCAAACACCTTTTCACAGCATCAGCTATCACTGCAGCCATCAGCTCTATATGGGCTCCTCTCAACTTCACACAAGCACAAACTCAGTAGATATATCCTTCCCCCTCTCCCTCTGAATGTGTCTCAGGAAGTGGTTGTTTGGCATTTCAAGTCATGGCCAGCTTGTTAACTTAACCTTCATAAGGGCTGTCGCCCTTCCCTGCCTCACTCCTTAACCACTTTACTGTTCCTTGGAATTGCACTCCTGATAAGTAGGAGCATGTCAGCTAAACAGGGGTTATAGGCTGAATAATTGTGTGCCCCTCAAATTCACATGTTGATGCCCCAACCCCAGTGTGGCTGTGTTTGGAGATGGGGCCTCTAAGGAAGGAAGTGAGCTTACATGAGGTCATAACAGTCAGGCCCTGATCCAATAGGATTAGGGTTCTTATAAGAAAGGACACCAGACAGCTCACTTTCTCTCTCCCTCTCTGTGTAGCTCATGGACTGAGGAAAAGCCATATGGTGGATGCCTACAAACCAAGAGAAGAGGCCTCAGGATAAAACCTACCTCGTCAGCACCTTGATCTTGGACTTCCCAGCCTCCAGAACTGATAAATAAATTTCTGTTGTTTAAGCCACCCAAACTGTGGCATTTCGTTATGGCAGCCAAGCAGATTAATACAGATGGGTATCTAGCATATAGAAGGCATTCAATAAATGGTAGCTGTCATTATAATGTCTTCTGTATCCTGCAGCCTTCACCTCCATTGGTTGGTTTAGGGCTTCACAATTTCTCCCACTCTGGAGAAGCCTAGACTTACAGTATTCCTTTTCTTTTCCCCTCTCTCTTTAACTCTCTTTTCCTATGCCACTCTTTTTCTTTCTCTCCCTTTCCACCTTTTTATTATTGTATTGCCTAATATTTTATAAAAAGTCTACATATTTTGTACTTTGTAATTGAATCTTGTCTTTTTTTTATTAGGATTAGGGTTAAGGTTAGGTATAAAGGTTAGGGTTAGGGTTAGTGTTAGGGTTAGGGTTAGGGTTAGGATTAGGGTTAGGGTTTAGTGTTAGGGTTAGGGTTAGGATTAGGGTTAGGGTTAGGGTGTTTGAATCTTGTCTTATTTGCAGAAGTCATTTCCTTTTGGTTATCTAAACCTTATGGATCAAACAGAGACCCCCACAAGAGAAAAGAGGGTACATAAAATTAAGGTAAGTTGATGAGAGTTTAATAAAGAGGCTATTTACAAAAGTATGGCTAAGATGTAGGGAAACCACAAAGGATACTCACCACTTTTAGGAGAAGAAAATTTTCCAGAACAGAAAGGAATGAGCCTTGTGGAGGGGGCCACCTTGAGAGGAGCTGTGACCTGGGGTCAAGGATGAAGAGTTTGGGAGGAACAGAGTTTACAATGGCAGTGCCTTTTTATTTTTTTTATTTTTCTTAAGTTGCAGAAAAAGAGTTTATTAGAAGTAAAAATACATTTCAAAGAAGCAGAAGTGGGCCTGAGCAGTAGAGAATTGCTCAAGGGCCATTATTAGAAAAGAAAGTACACTCCAAAGAGTCTGGAGAGGGCCGAGCAAAGGAAGCTCAAACGGCCAGCAGTGCCTTTTTAAACAATCCATCAGCACCAAACTACTAACAAGCTACTGTAATCTTTAAATATATAATGATATGTAAATTATTCTTTCATGATTTTCAGAAATGACCAGCTTTATAGACTTGTGAAAAGAAATATGTAAGGAAAATGTTGCCCTTTACGATGCATCAACCCAGAGCACAGGTAGATGTAAGGTGCTTAGTAGAATCTTGTCTACTAGAAATTAGGTAAGATATTTTAGCTGTTATAATCAAGAAAGTGAAGAAAGGTAAATGTTCCTACAGGGAATTCCTTCTCTTCATTGCTTCCTGCTTGTAAGTTTGATGAGAATCTCCAGTTCTGGAGTCCCTAGTTCTCATAAACCTATTTACTCTGAGAGATGAATATGAAATACTAAAAATAAGCAAGCCAAACACACCAGACTTCTTTTGAATCCATTTTAAAGCTTTCTGAAGATGATGCATTATAATAAACTCGTGAAAATCCATTAACGTAACATTCAAATTGAGTTAAAATGATTCATAGTTTTGACTGAAATGTATGTGAACTTTTTATTGGAAGTTTATACATAAACTATTGCTTACAGGTGGTAACTGATGTAACTCAAGTTGGATATAATTACAATTTCATTTCATTATGGTTTAACATACTACTTCGAGACAATATCTTTGTCATTGAATGATAGTTCAGAGGAAATTTAGTTTCTCATTTAAAATAAATGTAATCCAAGAAACAAAGCTGTCACTCTTCAGCAGAAGTAAACCCGAGACGAAATCCTCAGAAGCCACAGTCAGGAAGTTTGCTTTTTCCTCCAGTGGGCTGGCCATAGTTCTGCCAGGAAATATGATGACCCTGGGCCTGCTCCCTATCTCACAGGCAGGCTTATGAATATTGCTAAAAGCAACACTGATACCCATTTTAGAGATAAGGAAGGTGAGGCACTAACTAATTGAAAACTTTGTTCGAAATCCCCCCATCTAGCAATGTTAGTGACAGAATAGACTAGAACTCAGTATAGAAACTTTAGTCAACTCACAACTGATCTATTTGATCTATTCATTCAGCAAATATTTATTGACCACCAACCCGATGCCAAAGTCTGTTTTGAGTTTTAGGGATACAGCCGTGAACAAAACAAAGTTCCCGACCTCAGAAAGTTTGCATTCTTGTTGCAAGGAAAAGGTAGTAAACAATAAAATGTCAGGTGGTGACAAATGGTGTATAGAAAAATATAAGCACAGCAAAAAAGCATAGATATGTACACCCATGTTCATAACTGCACTGCCCACAACAGCCAAAAGGGGGAAACAATGCAAGTGTCCATCAAGGGATGAATGGATAAACAAAATGTGATATGTACATACAAAAGAATATTATTTTTTGGGGGGGCCGGCCGAGTGGCGTGATGGTTAAGAACTGGCTTGGGATGCCAGAAGGCCCGGTTCAGATCCCACATATGAGGGCCAGTGACACTGCCCTCCACAGCTAAGATGCTGAATAACAGCTCAACCTGGAGCTGGGCTGCTGTGAGTCGCCGGCGACGGCGTAGGCTGCATCCCCTGTGGCAGTGGGTTGCCATAGGCTACTGTGTGTAGTCAGCAGCCAGCGTGAGCGGCTAGCAGCCGCAGTGAGCGGCCGTCCAGAAGCCGGCGACTGATCTGCCTCACCCGGGAAGAGCGCAATGATGGTGCCAACTTGGGCCAGTGAAGCAACGTCCTCCACAACTAGACTGAAGAACAAAAGGATAGCAACTTGTCTGTTCCCCTTCCCCCAATTCCCCAATAAAAAAAAAATCTTAAAAAAAAAAAGAATATTATTTTTAAAAAGGAAGGAAAATTTGACACATGCTACAATATGGATAAACTTTGAAGACATTCTGCTAAGTGAAATATAAGACAGTCACAAAAGGACACATATTGTATGATTCCACTGCTAGAAGGTACCAGGGTAGTCAGGTTCATAGAGACATGAAGTGGAATGGTGGTTGCCAGGCTGGGGGAAGGAGATGAAGAGTTATTATTTACGGAGTTTGTTGGGAAGATATAAAGGCTCTGGAGCTGGATGGTGGTGGTGAACGTGAATGTACTTAACAGCACTGAACTGTACAATTAAAACTGGTTAAGATGGTCAATTTTATGTGATGTGAATTTTACCACAATTACACGTAACATTTTAAGAAAGGACAGAGAATATCAGGATGGGGGGTATCTTTTTAGGTATGATTGTTAGATGAGGGTTCTCTAAACAGACAACAAACACAATTACCCAAATGCTAGGAACCCATTTCACACCCTTTTACTACTAGCTTGTCAGTATTTGGAGCTGGGGCAGGATAAATGAATGAGTGTGGGTGCTTATTTCTTCTTGGTGGAGGAGGAGAGGAGATAGTATTTCCTGGTAGACATTCGGAATGATATAACTTAGGCATCTTAAACAACATATCCATTGTAGAAGATATCTGCCCACCTTAACAAAATAAAGCCTCATTTTTCAATGTTGGCAGAGGGAGACTCTCTACAAAGGAAAGGCCACTCATCTCAACTTCATTTACGCCTTAGAGATCTCTCCCTGAATATGGTGGCTGTTCCTCGCTGGCTTAAAGGAGGGGAGGGATATGCTGTTCTGATGTTCTGGAAGCCATTATAGCACAGCTACAACAAGACTAGATTATTTTTACAAGACTTTGCTCAAGGATATAAAAAACACATAACAACATATAACTAAATTCTTTGGCTTATAAAATAAGTCCTTCTCTGAGTGTTGCAGGCTCCGATCTACCTATAACCTGATCTGCAGCTATGTGGTGAGGGCTTCTTGAAATCTAGACTCACAAGTGCTTAAGTCCACATTTTGAATTATAGCTTCTTGCCTGAGAAATGTCTTCCTTCCAAAATAACTGACACTGGGCCCAGTGTTGTGTGACCTCCTCAAGGCAATCTTTCCTCCCTCCCCACAAAGGGAAGGCTCCCTGTCGCCTCAGAAGGAAAAGCATTCTGAAGTCAGCACAGCCAAAGAAGAGGTTGTTTCATCCCAATCCAAAATGGAAACCTCTCTTCCCCATCACACCAATCCCACTGTTCTTCCTGGGTTCTCCATTCTCTTAAACTAGAAACTAAAAATCATTCTGGACTCCTATCTTTCCACTTCCCACCTCCCCACATTCAAACAGTCACTCAGTCCTCCTGTGAATCTACTGTCTGAATAGCTCTCAAATTAGTCCATTTCTCTCCATCCCCAATTCCACTGCCTTGTGTCCTGCCTTTATAATCTCTATTCAAAATACCACGATCACCTTTGCAGTGTTTTTTCTGCCTCCAGTTTCTCCCATTCCAGTCTTCCCTGCACGGTGTCCACAGTGACTTCCCCAAATCCAAATCTACCCACATCAATTCTCTGCTCAAAAACTTTCACTGGCCCCACTGTCTGCAAGATCAGCCCTGAGACCCTCACAAACACATCTCCACTTGCTTGTCGTCAGTCCCCCTCAAAAGAACTTATTCCTTACCCTTTGGAACATCTATAGGTTTCCCAGAAAGCACAGATTTTCACAGCTCTCAGAACTTGTTCCAGTTGTTCCTTCTGCCCAGAACATCACATTTTCCACCTGGCACATTCTTAGTCTTCCTTCAAAACCCATCAAATGTTTGTATAGGCTTTTTTTTTTTTTAATGTTAAGTGTCTCCGACTGTCCTCAACAGTTAGCAGCTCCTTTCTCTGATTCCAAAGCACTTTGATTGGAATTTCAACAGCTTCTTTCACATTTTACAGTAATTGTTTTTAATTCTGCCATTCCTCCTCTTTTTAGACTGTAAGTTTCTGCAGAGAGAAGACTGCCATTGATCAGTCTTTGTATCTTCATCACTCAAGATAGGACCTGGATATAACAAAAGTTCAAGAAATTCATTTGTTAACTCATTAAAAAATAGTCATGTAGCGTCTGCCACTTGCCAAACCACAGGCTAGACACTGGAGACGCAGCAATGATAAAAAACAGATACTATCCCTGGTCTCTGGGGACTTGAATGATGAATGCTTATTTCACTAAATGTCCTGACTTCTTTTTTTAACCTAGTTTCAGCTTGGCCAAAACTTTTCCCAAAAAATTAAATTAGCTGATACTTGTGCTACCATCTGTTTCTTAAAATACCAACCCTGCCAGTGACAGTGTTAATCAGAACAGGTAACTAATCCTGTGTTGGGGTTTCATAGGAGTTTTAGTGCTAATCTCTGCCATCCAGATGCAGGTAGTCTGGGTGAGGAGCAAAATTCCAACATATGGAACAATTAAGAAACAGTATAAAAACATAATTAAGTGCTAATCGTTTGGGACAGGCTGCATATTTTCAAAAGGGAGATAATGAAGTCAGCCATATAATCAGTGCATAATTGATCACCCATGCTGTGCACACAATCAGGAAATTTAGAGCAGCAGCAAAATGCCTTGACACAGAAAACAAGGCTTTGCTCCCTATCGTGATAAAGGAATCAGATCTATGGAAAAATGGACCTGTTCATCTGCTCAGAAACTGAAAAGGGGCACTCTCATGACGATATGTAAAAAGAAATGGAAAAAATAATACCCGAAACCCAGATTTCTGGAGTTCTGTTTACAGAGCATGGAGTTTCCAGGAACAGAAAGAACTGGAATTTTATTTCTTTATCCATTTTTAAATTTATTTCAAGGAGAAGAATTAGAGAACAATGGGGAATGGAGAGGGGGTGGTCGTCATCCAGAATCCAAAAGTCCTTACTGTCCTCAAGGTCTCCTTGTCCAGGGCAGTAAGAAAGCAACAACCATCGTTTTGAGTATTTGTGTTCTCATATAAATATATTTTTCCCTTTGAACATGCCTTTCCCAGATATCCTTATTCACTCTGCCCCCAACAAGTCTAGTCTGTGGCTTTGACAGGAACCAGCACAGCTCTGAACTACCCTCTCCATACTTACCCTCCCTTAAGGGCCAGCTTGGCTCTTCCTGTGGTGCTGGGAAGGGAAGGGAAGGGCAGATGACTGAATATCAATTCCTGAAGTTGTTTGCAAACTCATCCTGGAAAATCCTCTGAATAGGACTGTCCAGAGGTTTCTCCTAATTAGCCCAATCTATGCTAGAGGAAACCCTCCTTAACTCTTTCCCTTCCTACTAAACCTCCCACCCTACGAGTCAAACTCAGGACCAAATGACATCTTGCAGCACAAGAGAACACAGGGGCCCGTTACCTAAATATGTTAACTACATTTGTTAGATTATTAAATTTCAGGCAAAAGAAACAGAAAAATCAGATGTGATTTTATAGATATAAAGATTCTATATCAAAATGCCTTAAAAGGCCACTGAGAAGCTGGCCAAGTGGCTCAGTTGGTTAAGAGTTCGCTCAAGAATGCAAGCTCTGAGCAACAGGGTTGCCGGTTCAATTCCCGGCCTGAGCTGAGCTGCTGTTGAGCTGCCAACAGGTGGCAGGATAGCTCAGCTAAAAAAAAAGGCCACTGGACAGAGCTTCCCTTATCAAAAATGCTCCCTCATATTTGTTCCACATTACTGTAAGCAACAGCATTAAGAATTTGTGAGAGGCCATATCAAGTAAAAAATGTAAACACAGGGGTGGCCGGTTAGCTCAGTTGGTTAAAGTGCAGTGCTCATAACACCAAGGTTGCCGGTTTGATCCCCACATAGGCCACTGAGCTGCGCCCTCCACAACTAGATTGAAACAACT
Source organism: Hipposideros armiger (assembly GCF_001890085.2). NCBI lineage: Eukaryota > Metazoa > Chordata > Mammalia > Chiroptera > Hipposideridae > Hipposideros > Hipposideros armiger. The sequence goes on from NW_017731831.1 coordinate 930,896, forward strand.
ACGTGGCTTGGAGCTGACAAAAAAAAAACAAAAACAAAAAAAAACGTAAACATAAAATCTCTGAGAAGGGCAGGTTCTCATAGTAACTCAAGCCCAGGTTCAATAATTGCAATTAATGTACTGAAAGTTTCTATGAGAGTCAAAGTGAAGAACCCAAAGCTGAATTTCAGTCTAGCAGACTGCAGAGATGAAACACATGGACACCACTGACATCGATATGCTTGGGTTGGTTTCAAGGAGATAGAATTCTCTGTTTATTAAGGACTTGATTTTTATTCTTCCCTTAAATAAACACTTTTTTTTTCTTTCCTTCTGATAATACGATGACTCTATGGGCATTTAGAAACATCATTTTGTTTTCTTGTAACACAGTAACTAGAATCTTCTTTTAAAATATTTTTTTTCCAAAAAGGAAAAAAAAAAAGGATTTCCATTTGAAGGAGTATTAATATTCTCCATATGTGTTGGCTCCTGAGGGTGGAATTAGTATTCAGATTCAGATTCAACCCATGTGGATTGGCAAATGCAGGCTCGTAGATCACCAAACTGCAGACACATTAAGTCCTGAGCAAATCCACCAACTTCATGGTGAAGATCGATGGGTAGAGCTCTAAAATCAAGCACCCAGCCTGTCTTTGAGATGACATTTCATGGGCCACGACGATTGAAACAAGTCCTCTGATAGAAAGGTCAAAAGATACGTTTCACTTTGTGAGATGAATAGACAGGCATTCGTGGAATGTCCACGCTGAAAAGGATTATGGTGATCATCCCATGTGGTCTCATAATTTCAAATTTTAATGCATGTTGACTTGGACGAAGAGCCCCAGAGCTTGATCAGCCATGAAGAAATGAAGAACCCTGCTTGCCAGGAAAGAGGAGCCCATCTTAGACATGCAGCCTCCCGCCTCCCGGCTGTCCCTTCCCTCCTGAGCTTATTAGCCCAATGTTTGTCCAACGGGCAAAGCAGCTTTTAAAAAGAGAGAAAAAGAAGCAGTCGCTCTGCACTTTCTCTCTTTTTAAAATATGGCCCGTGTTGTCATTCCTCCCATGAGAGTTGGCCAAAAAACATCTGATTCCCTCTGCCAGAAGTTTTTCAATTTTTATTTTTACAAAAGCAGCAGAACCATACTGTGTTTTCTATCCCACCTTCATTATTTTAAAAAAATTATTTAAAATTAAATTCATTGCTCCTTTTGAGAAACCAACCTCCACCTCTCTTTTCCCAATAAAAATATAAGAATAAGCATTCAATTGGACAAGCCATACTGAAAAACATCCTCAAAGCCTTCAAAATCAAAATCACAACCAAATCAATTACAGCACTGATTCAAGTGGATTTTGTTTTTCCTCCTGAGTGATTGACAGAGCTTATGGTGGGCTCAAAATGGTCAAGTATTTCTAGAGTTTGGGGAAAGATATTAAGTTTGTATTGTAGCCTTTTAAAAAGTTAGTGTGTCTCCTAGCCATTATAGCATTATACTTGAACTAGTGCATCATTCTGGGAGTACACCTGTTCAGAGGAGATATTTTTCAAGCTCAGTTTAATCCAATAAATCCAAAACAAATTTAAAAATCCAAAATCTAATGTTTTGCATTACCTGTCAGAGGGCAGAGGCCCTGTTGACACACATTAGCTACCTCATGATGCTAACCACCCACCCTGAGGGGTTTTACTTTTCGATTTTCTTAATCAGGATGGCCCTGAAGATGTGCTCAAGGGGTGCCTTCTCCTGCTCATGGGTTGGTTGCATAAAAGGGTGCAGGGCTACCAGCAAGAAGCCCTGCTGGTACAGCTCCAGGAGCTGGGTAGACGGGTCTCCCAGGGAGGCCAGCCTCACCGCTGAGGACCATGGGAGCTCAGCTGGGAGTGGAGCGAGGAGAGGCTCATCAGAAAACCATCAAAACCACCTGCCCTACCCCATCCAAGTCCCTCTCTTGATTTGCAAAGAAACCACTCCCCTCCCACCCACAGAAAATGCACAAAGTATATGAACAGGCAATTGCCGCAAAAAAAAAAAAAACCATAAAAAGTTCATCAATGTTTGAAAAGACACCCAAATTAACTCAACATAAAAATAAATATTTTTCACCTACAGAATTATTTTAAAGTTTGGCTTTAAAATAATTAAAATAATTTTAAGAAGCCAAACTCACAACAGGATCTGCCCCAGTCTTGATAGTTCCAAGGGCATCACTCGCTGAACACAGTCCCAGGGCTCCCAACTCTATGTCCAGGATCATGCACAGATTCAACAATCTACCAAATATCTGCCCATTTTAGGGAAAAAAAATATTTAAAATTTACATACAAAATTACAGTAAGCATAAATAAATAAGATTTAATTTTTCTGGCCCTTTTAAGCTGTCATCTTATAAAAATTAGTTCTGTCTGAGTAGGTACTACATAATCACAATATAAGATTCAAAATATATAAAAGGGTGTACAGTAAAAATACATCTCCCTCCCACTCCTGACCTCCAGGCCTTTGGTTCTGGTCCCTAGAGGCAAGCAGTGACAGAAGTCTCTTGTGTATCCTTTTAGACAAATGGTAACAGCAGTCTTTTAAAAGTATTTAAAACTCATTTTTGTCACTTATTTCTTGTGATTAGAAACCCCTACCTGGACACTCTAAGTAATGCATATAGCTGTTGCCCAGGTAATTTCTCATTTAGGCTAAACAATGACCACCTAGAGCAGCGGCTCTCAACCTTCCTAATGCCACGACCCCTTAATACAGTTCCTCATGTTGTGGTGACCCCCAACCATAAAATTATTTTTGTTGCTGCTCTGTAACTGTAATTTTGCTACTGTTATGAATCATAATGTAAATATCTTTTTGTTTTCTAATGGTCTTAGGCGACCCCGGTGAAAGGGTCGTTCGACCCCCAAAGGGGTTGCAACATACAGGTTGAGAACCGCTGACCTAGAGGATTTGAAAGTTGGTGGAGAAAGTAGATTGCTGCCTGATTGCTGCCTTCTTTCAATATTTTGCCTCTAACATCTACATTTTCCTCCTAAAGTTCCTGTGTCCACAAACAAATGAACACACAGAGTGAAGAGCTCACAACATGGCTGTTCAGAAGTTGTGGCTTTGAATGACCAAATGCCTACATTTAGAACAACCAACAGAAAGCAAGTTCTTTATTTTGAGAGACAAAAATTCATAGCTTTGCCTTTTCAGATAACTCTTCATTATCTGTGACCTAAAATCAAGAGCTGTGAAGGATTAAATTAAAAGGCAGAAATCCACAACCAACCTTGTTATGGTCCTTTCTGAAATTTCTCTAATACTGGAACACCTGCACAAACACTCCCTACCCCAACCCCAACCCAACCCCATTGTTCCAGATCAAGCCTTCTTTCTTCACTGGGACTATTAAAATAGCCTCCCTTTTGTTATCCCTGCATAATCCAGTCACTGGGGCTGAATTCATTGGGCGAGCAGGAGAGGGTTATGAGGCAAAGTCAGAGGTAACAGGGACCACACATAATGAGTTTAGATTTCATCGTACTGACATTGACAATGAGATGCCATTGCAAGATCTGAAATAGAGGAACACACACACACACACACACACACACACAAATCGGGGGTGCCAAAAAATGTATACAAGTGGACACTTTTGCGCAACATTGCTCAAGCAGTAGTTCGCCATAATCTGGATACTGATGGTAACCACTTTGAGCACCTCTTGTAATTGCAGAAGTCAAACGTGACTTGTATTCATCTTTTGTTATCAGTTTATATTATTACAATTTTCATAGTTTTTTCCTTTCTTAAAATGTGTATACATTATTTTCGCACCCTCTGTATATATGCATATACATATAACATATATTTAAATTATTCAGGCTGCCGTGTAAAGAATAGTTGTAGGGGAGCAAGAGGCTTTGCATTAATTTAGCTGAGAGATAGTGGAGGGTAGACTATGATAGTCATCATGGAGATGGGGAGAACTGGATGAACTGGGTGCATGTCTTGGAAGCAAATTAGACAGAACTTGCTGTTGGATTGAACATGAGAGGGAGTTACGGAAAGAGAAATTAAAGGTAATTCCTAGATATTTGGCCTCTGCTACTGGATGGATGCAGTTCTATCTTGAATTGGGATAGGATATGGGGGGAAACAATTTGGGAGGGGTGTATGGAGGAGTTGAGAGTTGTGCTTGGGCCATCTTAAACCTTAGGTACGTAGCAGACATACTGACTTCCATGCTGCCTCGTGTCTTCTCTGCTGCTTCTTCCTCATCTCCTCCATCTCTTCAATTTGGATGGCTCCAGGCTTCTCCCCTGGACCTGTTCTCTAGCCACATTCACTCCCTTGGTGACTTCCTCCAGCCTCATGGCTTTAGAGACTACATATATGCCCATGTCTCCCAAATGTTCACCTCCAGGCCAGAACTCACTTCTGAAATCCAGGCCCATTTATCCAACTGTGTACTCAACATCTCTGTCTGACAGACAACTCAAACTTTCCTCCAAAACTCGTGTTACCAGATAAAATAAAGGACACCCTGTTAAAGTAGAATAACAGCAGATAATTTTTCATTGTAAGTATAAACAATATTGCATGGAACATACTTAAACTAAAAAAGAATTTGTTGGTTAGCTGAAATTCAAATTTAACTGACATCCTGCATTTTCATTTGTTAAGTTGGCAAGTTTATCTGAAAACATATTCAACCCTCTGTCTTCTCCATCTTAATGGATAGCAGCTTCATCCTTCCAATTGTTCAGGTCAAAGATTTTGGCATCACCCTCCATTCTTCTTTCTTTCACATCCATGTCCAATCTAATATCCAAATCCTACTGACTCTACCATCAAAATATATCTATAATCTGAAACTTTTTACCTTCTTCCCTGCTTCTACACTGGTCCAAGACGCTATCATTGTTTACATTACTAAAATAACCTCCCAAACCTTCTCCCTTCATCCCTTAGAGTTTATTCTCAACAAAATGGACAAAGGGATCTTTTTTTTTTTAAGATTTTTATTGGGGAATTAGGGGGTGGGAACAGCACTGGGGACTCGGGGAAAGGGAACAGACAAGTTGCTGTCCTTTTGTTCTTCAGTCTAGTTTTGGAGGACGTTGCTTCACTGGCCCAAGCTGGCACCATCATTGCGCTCTTCCCGGGTGAGACAGATCAGTCGCCGGCTTCTGGACGGCCGCTCACTGCGGCTGCTGGCCGCTCACGCTGGCTGCTGGCCACACACGGTAGCCCATGGCAACCCACTGCAGCAGGGGCTGCAGCCTACACAGTCGCCAGCTACTCACGGTAGCCCAGATCCAGGTTGAGCTGTTGTTCAGCATCTTAGCTGTAGAGGGCAGTGTCACTGGCCCTCATATGTGGGATCCGAACCAGGGCCCTCTGGTGTCCCAAGCCAGCTCTTAACCAATGCGCCACTCAGCCAGCCCCAAAGGGATCTTTTTTAAAAGTAAATCAAATTATATCATTCTTCTGCTTAAAATGGCCAAAAGATCTCCATCTCTGTCAATATAAAGACCAAAGTCCTTACTATGCCAACTTGGCTTTATGGGATCTGTTCCTACTCAGTCCCCTCCATTTCTTCTCTGACCTGCCCTACTACTCTCAGCTATACTGACCTCCTTGATGTTTCTTGAATACACAAAGGTACACTCCTGCTCCAGTTATTTTACATTTACTATGGCTTCTGCCTCAACTGTTATTTCTCCAAGATATCCACATGGCTTATTCCCTCACCTCCTTCAAGTCTTTCTTTGCTCAAATGTCACCCCTCAGTACGACATTCTGTAACCATTCTATTTAAAATTGCAACACCCCCTCCTCCATCTTGACACTATCTGTCTCCACCGGTGTATTTTTCTCCAAGTACTTACCAGCTTCTAAGATATCACCTAACTTACTTATTTGTGTTGTTAACTATCTCTATACCTAGATTAGTAGTTGGCAAATATAGATGATCAATAACTATTAGTGGACATGATATTATCAAGTCCACCAATTATTGGTGGAATTAATAAATCTATCAACTGATTAATTAATTCAGCAGTTGGTTATACAAATCTGGAGTTCCAAGGAGATGTCAGGGCTGGAGATGCTGATTTGGGAGTCATCAAGATGCAGAGGTGTTGAAAGCTATGGGATTGGATGTGGATTATGCAGGAGAGTATGGAGATAGGCACAAGAAGGGGGCCCAGGACGCCTAAAAGTCAATGGAGAAGGAAGAACCAACAAAAAGAATGAGAGGTAACATCCCTTAAGGTAAAGAGAAAACCAGAAAAGCCTGGTGTCAAGACCTATGAGAAGAAACTGTTTCAAGAAGAAAGAGGGTGGTGAACTGAACTGAATCCCGCTGAGCGATCAAGTGAGATAAACACAAAGATCCTACAACTGAATTTGGCAACTTGAAGGTCACTGGAAACATTGACAAGAATACGTCCTGTGGAGTCCTGGGATGGAAGCAGGTCTAAAATGAGATGATGAATGCGATAAGTGGAGACCACAACAATACACAGCTCTTGCAATGTACTTTGCCAGAAGAGCAGCAGAGCAATGGGACAATAGCTTAAACAGGTTTGGGGGAGAAGAGAGGACAGAATCATTGTGGGGGAGGGGTGCCTTTATTTTTTAAAGGTGTATGCTATTAGGCCGGTTTGTAAACTGAAAAGCATGGTACAGCAGAAATAAAATGAGGCAATGATGAGAGAAGGATACTTGAAGAATAAGTCATTAATAAGGCAAGAGATGGGACCAGGACACAGTGAAGGGGTTGGTCTAAGATGTCAGCAAACAGAAAGGAGGACAGAGGGGCTGAAGGCACAGGTAGTTTGGGGGTTTTGGTGATGGAAAGATGAAAGTTCACCTGATTACTCCTCTACAGATATGTGTGTATGTCCATCTCCCCTGTTAGGTTATAAGCTCTGAAAGGACATTTTTCTCTGCCTCCCCTTTCCCTGCTGCCTGCCCCTCATTACGAACATGATGCAAACACACAGAAGACTCACATGGTAAGGGTTTATTTAATTGAATCAATGGACTACTGAAGGATGGTAGAATATACCACCCCAAAATATGCCACTTTGGCTAACAATTATTTTGAGTCAAAGGCACTCGAAAGAAAGCAGATGCAAGAAAGGCTCTCTGACTTTCCTTTTCCTTCCTAAAGTCAAGAGGTGAAGCTCCTATGTCAAAGATGTCCTCCCTAGGGCCGGCCAAGTGGCTCAGCTGGTTAAGAGCTCGCTTGGGAGCACCAGCTCTGAGCAGCAGGGCTGTGGTTCGGATCCCATATTGAGGACCAGTGACACTGCCCTCTACAGCTAAGATGGTGAACAACAGCTCTACCTGGAGCTGGGCTGCTGTGAGTCACCGGTGACGGCGAAGGCTGCAGCAAGGCTGCAGTGGGCTGCTGTGAGCTACGTGAGTGGCTGGCAGCCAGCGTGAGCAGCTGATAGCCGGTGTGAACTACCAGGAGCCGCTATGAGTGGCCGACCAATGACCAGCAACCGATTGCCTCACCCGGGAAGAGCACAATGATCATACCAACATGGGCCAGTGAAGC
>NW_017731831.1:941034-947261 GCF_001890085.2 Hipposideros armiger
GAGCGCAATGATAATACCAACATGGGCCAGTGAAGCGACATCCTCCACAACTAGACTGAAGAACAAAAAGGACAGCAACTTGTCTGTTCCCCTTCTGATTCTCCAATGCTGTTCCCCTCCCGCAATTCCCCAATAAAATCTTTTAGAAAACAAAAAAATTATAAAAAAAGAACACATGGTGTGTCAGCCCTGTTCTAGCACTGAAAATACAGCTGTGAACAAGACAGATATAACTCCTGCTCCCAAGGAAGTGGAAGGAGACCATCAAATAACCATATGCTATGAAGAAAACTTAAAGGTAAAGGGAGAGATAACATAGGAACATTTTCTCTTTTCATTGGTGCTCTTTGTTTTCTATTTGAATAATCTTTACATATGATCTCAAATTTCCACAAATGTAAGATTTGTTTGGAGTAATGTAACATTAGCAGGACTACCAATATTAAATTTTTCTGAGAAGGCTAATGCCAGATAACCAGACTTTAGTGAGAGTTTCATAGATTATGGTCTTCTCCCTAACCTACATGGAGTTGGATAAGAGTTTTGATGGGGCAGAGAAATACAGGGCATTCCAAAGCATAAAATAACTAGATTATAGAGGGAGCAAGTGAGATGGAAATCTGAGAGCAGACCATTGCAGGCAGAGGGAAAAGTGCAAAGGCCTGTGGCTGGAGAGTGATTAATGGGCTCAGGGCACAGCCAGGTGGCCAGTGTGGCTGAGATAGAGTGAGCAAAACGATGGTGCTAGAAGTCAGAGCTAGGAGCCAGATTAAGCGGGGCCTTTTAGGGCATTGTAAAGATTTTGGATTTCACTATAAATGGGAAGCCATTGAAGGACTTTTAGCAGAGGAGACTGATTTACTGAACCGCTTTAGCTACTTTATGGAAAAGAAACACAAGGGCAAAGGTAGAAAGAGGAAGACTGGATAGGAGGATATTACAATACTTCTGGCATAAGTGGTTGATAATGGTCTAGATGAGGCAAGGAGCCCTGGAGCAGCAAGCTGCTGGATATATTTTGAAGGTCAAACTAACAGAATTTGCAGACAAATTTGTTTTGGAGTACTAGAGAACAAAAGGAGTCAAAGATGACTCCAAGATTTTTGGTGGGAGCAACTAAAAGATGGAGTTGCCTTTTACTGTGAAGAGGAAGACTGGAAATGAGGAGGTTGGTGGCAGGCAGGGAGGATAAAAATCGGGACCTACGAGTACATGTTAAGTTTGAGATGTCCATTAGACAAAGCAAAGCAAACGTTGAGAGGGAATTTGGATTATAAGTCTGCATAGGAGGGCTGGGTACTGATATACATTTGGGAGTCTTCAGAGCATAAAAGGTGCTTAAGCCACCAGACAGGGTGAGATTACCTAGGGAGTGAGGGTAGATGGAAAAGACTTCAAAGGACACTTAGCGAACGACACTCAGTATTTGGAGGACAGGAAAGAGGAGGTTCAGCAAAACAGAATGAGAAGGAACAATCTTTGATGCTGAAGATTCTAGAGCAAGTACACTTTGTACCCTGAAGGCCACGTGAAGAAAAAAAAAAGTAATTTTAAGAAAGAGTGATCATTTGTGTCAAATGCTGGCAGGAAAAGAACTGACAATTGCATTTGATAATGTGAAGGCAGTTTTGTTGAAATACTGGAGACGAAGCCATCTGGAAAAGAATGAGGGAGAGAAAGTGAGACAAGAAGAGACAACCCTCTTGAACGGTTTCTCCCCAAAGGTGAGCCAAGAAGATGGGATGTTAGTTGGCAGGGGATGTCGGGCTGTTTGTTGTCAGTGTTTTCCTTTCCTGTTTTTAAGACTGGAAATACTATAACAACATTACATACCAACAGAAAAACCCAATGGAAGGGGAAACATGGATACCTGAGACAGAGGGAATAGTTGCAGGAACAAAGTTCCTGTATGCAAGTAGAGGGGTTACTGACCTGAATTACAGTCATCCATCACAAGGGCACGGAAGGAAGGCCGGTAATTCTGCTAGAAATAGAACAGCAGGTGGAGATCTCTGATCAACTTTGTTGTTTTTAGTGAAATAAGAAGTGGGTTAATCACCTTGTGAGTGTGGAGGGAGGAGGGGTACTGGAGGTTTGAAGAAAGAAGAAAAAGGAGAATAGGGGTCTCAGAGGGTGAAAGAAAACACTGACTACGAAAGTGTGGGAAGACTATCAGGCAACTCTTGAGGGCCTACTTTAGCTTTGCCATGAAATGAAGGAACGAACAGTCAGCACAGTTGTGTGTTAATCTAGCTTCTTTCTAGCCACCCGGTTGCAGAAGCCAAGTGGGCTGAGTTGGATTGAAACTGGGTTAAGGGGCAGAGGAAAGACGCAAGGGAGTTGAGAATGCATGAAGCAGGTAATTAGCACCACGGGCCTTAGAATCAGGCAGAGATAAAAGCTAACTTGAGAAGGTGAATGGTGGGGAAGATTAGGTGGGAATATTTTGGAGGTTCTGTTGTCACTGCTGAAGAATTGCTCAATTCAGGGCACAGCTGGGAGTGAGCTAGAATGGTAGGAGGTGGTGGACAGAGGGTGGGATGCTAGAAATTGAGAATTGGTTTTTTGGTAGTAGGTAAAGATTTTAGTATTTGCAAAGCCTAAGGTAACACCATGGAAGTGGTTGGCTAAGGTAGGATAACCTTTTTTGAAAAACTGTATCCTATCACACATTAAGAGGTCTGACAATTAAGTTTGTGAACTTGTTGCAACGATGTTGCTAACCTTTTTTGATATCAGAGGGATTATTCATTATAAATTTGTACCAACTTAACCAAGTTTACTATTTGGAAGTGTCAAAAAGGCTGAGTGAAAAAGTTAGACGACCTGAACTTTTCGCCAACAATCCATGGCTCTTGCTTGCATCACGACAACACACCAGCTCACATGACATTGTCTGTGAGGGAGTTTTTAGCCAGTAAACACATAACTGTATTGGAACACCCTCCCTACTCACCTGATCTGGCCCCCAGTGACTTCTTTCTTTACCCGAAGATAAAGGAAATATTGAAAGAAGACATTTTGATGACATTCAGGACATCCAGGGTGATACAAGGACAGCTCAGGTGGCCATTCCAGAAAAAGAGTTCCAAAATTGCTTTGAAGGGTGGACTAGGCGCTGGCATCAATGCATAGCTTCCCAAGGGGAGTACTTCGAAGGTGACTGTAGTGATATTCAGCAATGAGATATGTAACACTTTTTCTGGGATGACTTCACGAACTTAACTGGCAGACCTTGTATAAGTTGACTTCTAAAATGTTTCATCATAAGCTTACATGACTGCAAAGAATATATATTCTGGTATATTTTTCATATTGGCATTTTAAAATAAAACCAGTACATCACTCAATTATGTTCAATGGAATATAAATACCACACCATATGCTTTAAAAGTACCAACAAATAAAAGTTTAACGTTTTTCCCCCTAAAATTATTTTCATTCCACTTCCTCCATAAAATACTATCCTAATGATGTATTTGTATTCTTAAGTGTCATCTGATTACCTTTTATACTTCTTTGCAACAAAAATATGTAGGGTTTAAGTTAAAAACTTTCTTTTGAATTGAATATTACAATTATTAGTTCACAATTAAAACATAAAATTGATAATTTTTAAAAAAGTGAAAATATATTCAACATGACAAAGATTTGGGAGTGAATTTTATGATGCTTTGAAAAAAGGAGGTTTCCCAATATCAGTATTTCAAATGTTCCCTATGGTGCCCCAGAAACTTAAATTTCGAGGCAACTAANAAAAAAAAAAAGAAAGATGTCCTCCCTATACCAGGAGGAAAAGAATATTCTTATCACCAGACATGGGAGTCAAGACCAAGGGGAAACCTGTACAAACAAACCTTGTTAAACTAACCTTTATCTTCCTAGTGACCTCTCCAAGATTAACTGCCAAGCCCAAGTCTCTTTGTCTTGTCAGTTTCACAGTTTACTAACTTGGTATAGTCTTTGTCCAACTTGGTGTATAAGCATTTGGTTCTAACTACATCTTTAGGTCTTCATTTTCCTATTGAGGCTCCCACGTGCTTGTGAAAATCTGTGTGCTTTTCTCTTGTTAATCTGTCTTATGTCGATTTCATTCTCAGGCCCCGCTGGAGACCCTAAGAGAATAGAAATAACATTTTGCTGACTTCCCCTACACTACTTTATTCTAGTAATGTTCTACCTAGCAGCCCTATCCAGAAACAACTCCAGCTCACACACCAATAATCTCCTGGAAAAAAATAAGTGGGAGAGAAGAAATTACAAGTGGTAAATGTCACTTGCCTGGAGCTGCACTTAGAATGGTCAACCAATTTTTAACTGGAATCAGGCAGAGAGAGCTAAAACAGCAGCAGCAGCATGAGGAATGAGACACACTTCAACCAAGTGGTGAGTACAAAGGAATTGGGAGTGTGACTATCCTCCTTGTTTAAGACAGCTTGATTACTTGAATTCCCTTCACCTCTGCTCCATTGTATACTATAACAATACTATACAGACTCTAGAGGAAACAGTTTAGGAAGACAACATGGTAAAAAAATTATAGTGTAAGCAGAACACACTAGACTATTTAACTCCGTCCTACTACTGGTAACCTGCTTTCCCCAGAGTTATATTCTGTCTCTAGAAGACCTCAGAAGGAAACACAAATCATGAGCCTTCTGCGAATTCTCCTTTTTATCGACCCCTTCCTCTGAGGTGGACCATGTCACTGACACCAGAGCAGAAACTCATCAGCATGTAGGGAGGACACATCGCTGTTAAAGAGAGTTGTCCTGCTGCTACGGGGATAAGGGCATAGGTACCTAACTGCAATACTTTTGCCAAATATTTGCTGTTCCTACACCTCCCTTTCCCCAAACCATACAAGGCTGTGACCAATGAGTATCTTCCTGGGATTTGCATTTTGAACATTTCTTCTAACTCACCTGAGACTTTGCACAGTTGCTCTTTTGACTTCCACTACTTTAGGAGAACAACACCTAGAAAAGAAAGTATTTGTCCACTGAATGAGACACCTCCTGAGAGAGGACCTCCCTGATTCATGTCATACAGTTTTGAGGTCTGGATAGCAGAGGATGGTTTTCTACATTTTGACAGAAAATCGAAGGTAATAAGCTGCCCCTTCATCTTTCCCTGTGGATAAGCAGCAAGCCCTGTGCCTACAGCTTGATCATTAGAGAATCTAACAAACTTGTTTTTGAAGTCACAGCAAGTTCAAGTAAAACTTCAGAGAGCCTGTCTTCCTTGATCTAGATCAAACTGCTCAATAGACAATTACTATTTTGTGATGGTGATTATCTATTTAACGCCTCTATAACAGGTTTGTTATATGCTATTTCTTCAAGAATTAATTAATTTCTCATATGCTCTACTAAACATCAAATTTTACTTCTTGCTTTGAAACCAAAAGCATTCTTATGTTTTTCTACCAAAACATGAACTAACCTGCATCAGCTTTTAAATTTAGAGAAAGAATGCAATAACTAAATGCTCCCATAACGCCCTGACAAGTAGATCCCCTACCAGAATCATTCAGTGTTGCTTAGTAATATATACAAGCACTTGGTCCACTTGATATCTTCATTTTAAGAAAACAGGCGTGATGGCCAGGTGGCTCACTTGGTTAGAGTGCATGCTCTTAATAACAAGGTTGCTGGTTCGATTCCCGCATGGGATGGTGGGCTGCGCCCCTCTGCGACTAGATTGTAAACGGCGACTGGACTTGGAGCTGTTGGGTACTGGAAAAAAAACAATAAAAACTTAAAACAAAAAAAAAGAAAACAGGCTTACCAAGAAGGGATGATGTGTTTAAAGATTAAGACGCTAGACTAACAAAAGACACTAGGCACTAACAAAAGTTAATGAGATTCATTGAAAAAGTGTTTATTAAGAACGTATAAGAGCCAGCCGAGTGGCATGTTGGTTAAGAGTTGGCTTGAGACACCAGCTTTGAGCAGCAGGGCCCCGGTTCAGATCATACGTGAGGGCCAGTGACACTGCACCCTCTATAGCTAAGATGGTGAACAACAGCTCAACCTGGAGCTGGGCTGTCTTGAGTCACCAGCAACAGAGTAGGCTGCAGCCCCTGCTGCAGTGGGCTGCTGTGAGCCACTGTGAGCGGCCATCCAATGGCCAGTGAGTGACTGCCTCACCCAGGAAGAGCGCAATGATAATACCAACATGGGCCAGTGAAGCGACATCCTCCACAACTAGACTGAAGAACAAAA
>NW_017731831.1:951064-970610 GCF_001890085.2 Hipposideros armiger
TGGGTTGCTCTCTAACCTAGCATGGTGTTGAACACTATAATGAAGCAATGGCAGTAAAAAGCTGGTTCTTTTTCATTGTTTTAGAGGTAATATGTCACAGTAAGATAGTGACAGAACTTTGCTTTGTGTGTGTGTGTAAAATAAGCATAACTGTGAAGAGAAGGGAAATTTTTCCATCATCTTCACTTGGACTTGATAGTTTATTCTCTTTAGAATAAAATAGCTTTACCAAACACTGGTGGGAACTTGTCACTTCTCAGTATTTGGACACCAGCATATCAAACACTGCTTTAATATAATTTTCTGGTTCCAGGAATAATTTGATTACCTTATTCTTCACAGTTATTGATCTTCCTGAAGACCCCAACTAATTTCAAGGTGAAACAAACTGCAAGATTTCCTATTCTCATACCAAACTGTGCTAGAAATGGTAAATGGATCTCTGTTGGTGACTCTGGCTAAAGCTGAAATTCTTAGGCAATTAGCTACTCCTTTTCTCTAGAGGCCGCGTGACTCAGACACAATTCAGGTTTGGTTCCATCTGCAGAAGGTACTTCCCTACCCTTTCATAAAAATTTTTTACCATGACATTGATTAAGCAATTCTGCCTTTTCAATAAATGCATTTTACAGAAACAAATTATATTACTTTGAAATAACAATGAAAATCTCCAAGGAAGATGGTTGATTTTTATAGGTTCGAGAACCAAAGGAGTACCATGACATTAAATGCTAATCAACTTCAGAGCACACTAGGGGCACAAGATTGTTACCCAGAGGCCAATCATCACATCTACTTGACCAACATGATAATAATAAAACATGGCTTGAATTCAGGTCCTTATTATTACTTGCCTTTTGTAGTCCATGCTTTCCCAGAAACAGGTACAAGATAATTAACAGAGGTCTCTTCTTGAGTTTCTCTGATAGAATATGAAGGTTACAGTCCCTGTGTGCCTAGTAAATCTAGGCCAATTCTATTAATCAAGAAACTGAACAAGTTAAATTCTTCTCAACAAGTAGTGAACAGACTACATAACCCGATTATATTTGACAGATAATTCTTATTTGAACAGTATTATTTGTTGCATCAGATTCATTTAGGAAGGCTTAAAACATGTACACTTCCTCCACCAGGTTGAGAGTTAAGGTACAAATTCCCATCCCTGCCTGATACCTTTAAATAATGGTACAAATGGTATCAAGAATACTGGGGACACAGAAAAGAGAGGAGCTGGGGTGTAACTCCTTCTACAGTATGATTACCCAAAATATGATCCATCCTTTTATGGTTATCATTTAGGACAATATTTTCAAAAAGTTTGAAAGGACCCTACTTCCTCAGGATATAAATAGGAATTATTGGGGGAAATGTGGCAAGATTTCCCAGAACCTCTAATATGTACCTTCTAACTCTCCAAGAGGGAGGATACAATTGCAAAGTACCCCAAGCTTTCTTGAGCAAGTTAGCATTCCAGGATCCATGCAATACTTTGAGAAACTGGGTGGGAGCATAATCTCACCCCAAGACAGAGAATGTTGCCTAGTTACCACAGGAATGCTTTTCTAATTCTATGTGGTATGCTTTCGCAAATTATTTTTTTAGTGTACTTAAACTATCTTTGAATTGTCATATTAATGTAAAAGGTCATGATGAGGCAGGTCTAAAACCGGAATATAAGTTGAGGAAATAAATGACACTCAGTTTATGCCTGGGGATTATTTACAAATCATTGTGTACAGTAATGTTCTCTTTCATAGCATAATATTTGCACCCTTGCCTCTTGGAAGGATGAACCTCAGTGGAGCACAAAAAGTAAAAAAAAAAAAAAAAAGATTCAAGTATCTGGTAAAAAACAACACACAAAAAAATCAAATTGTCTACCTTAATCCTGCATGTAAAGTAGTATAGAAATCTATCTTTAGCTACTATTTTGCAACTCACTGGATTAGCCACTTGTTAAAATATTTAAACAGGCACTGCAAACTCTCTCACACATAAAACACTTCTTTATAAAAGTGGTTTACCAAGATCCTAAACTCACTCTTGTTAGCTTAAAAGGATCAAAGTCTGTTTTCAGATCTTCAAATGACACGAAAGTGATATCAAAAAAAGGTTTTAATCTCTCAGCTCCAGATAATTCAGCATTTAATCTACTATTAGAAAGAGAAATCTAACTAATGTAAGATGGATTTTAATACTTAATGTAATGTTAGATGGACTTAAATAGAAAGAAAATAAATTTAGACCCTTCTTTTTTCCTTAACTAGCCATGAGAAATTTCTTTTTCACTGTGCAATTAGGAAAGTTCTAGATTGCCAGTTCCACTAAATAACACCTTAAACTTAGTCAGAATTATCCCAAAGTAACATTAGACTCACACAGATGTAGAAAATATCCAATGCAACACTCAAGCACCATATATTCAAAGCCAGAGCTACAACAAACTTTTTGTGGTCAAAACTGAATAACCCTTCAATCACTATTTTGCTCTACAGTCTATGATTCTCAATCAGTGAGAATTAAATTTTTTAATTGATGAGAAATAAAAGTTTATAATCAAAAAGCAAAGCGTACTCTAAAGATCATAGAAAAAAATTTCTGACATTTGGGAGATGTAACCGTGTCTCAAAAAGGCACAAAAGTACAATAAAAGTCAATCTTAAAGGCTTGGAATTGCTATATGCTATCATTTCATATCCTTGTATAAGTATAATAGCAAGTTCTTCTCTTGGTACCAAAATCATTACTTCCCACTAAAGGCATGATCCCATATTACTAATCTAAAACCTGAACCCCTGGAGAGAAAACTAGCCAGTTGACCTAACACCTTTGTTTCTAGGTGGGAAGTTTCTAAGATAAGTATACTATATAAATAAGTTAAAAGCTCTGTTCAAACAAAGTAATTGGATCTTGCTGCTCAAAACAAGTGTATATAGCAAAATACTGCTATCTGAACTCAGTCAAGAACAGGGAAGAAAATACCCACATATTTAAAAATCCAAAACATACATGAAGCTCAAGCACTAGATCCTCTCTTAGAATCTATTTATTGTTAAGCTAGACACAAATTTCACCGAATGCTTTTCCAACACACAGTAAACTACAAGAGGGCTACAAGCTACCAAGCAGTTTTAGAAGCAAGGAAAAATGAAAATCACTAAAAGC
This sequence comes from Hipposideros armiger, assembly GCF_001890085.2. Lineage (NCBI taxonomy): Eukaryota > Metazoa > Chordata > Mammalia > Chiroptera > Hipposideridae > Hipposideros > Hipposideros armiger. The sequence goes on from NW_017731831.1 coordinate 954,233, forward strand.
AGCCAAATTTATTTGAAAAACCAGTCTGATGCAAGTGGAGAGGTAATAGTCCTCCATACTGGGGCAAGATTGAAGACTACCGCTGTATATTAACTCGGTGCCGAGTCAAAGGGTAAAGACCTCAGATCTCTGTTTATGTCCTATCATATGCCGAAAGTGATTGGAGGACATATTTAAGAAGACAGGACAACTTTTATCCAATACAATAAAAATGGGAAAGACTACTTTAGTGCTTATAGGTGCATATCCAACATACCAAAACACACTGCTCTACCAAAAATCTCATTCCTTCAGTGTTTATGACATGGACATGGACATGTTGGAGCTATCCAACTCATAAGGAAATTGGAACTTTTTTAAATAATGGAGACTGTTAAATCAAGAGTACACTAGCATGTGGGTAACTGAGGGAGTTATCTGGAAAATTTTAACGGCTTTCTCAGGGCTAGAATTCTAGGCCCAAAGCCACTGTAGACAAGTCTGCCCAGGGCCTCTCTCTCAAACCCCAAAGAGTAGCATTGTAGGAGCTGCAGTTTTTATCCTGAGATTAGAAAACAGGTAAGATTAGAGACTCCTGTGGAGTCAGAATAATGTCAGTTACTCTAATACTGATACAGATAAAGCTGGTCGATACCTTAGGGGGTTTACAGAAACCTTTATTAAGAAGCACATTCCATCTGCATGTAGCTAGATAGACGCCCTTTTAATTAAGACAGGGTTAATATTTGTTTTATATTACTAGTCAAGAAACTGCAGTGGTTAACCTGTTTTTGCTTAAAGCGTTTCCCAGAGTAGGATGGTAAGACAGTACTCAAAATTCTCCTCAATCCTTTCATTACATCATGCAGAAAGCCTCTGTTCTGGTGTTTATGTTTTTCACCCTTACCTAATATTATTTACTAATCATACCTTTTAATAAAGGGAAGGTAGAGTTTGGGCTGAGTTTTGATATGCAATGCTCCATAGCTGGAACTTAATAGCACCGCTTTGTGTTCATTATACTTTAAGGTAATCATCTATTCACAGAAAGTGATACTAATTTTCCATTTACCAAAGTGATACGCTTTTCAAAATAAATTGACATCAAAATGTGAGTCACTTTTAAGAAAAGTATTGAGTAAATAATACTTTTAAATATAAAATTAGAATGGTATATGAAAATGTCAAAATCCATCAAGATCGTTGTCTGAAGTTTAGAAAACGCTGCTTTCAAGTCATTACCACATACATGAATTAAAAGATGTTATTTAATAAACTACCCAATTAGTAACTTTGTGCAAACTCTTTCCTCAAATATTAAGGGACACGAATAATAACATTTTTAGGATAACCGTATCTTAATTATTCATTTTACAGCTGAACCAACTGCAGGCCAAGGACAAGTGACCTACTGTGATGCTCAAGAAGTCCCCAGCTCTGGAATCCTGGTCCAGGGCTCTGCCCTCACACTGAACTGAGACATGATAAAGGGGCTTTGGTTTCTCTAATTGATGTATATAGGACTTAGGAACATCGTAAAGGTAATTCCAACTTATACTTTACTTAAAATAGATTTGAATGGCATCGAGCTGTAAAGACATCATTTGGGAAGGGCTAAAAAGCTGACTAACTTATTTACACCAACTGCTCCTTGAAGTCAGTCTTCTCTCCATTTCAAGTGTGGGGGAAGGAGGACAGACCTCTCAGAGGGAGCCACATACTGGGTACCGAAAAAGGATAGGGGAGCTGCAATTTTCTGGCTTACTGTAGAGATTTTGAAATTTGACATGATTTTGTACCTTTCTCTTTTTTCATGCCTGCCTACAGGCAACAGAACGAGTTATCAGTTCACTTGAAGTTATGACCAAAGACTTCAGCAGACCCACAGTTCTGACTGGCATTCCTGGTCCATTCACTTTGCCACTCTCCTAAGCGATAGTTCACACATACCTCACTAACTCCTACGGACTCCCAACATGCCTTCCCTCTTCTAGCCCTTCACTGGGAAAGTAGAAGCTATTAGAAGAGAATGATCTCATTTTCCCAATTCCAAATTTAGCAAGCTATCTGCATTTACACCCATTCACTCCAGAATCTAAGCACCATCAGGATATAGACTTTTGTCGTGTTATAGTCACGGCTTTATCCCCAGTACCTAACTAATGCAGCGCCTTGTAAACAAGAGCTGCACAATAAGTATTTGAATAAATGAGTAAAAACCCTGCCTTCCCTTTTGACACATGAACTGTAACTGACCCTGTGCCTATGGAGACTAACCCCTCATGAGTCCTAGTTTTCTCTCACCTGCCTATTCAGATTACACTCCTATAATCCACTCCACCCTACAGCATCCATTCGCCCCCTTCTAATGTAATATTCCAATCAGCGTGCGATCATGCTATATGATCTTAAAACCCTCCCTTAGCTCATCCATCCCTCAGCTACATCCCAGTCATCCCTTGTACATCAAAACTGGAGTTGTCTAGAATTGGTTACTACTTCAATCCCTTTGCTCCCAATCCACTCCAACTAACCCTTCATCCCCTAAATTTACTGCCTGTTAAACTTAACAATACTCCCAATCTAATGGTTAATTCACAGTCCCCATCTTATTAATAGCGCTTCAGAGATCACTCTTCTTGAAACTTCCCTTTTGTTTCTGGTGTGCCACATTTTTCTGGTATATCTCCCTAAGAGATCTAAGTCTCCTTTTCTGGCTCCTCCCTGTTTTGAATGCTGGAATACCACAAGCCCCCCGACCCTACCCTCTGTCTCCCATCTGCATGGTTGCTACTCAAAACGTGGGTCCCTGAACCTGAAGCATCAGCATCACCGAGGAGCTTACTAGAAATGTTAACATCTCAGGCCCCACACCAGACCTACTGAATCAGAATCTGCACTGTCAAAAACTAACCAGGTGACTCATCTGCATATTCAAATTTGAGAAGCACTGCTCTACTTACATGAGTGATTTCAGCGACATGACTTTAAACTGCTTTCATAGGCTAACTCGAAATGTTTATCTCCTGTCCTCTTCCTGCAACTTCAGCCCCCCAGCTCCATGCTGAATCCCACTAGCAATCTACCAGGCATCTCAAACCTAAGTGCAAAATAGAAATCTGGATTTTTCCCTCAAGCCAAAAATCTAAGAGTCATCCTTACCATCTTTTTGCTTTTCAATCCCTGGGCCAAAGTCTTCCTAACGGCTGTACCTTTAAAACATAGGCAGTCCTACCACTTACCACTTACCACTAACACTGCTACCACCTTAGTTAAGTCACCAATATTTTGGGGGCAAAGACTTCTGAAGGAGTCTCCAAAATCTCCCTATTTTCACTAAGGTTCCCTTTGACACAGCATCCAGTAATCTTCCCAAATTTTCTACCATGGCTTCCAAGTACCAACATTTTCTAGCCCTTTCTACATTGTCAAATGCTGTGCTCTAGTCAAATTGATAAGTTTGTTCTATTCCTCCCTCCCCTAAATCTCTGCCTGCCTTACTTCCTAATTTCTTTCTGGTTTCAGCTCAAAGGCCCTTCCTTAGAGAGGCCTTTATTAATCACTGTAACTAAAAGACTCAGCTCCTTTTCCATTCATTGTCTATCTCCTTTCCTTTTAACACTTCCACGGTCACCTGACATGATATATATATATATATATATATATATATATCATGTGTATATATATCTGACTTGAATGTATGATCCAAGAGCAGGGACTTTTTCTTTTTAAGCCACAATTGCTTAGAATGGTGCCTAGCACACAAGACACACTCAAGGATTGAGTCTTCAAGCGTTACTGGTGGAATTGTTGGGGGCAGGGAACAAACTCTCACGTATGTATCAGCACTTACGAGTATATATGCCTCGGAGTCACACAAATCGGGATGTAGAGAATCCACCAGGAGTTTTCCATAGGTTCAAATTTTCAAATATGGCAGTGGTTCTATGACTTTTCTGTACATTAGAATTATCTGAGGATCTTTTAAAAATTCTATTAAGCCATATTTTAAATGAATCAGATCACAATTGCTGGGAATGGGACACAAGTATCAGTATATTTTGAAGCTCCTGAGGTAATTCCAATGTGAGATAAGTTTAGGAACCACTGGTATATAGTATAAGTTGGTAAGCATCATATAAGATAGTATATGAAATCTATAATACTTGAAAAAAGAAACCTTAGTCATAAGACTTCTATTTCCTATGTGGTATAGAAAACAAAAAGAAATTTATAAAAATAAAACTGTTTCAAACACTAGGTCTTAAAAAGAGCACATCTTTCAGGATTTCCCACATTTGTTTTCCTGTCGAGCCTTATCCAAATTTGGGCACGTCTATTTGGAAGTTTATTTTTCCCGATATGCTGAGGCAAATTTATGTATAAAAAAAGTGTTGACTTTTATATAAGTAACATCTGAAAGCTTTCGGGGGCTTTGCACATACTGATATTTTTAATGGTGTCAAGCAAATAGCTCTATCCTGGTAACAAGAATGTAACCACTAAGACAAAATGCTATCCTCTCAAGGGAGAAAATGATTTCTTTAGCGCTCAACTAAGTTACAATAAAATAAGTTCTTAATCATGCTGTCCAATATTTCTTGCTCAAGAAGTAATATAATCAACTCTAGTCATCAATCAAAATATCCTTAGGACAGAAGCTAATCAAATACTGTGCATTTACCTGTCTCTAAGCTCTCCTTTAAAATGTCTTCATACCTCAGAATGAAGGACAACATTTATGCAAGAGAAAACCAGTCATTTGATTATTAAAATCCTTACAACAGTGCAAATACTAGAGATTTCAAAAGAACCTTGGAGATATTTAAGCCGACCTCATATTTCACACACATAACTTGATACCCAGTGAGGTGAAATGACATGCCTAAAAGTCACACAGGAGAACTAGAAGAGAAAAAAACAATTTCTTTTTCCAAAGAAGCAGACAGGACTTTTCACATGTTAATCAAAAAGAATCAAGGTCATCAGATTAGGGGAAAAAATAAGGAACAAAAAGTATGTTATACACAGATTTAAAGGACTAGTCAATCCACTGCCCCCAACCCCCAAAAAAACCCCAAAATTCTCTGACTATATGGACATATATCCATCAAGATGCTTACCCTTAAAATATTAGGATCTTGGAAAATTCAGTTTACAAATACATTATCAATTGCATTATTAATGAAATTAGTTCATTAAACATGAAGACATCAAACAGCACCAATACCAGAAAGTTAAGAAAGTAAATACACTGTTACTTAAAATAATAATCATCACTGATTGGGCTAGAAATTAATGATAGCCACTAGCAAAATTATTTAAACTGCCATTTGACATAAAGTATATGCCCTTTTCCCACTGATTGGACTGTGTCTAGGCATCCCAGCAGTGGGTCAATGTAGAAAATATTAAATAAGATGCATTTTTTTTAATTGCTCAACCTTGAACCATGATACTATGTAACTCAAATTTTGCCAATATAAGCCAATGGCAGCATTTTGGGTATTCTAACTCTTTATCTGTCCCAATTAAAACAAAACAAAACACAACTCCCTTATTAAGCACTAGATGAGGATGTGTCTATGAAGCAGCAGCAAGGCATTTACAAATGGGCTACTGGCAGTGTATCAAAATGCTACTAAGGAAAAGACAGCAGCAAATACTCTAATTAAGAGCACATTATTCCACATGGAATCCCAAATTATTGTTATCTCTAGTTACTTAAATTCTTGGAAGACTAGAGATGAACAAGTACATGTATAAAGGGGGCCAGGGAGAAAGAAGCTGTCAGTGGTATGTGTTTGTAATTTAAGTTACCCAAGATAATTTGAATGCTTGCAGAGAACTCCAACTACATCTAAATTTCTTAAGCATGTAGAACTAAAATGCTAGCAAATCTTTGGTGTTTACCCAAAAAATAGCATTGCATTTTAAGTGAAAATGAAATAGGCATGGTTTGTGAAGTTTTTATAATGTTCACACCACCCTCTCCCTATTCCCTGCTCCTTTCATCAGGTGATCTAAAGACTACCTGGTATAAAATATTTGGTAATTCAGTGCAGAAAATTAAGGTCACAGACAAAGTACAACAACTTTTAATATGCCATTAATACTAATGATTAAAAATTATTGCATAGTCTTATGCATTTACCCTAAAACATTTTCTGAAAGTAAATTCCGAAAGAATTATATAAAAGACAAATAACTCTTTAAAATGTGGATGGCCTTTACTACCTCGATCTTCTATCCTTTTTTGTCTTTTCAGTACTTTTGTCCATTGTTTTCTCATTATCTCCCCTGCACTTTGGGCAATACCATTTCCCCTTTGGTTTATAGGTAAGTGAAACACATGAAAAGTGAAACCATTCAATTGGACACTGTTCATTGTCACATCCGATCATCTCCCCATAAGACACTTGGTTACATAAACAGTATGTAGGTTCATTAGGATCTATTGCAAACTCAACAGGTGAAGCCTCCCTTTCCTGCTTGGCCTTGGAGCGTTTCTTTTTCTTGGCTGACTTGGATTTCTTTTCTTTAGGTGGCTGATCATCACAGTCTTCAATCCCATTTGTCATATGACATAAATCACGGCTTTCACTGGTTCGCTGTCTGCGGGGTCTTCTTGAAGATCTTTCTGGTTGGTTGGAATCCATTTTTGCTTTATCTGAGGCTCGTTCACTTTCAGTAGGATCTTGAAAACACTGTGAATGTAGCTCCATTTGCCTTGCCCGATTTTCTACCAATTCGAGCATTTGTGTGACAATCTGAATTTTCTCATCTCCCAATTCTTGACTATTGATTAATGCTCTCTGGAGATGCTGCTGTAGGCGTTTTTTCTGGTTTGAATCATCTTCTTTCTTATATTTTTCATAGACATCATCAATTTCCTTTAATGTTTCTAAAAAAGGAAAATGAAAATCAGAATGGTATTGTGTGTAAGCACATATAGTATTTTTCAAGTCAGTTATGTTTCACAGAATTAGTAAAGTTAGAACAATCTCAAACCATAAAACCACACTCTCCTATAGTATGTAACATTAAAAAACATTATTTCCCATACAAAGGTCATATGTTTTCCAATATTAAAGTATATTTAGAAATAAACTAATAAAAAAGGACACAATTCTCTAATACTCATTATTCTATATTAAAGAGGATAAGAGATGTGAGGCTAATAAATAATCAAAAGTATTTTACATGGGTAGGCTCACTGTATACCACTTTAGAGTCTACCTAGTGCCGTATTGCCTATATTTCATTTGAACCTCAAAACAACCCTGTATATAAAATTTACAAGCCCAACTCCAGCTGTGAAAATTAAAGAAGTACCAGGACTAGGCTACAGATTACTGTTCAACTGTGTTTACAGGATTTACAGTTCAATCAATGACTTGCTACATGACTCCAAAAGACACTACACCTTTACTTTCATATCATACCCCTGGACATTCTTAAGCAAAGCAGACACAAGTAACTCTTAGCTTCCCATCATATTAGTTTTAATGGCTCTTTTATTTTGTCACATGAGAGATCCTGAAAACTAAACTATTTCTAGAGTAGGTTTAGGTTCATGTTCTGGCATCAACTGACTAAGCAACTAACAAAATTACAATAAAGTCAGCATTGGATCACTAGTCTTTTGTAGATAACTCAGCAGTTCATTCTAAGCTTTTTAACTGCTGAGTTAGGTATTGTATAGCATGTGGAACACATTTAAATCAACTAAAAATGGCTGAGTCACTAGCAGGTACTATATAAAAATCTGAAAATATAGCCCTAGATGTCGCCAAAAGTTTACTTAAGATTAGTTTTTTATTCAAACCCATTCTATTTCTTATCCTTATAAGATATGTTACTTTTAAAAAGTTCTGTCTTACTAAAGGTGGAGAAACAAAAAGTTAACTCTAATTTACCATACCACATGGCATACCACTGTTTTATCTTCCAATATTATTATTCTAATGATAAGAACAGAAGTGTTAGACAAGTAAAATATATACATTGGGGCTGTCTACAAGTAAGATAACACAAAGCAAGTATTCAACACAACTCTTATGAATTAGCTCCTCTTTAAAATTGTAGGTACTCATACTTGATGGACAACTGCTTAACCTGGGATACAGGACAAAGTGGCACCACACATTTGAGGGTACTCATGCCTACACAGTGTATTTGCAAACAAAGTTCATATCTAGCCCATTTGTCCATTTAGGTATGTAAATACATTTCTTAAGAACCTAATTTTCTTCCAAACAAGAAAATTATATATTTTTCCCTAAATACAAAATTTGAGAGTTAAAAAATAAAGGTAAACCTTATTTCAAACATTCTGTATCTAATAATGAGGAGTTTCAAGCGAATTATATTATATCACATCAGCACAGTGATATTATACATAAAGACAAAAATTAACATTTTGGGAGCCAGTCGAGTGGCTCAGTTAGTTAAGAGCACGAGCCCTGAGCAACAAGATCTCTGGTTCGATTCCCACACGGGCCAGTGAGCTGCGCCCGAGCTGAGCAGCTGCTGAGCTGCCAACAGGTGGCAGGATGGCTCAGCTGGTGAGAGCATGTGCTCCTAACAGATTGCCGGTTCAACTCCTGCATGGGATGGTGGGCTATGCCCACCCGCAACTAAGATTGAACACGGCACCTTGAGCTGAGCTGCCCTAAGTTGCCGATGGGCGGGCCACATGGCAACTGGACTTGGAGCTGACCTAGCTGCACCCTCCACAACTGAGATTGAAGGACAACAACTTGGCTGTTCCCCTTTCCCAATTCCCCAATAAAATCTTAAAAAAAAAAAAATCACATTTTTAAGACACCCTAATTATGAAGTGAAGGAAGGAAACTAACACTTACTGAGCCCCTTCTATGTGGTATTTTCTTTTGTTAGTTTCAGGTGTACAAAACAACATAATAATTAGACATTTATATATCTCACAAAGTGATGACCCCAATAAATCTATTACCCATCTGACATCATACACAATTATTACAATATTATTGACTATATTTCCTACTTGACTATATATCCCTGTGACTATTTTTTTTAATTATAGTTGATATTCAATATTATTTTATATTAGTTTCCGGCATATAGCATATTGGTTAGACATTTATATAATTTATGAAGTTATCCCCCCAATAAGTCTAATACTCACCTGACACTATACGCAGTTTTTACAATGTTGACTATATTCCCCATACTGTACTTTACATCCCCATGACTATTTTGTAACTACCAATTTGTACTTCTTAATTCCTTCACTTTTCTCACCCAGCCCCCTAAGCCCCCTCCCATCTAGTAACCATCAGTTTGCTCTCTGTATCTGAGTCTATTTTTGTTTTGTTTGTTCATTTATTTTGTTCTTTAGATTTCACATTTAAGTAAAATCATATGGTATTTGTCTTTCTCAGTCTGACTTATTTCACTTAACAAAATACCCTCTAGGTCCATCAATGTTGTCGCAAATGGTAAGATTTCATTCTTTTTTATGGCAGAGTAATATTCCATTATATGTGTACCACATTTTCTTTATCCAGTCGTCTATTGATGGGCATTTTGGTTGTTCCCATATCTTGGCTACTATAAATAGCACTGCAGTGAGCATAGGGGTGTATATATCTTTCCAAATTAAGGTATTTTCTTATTTAATCCCCACAGCAACCCAAGAGAAAGCCATCACTTCCACATATGAAAAAAATGAAGCTCAAGAGGTAAGCCCAGACTTTGAACTCTGCCAGATATGTCTGACCGACTGCCATTTAAGCATTTTCTACTAAGCTGCATGCAAGGTACTTGAAATTAAGTATTACCTTTTAGTTCAAAGGTTATTTACCCAAGAAATTATGAGCAAAAATATTGGAACAAAAATTGAGGTCCTCTGATAACCATATCCTATAATAAATAATACTTCATTCAATTGTAAAATTTTCTTCATTTCTCTATTTTAAGTTAAGATTACTTTTAAGCTTCTTCAGTAATTTCTGAAAGCATCTCAGAAAGGTAGGAAATTTCTTTGACTGCCTATATAATTTATATCACTAAATACTGCAGTGTTAGATCCAAAAACAGAAAAATAAGAACTAGCAAAAAAATAAAATCTGAACCAAGAACACACAAATATATAAAACATAAAACCATGCAAGCTGAACTTAGTAAGCATGTGCACAGAGTGAAAACTAGATTGTTGTTTTCATATTAATCTTGAAACTAACCACAATCTTAATGGAGCCGAAAATTTTACAATCTCTCTTTTAAGACCTAATGCTGTTTCTCATGTTACCAGAACAACTTATGACAATTCTAGATGGTCAAAATGGAAGATTTCCTTGTAACAAATTGTCATCTGTCCCCCCAGCAAACCCCCCCACACACACACACACCCATTTCAAATAAAAAGAAACAGCCTAACTTTTGTGAAGGCAAATACAGGTATGTGTTTTTAAAGAAATGTAATAACCTGCAATCTTTACACACTTCAGACCTATTATTATTTGAAAAACTAAAAATGTTCAATATACAATTCTTAAGCATGTATGTATCATTTTTGGGTTACAATTCATGTACTATATGTGCACCAAGTCTGTAGGAAATACCTTTGGTGAGCTTTTATTTTAAAACAATAAAAAGTTAAAAGTTTAAAAACAGGGATGAGTACCTGAAGAAGTCAGGCTGTGAAGTCAAATATTCTCCACCTAATTGGACAAGTTACTTTTAAACTTGTAAGTTTTAATTTATCCATAAAATAAATTTCAACTTCATAGTTATTGTGAGGATTAAATGAGATAATGTTCTAAACCTGGCACAGCGATTGACAAAAAATAAATAATCGGTATTAATTCTCTTCCCCCCTAACAGAGATCTGTTCTAACAATCATGGATTCAAAAGGCAGAAATAAATTACAGATTCTAAAACACAGAGACCATTAAATACTCTAACATGTTAAGGGCCAGAAATGTCACCCCCGAAGTGGGTCCCTTAAAAACTAAATCATAAGATTAATGACGTGTCTAAAAAACAGAGAACAGGTCCAAGAAATCATCTGTTTAAAGTCCATACGGCTGTTTCCACATTATGTCCAAGGTCTGTTCCTTGAATCAGAGTTATTAAAAGCACAGCGGCTCTCCATTTAAACTTTTCCCCTCCTACTAGCAGGGGAAAGGTCCACAAAAAGTGGATGATAAATGATCCTCTGTAAGAAGGGTTGATTCCCTGTCCTAGCTTTTTGAGTTTGATCACAAAGGGTGGTTTTTGCCTCATCACTTAAACTTGGCCAAGGAGGGACCCAGGGGTTAAAGGGACGCCAGGCGGTTGCCCAGTCAACCACCCACTTCCTCCTGGGTCCCGGAAGTAACGCAAGCCCGGAAACTACGCGGTGCCAGGGTCAGCGGTGGTCCCAGGAGCTGACTGTGTCCTCGTCATGACTGAGTGGTTTGGAAAGAGTCGAAGAATCACAACAAACATGTCCCAAACCCCAATACTGACTCTGCTAGGGATGAACTAAGGTCCTGCACGGCTCGGACGCCCTCCCAACCAGACAGCTCCGCCCAAGTCTTCCAGCAACCAGCCATTTTCGAGGCGGGCAGCAGCGCCCGCGCCCCTCCCAAGTTCTACGTCACGCCTTCGGGCCCCGCCCCCAGGAACAGGGGGTGCCCTCCCCGACACACACATACACACGCACACACACACCCCTCTTCCTTTACCCGCAGGGACCCCCCCTCCCCTTTTAACCATTTGGCTGAAGGAGCTGGGAAAAGGGTACAGCCCGGAACTTTACCTGGGGCGGGAGAGGGGTACGGACTCTCCGATTCCCGAGCCCGGAGTCTGCGAGCAGAGGGAGGGACCTCTCCGAAGTCCGCCTTCGCGGCCCTCTCTCGCCCCCTCCCCCCGCACGTTCCAATGTATCTGCTCTCAGGGGGTGGGGGCCGAAGGGGGCTGAGGGAAGCCAGGCCCGGGAGACCAGCGGGAGCCCGCCCGCTCACTCTCTACGGCCCTCCGCCCGGCGGCACGCTCCCTCGCCGGGGCAGGCGGGTCTGCGGCACGGGGCAAGCCAGTGCCGAAACAAATGCTTGCTGCTTAAAATGGCTGATTTCTCTTCACGCCAGCTGCAGCCGCTGGGTCTGCAGCGGGGGCTGACGAGCGGCCCCCACCCCCACCCTTGAGACCCCACCGAAGTCCTCGCCGACCGCAGCAGGGGCAGGGAGGGCCGCGAACCCGGTCTCCCGTCCCTCTCCCCCGTCCCACACACCAAACCCCCTCTGTGCACTCGGGGAGACAATCACAGTAGAAATGCAAAGTGTCACTTCCCCGGGAAGGGTCCGAGAGACGGCGCCGGGAGGCCAGAGGATCCGAGCGAGGGGAGGACCCGCACAGGCAGCCCCCGCGGGCCCCTACCTTGATATTTGTTGTCCAGCTCTCGCAACACAGACACGTTCCTCTGCATGTCGTGGGGCAGCGACTCCACACACTCGAGGTAGTCCTGCACATAGCAGGTGAGGAGCCGGCTCCGCTCCCCGGTCAGGAGCGCGGCCGACGAGTAGAGTTGCTGCTGCTGCTGTCCTAACATCCTGCCGTCGCTGCTGCTCCTCTCCGCCGCCGCCGCCGCCGCCTCCGCATCCAGCAGCCACACATGCAACAGTCACGGCCGCCGCGGCTCCTCTGCTCCGCAGCCCGGCGCCGCGGGGACACCGGCAGCCGCTCAAGAGGGCACAGCCGAGTCCCCCGATCTCCACTCCCCCCAAAAGAAGCCCTCACTCCCCGCCCCCGCGGTAACAAGCCCAGGGGCGGGGCGAGATCAGGGCTCCCTCCTTTTTGCCCTCCCTCCCCAGGACTAGAGCAGCGGGGATCCCCCCAGCGGAGCAAGCGCCGGGGTCCCGGACGTTGACACGTCCTGTACCCCTCGGAGTTCCCAGATGCTACTAATGCCTTGTCGTAGCTCAGATCCCCATGACAAGCCGCTCGCTGCCTCCTTTTCTCCCAATCACCCTCTGTGCCTGTCGGAGAGTCTCTCACTGGACTACCCCCGCCCCTCCTCCTGCGGCCGCGTCTGCGCCTGCGCAGGACTCGCTCCTAATAAGGCCGGGGGCCCGCCCCTACCGCCCTACAGAAGGGTTCGCATTCTCCCGCCTTCCCTCCGCCACCCGGGCGATTGGTCTGTCAACTCTCGGCCGGAGGGGCGGGTGCGGAGGAAGGCCAAACGGCAGGCTGCGCCCCGCCTCCTCTTAAAGGAGTAGCACTGTCAGGCCCTCCCCTCTGCCCAGTATCTGAATGGGATTTGAGAGGGAAGGTGGCAGACTCCTTCCTTCCGTCCTTCTCACAGGGAGGGGGAAACTTGGCCCGGCTCCCTCGGCCCGGTGTTACCGACTTTTTCCTCATCGGTGGATCTAGCGCGGCCCCTCGCGAGCCTTGATAGGACCAGCAGGCGGCCGCTTTTCGCCGCAACCTGGAGTGAGGCCTGCGGGAACTACGCGACCCAGTGTGCAGCGGGCGCAGCTCCCGGCATGCGTGGCGGCCGTGTTCCCGCCGGGCCGCTGCGGCTCGCTCGGCAGCCACCTCTACGCTGCCCTCCGGCTTGTCCCTCAAGACGCGGCCTTCGGGCCCACGGGGCACCGGGGGGCTGATCGCGGAGGTAGGCGGTGCACCCGCGAACCCCTGCGGTTTCTTTCTCGTTTAGTCTGCCAGCCTTTTAAATTTCCCTCCTGGCTTAAGCGTGCTTCCGCCCTTCCTCAGACGCGGGATGTCTCCCGGCACCCAAGTGCCTTGCAGGTTTTGTCCACCCTCCAGCTCTCCAGGAGCCCCCTGTTTAGTTCAGGCTGCGTCTGCCCGGGAAACGTTTAACGAACAGACAACCTTTAAATTAAAAATTTTTTTTTCCATGAGTCAGAACGTTTAAGCATTGAACGTCAGCGAGGGCTTACTGGCGACGTGAGGGACACACCACCACCTTTTCATATATTTTTACCCTAACACTAAAAAACACTGAGCGGCCTGAGGGAAGAAGGGGTGTGTAAACGAAAGTAAAAAAACTGATCCGGAATCAGGCCCACGGCCTTAACTACGTGATCGACTGTCAGGGTTTAATTTCTGTATAGTGTTAAATGCCACATTTGATTTAAAGGTGGATTCTCAGTATATGTGATAACGTGTTTTTGAAAGAAACGGATGTAAATAGAACGAATACACGGATAGTTTTAATGGATGCCTATGTAAACGAACCCTATTGTGAGTAGTACCTTTGAGTTAAAAGGAAAACGTGAGTGGGTGATAAATTTGGATTTTCTTATATCTGGTTTGTTTGCATTGGTAGTACACCTGTATGGAGATCTATTTAGAGCATTTTTGAAACAGCTGTTAATAGTAAGTAACCATTGACATGCAAAAAAATCTAGATCTTGATCTAGAGGAAATTTTAAATTTCAGCCCTTAAATAAAGCACTCCGGGAAATTCGACGTCTTAACAAAAAACTAAATTGCACAGGACGTGGAGATTGTCTTGTGTTATTTTATCCTGTGACACTCTGAGGCTCTAACCGCTTGAATATTAACCCAAGCAGTATAGTGCATTGTATTTCTGAGAACCGTCTAGAGATTTTATTGTCATTCTTTAAATCCTTCAGAGTAAGCAGTCGGGTCTTGTGAAATACCAGTCGCTGTTAAGAACTGCGTTTTATTGCTTTTTACCTGAACTGTACTGTTTTTGTTTACTCATAGATTTGAATCAGCTAGTCTTTATTGAAGGGCCAAAATAATGCAAGATGCCTTGTTATTTATTGATTCAGGTTAGACATTGAATGCACCTACGGATTTTATTCAGCCTGAGAAGTGATCTGCAGGCAGATAAGACACTTGGTTAGAAAAGAGAAGTGAGAAAAGGCAATGAATCAGAATACCTAGAGTACAACCTCCAGGAACCTACAGCCAGGTGAGAGGAAGGAAGGGTGAGTATGGGAATGGAGACCTTTTATAGCGTTTTTTTTCACCATTCATAATTCTGTTGAACAGGCTGAAAGGAAGCAAAAAATCCGAAAAAGTGATTTTTCAGCTTGTGTTGGTCTATTCTAAACCTATAAAGAACACTCTAATATAGTAATATATGTGTGTATGAGAATTACGCAGACATGTGCATTTATTGCTATATTAATTTGTAAAAGTTAATAAAAAACTTATTGCTGTCATACTTGTGAAAGCAGATTGTGGGGAGAGTACTTACATGGAAAAAAAAAAAATCACCATACTCCACAAACTCAACTTTTGACATTGGTTGTTTATCCTTTTCTTCTCAGTAATCACTTAACTGGAAATTTGGGGCCTTTTCTGATTGGGTTCCTTTACTCTGTTAAATGCAATATTTAAAAGTATCCAATCCTCTGCAACAAAGAAGTTAATTGGTTAATTAAAGAAGTTGATCGTATGAATAAAGCAAGAAACTACATCTTATTTGCTCTTCAGTGTATTTTCTACCTTAAAGCAACCCTAAAAGAGATAAGTAAAAGACACCCCCAAATTAGTAGACGTGTCTGGGATTACCTTTAATTTCTAAATCAGTTACTTTGAGAGCTCCCTGGTAGGGAATATTTATGCCTCAAAACCAGCGGTTCTCAACCTTCCTAATGCCGCAACCCCTTAATACAGTTCCTTATGTTGTGGTGACCCCCAACCATAAAATTATTTTCGTTGTTACTCTATAACTGTAATTTTGCTACTGTTATGAATCGTAATGTAACTATCTTTTTGTTTTCCGATGGTCTTAGGCGACCCCTGTGAAAAGGTCGTCTGACCCCTCTAAACCTATGCCCTGGAGCCCTTATTTATACTGTGAAAGGGCAAAGCAACAAGTTCAAAGTCTGACTGACAACAAACTAGCAAGTAGTTCTGAAGGAATGATTCCTAAAGATACCTCCTGAGATTTTCAGCTCCTGCGCTGAGTCAGGCCAATTAAATTTGAAATCCTTTACTTTTTTCCACTTTTTAATACTTTTAAAAACTTTTTATTATGTAATTTTCAAACACACAAAGGTAGAGGTAATAGTACAATAAATCTTAATATATTATCACTCACCTTGAACATTTATCAGTATGTGGCCAATATCTCATCTATAACCTCCTTACCCTTGCTGGATTGCTATCATGTTATCTGTAAATACTTTAAATAAGAAAGGATAAGAGATAATTTTTTTAAATATCCACAATACCATTATCCCATCAAAAAATGGGATATTACTATCATTTACTATACAGACAATTCAAATTTCCCTATTATCTCAATATCTTTTTTTTATTTTTTTATTGGGGAATTGGGATGGGAACAGCGCTGGGGAATTGGGGGAAGGGGAACAGACAAGTTGCTGTCGTTTTGTTCTTCAATCTAGTTGTGGAGGACGTTGCTTC
>NW_017731831.1:981385-987770 GCF_001890085.2 Hipposideros armiger
TGAAGAACAAAAATGACAGCAACTTGTCTGTTCCCCTTCCCCCAATTCCCCAGCGCTGTTCCCATCCCCCAATTCCCCAATAAAAATCTTTAAAAAATAAAAATAAATAAATTAGAAATAAATGCACAAGCAAGGCAGAATGAAAGACTAAAATTGGTAGGAGTCAGTAAGCATATTGACTATTATTAGTCAATAATATTGTAATTATTATTATTAGTCGATAATATTGTAATTACTATGTATGGTGCCAGATGGGTACTAGACTTATTGGGAGGTTCACTTTGTAAATTATATAAATGGCTAACCACTATGCTATATACCTCAAAATATAAAATAATATTGAATTTCAACTGTAATTGAAAATTTAAAAATAATAAAAATAAAATGAAAAAGTTAAAATTGGCAGGAATCAAAGTTTATGGAGGATGGTGCATATATAAGAAGAAATGTGGGACCACAGTGTCAAATAATAGCTTTCATTTTGTTCTCCCCATATGTATTTTGGCTATATGTAAGATATAAAATAAAAAAACATTTTCTCCTGGATTTGTCTGATGAGTTCTGAGTCCAACTCAAGTTTCACTAGATTATTTGTGTGGAATCAAAATTTGTACTACATGAAAATGTAAGTATTTTATGTAACAACTTTATTAGCCTTATAGTTATTCATTTCAGCTATGAGTTAATATTCTCCACACCAATTCCTGTTATAATCAATAAATCTTATCTGATACTTTCTATAGCTATTTAGTTAAACTGCTTATATCCAAAGAATAAGAATGAACTTAGAGAGTTCTGCTTCTGGTAATGACCAAATAGCTCCTATCAGATCACCCTCCCACCAATAACAACTATAAATCCTGGGTAAAATATAAAAATATACCAAAAGGCACTAGAGAACAAGCAAAAAAAGACAAATTCTGGAAGGATGTCAACACTTGGAAGAATGAAATGGCTCTTCAGAAGTTTCTTATTTTTATATCTCTTAGCCTGCAGCACCCAGTCATGTAAAATGACTTAAAACCTAGAAGTCTGCAGTCATACTGGCTTGACGAACCAGAGGATGGAGCCCAAGGTAACCACAGTGTGGGATAAGGCCTAAAATTAATCTTGTTCTGCCTTGACATCTGGTAAAATCAGGAGGGTCTTCAATGGCCTAACTCCAAGTTCCCTTCCCCACTCTGCCCCGTGGATAAGTTCCCTTAGCCGAACAACTTTCCTTGCCTAACGAATGAGAATGAACCTTTAAAGGTGGTCCAGGTAAAGGTTGTAGCAAGTATAAAAGTCCTGAAGAGGGGAAGGCCTTGATGTGTTTAAGAGAAAAGAGGGCCAGGGTGATTGAAAAAGTAGACCAGGGCTGGCCGAGTGGCTCAGTTGGTTAAGAGCTCCCTCAAGAGTTTGAGCTCTGAGCAACAGCGGTTCGAGTCCAGCCTGAGCTGAGCAGCCGCTGAGCTGCCAACAGGTAGCAGGATGGCTNGTATGGAAAGTACTAGAGGTTAACAAGCTTTCTGTTACAGGAAAATAGAAAAATTCAGAGAAAAAAGTGATTATTTGAGCCATTAATGGTGGTGGCACAACATTAGAATTAAAATTTGGGGACCATAATGTGTAAGTTATATTTATGGAAACTACTGTGCTACTTTTATTATATGACTAATAGACTAACTTAATCTTTGAAAATTGGCATGTTGATTCAAAAATAATTCCAGAAGAGCCTAGTGGCTTCCTTACATGATGTTATCTTTAGAATAGCCCTAACTTTCTGCATTCCCATAAAGTATGTCTGGAAGAAGAGTCCAGTGATATCTACTGTTAGTAGTTGCCTCTGATTTAGATCCTGAGACTCTGGAGTTGGAGGAAGACTTAATTTTCACAAATATTTTGCACATTTGATTTTTTTATACACGTATTTAACAAAATTTAAACTTTATCTTAAATAGAAGCAAAAAAACTTTTCTGTACATTCTGGAATAACAAAATGAATATGTTTATTACCTACTAGGAAAGGAGCACCTAAGTGGATACACTAAATATTTAGATTTAATTCACCTTTATGAGAATTGTTCTGATACTACTGTTAATGTCTGTATTTTGCATACCACATTCTAATTGCATATGTATTATTATACAAAATTAAAACCAAGAAATACCACAATTGGTAAATTTGAAGCTTTTGAAGACTTCTCACTTTAAGAACTAATGTAGGCATTTTGGGCTCAGAAATACATTTTTTTGTGAAGTTTTTTAGCAGTTTAGAAGTTTAGGAATAGCTTTTTTCTCATTCATCATAGCCCTCAATGTGTTAAGAGCTTTGTAAATTTTTGCGCGATCTCACTTGATTGCTTTGGGTTAAGGTGTAATAATTTTTATCATTTTTATAAATCAGATAATTGAAATTTATATTAAGGTTGATGTTATGTGTTAATGCCATCTATAATTTCTGCCTATGACCTCAGAAGGGACCTGTGTAATACGTCTACCCAAGAAGGAGTGTTCCCTGAAGTCTCTTATTGACCTGTGATCTTCTCAACAGGATTGAAATTTAGAAGTGTCTAATGAAGAGGAATCTATACATAGCAGTTGAGAAAGGAAAAAGATTGGGAGAGGAGCCCAGATGTCATAAAGCAAAGAGGATGAGGTACAGGAAGCAGCTACTATTATTTCTGTTATATGGCTCAAATAACTCTTAAGAAATTAATTCCATCCCACTGGCCATATTTTTCAATTTGGGATAGAAACTAATTTGTTTTCCAATAAAATAGGTATTAGCAGATACATAATACAGGAACACAGTTGAACATAGTGACCTGAGTAGTTACAATATCTCATGTAAGAGATCTTCAAAAATTATTCTTCAGGGCTGGCCAAGTGGCGCGTTGGTTAAGAGCTGGCTTGGGACGCCCGCTCTAAGAAGCAGGGCCCTGGTTCAGATCCCACATGAGGGCCAGTGACACTGCCCTCCACAGCTAAGATGGTGAACAACAGCTCGACCTGGAGCTGGGCTGCCATGAGTCGCCNAAAAAAAAAAAATTGGGAGAAATTCAACAAAATCACTTTAAACAGAATCTTCAAATTAAAAGGTCAACAATTGATAGCCCACTGTAGAAATGTAATTGTACCTAATGCAACTAAAATCCTTGAAAATCTAGGAGTTTGTATTAATTTAGAGTATAAATTGTTCTAGAAGGTTCAAAGAAGCATTTTATACTGAAAAAAATCTAGAACTTAAAAGCAATTCATTAGTACAAGCAACTAAAAAAAAAAAATAAGAGCCTGCATTTCCACTAAGCTCAGTTTTAAAGTATGTTTAATTGTGTTATTGCATAAGTAGTACACACTAATTATAGAAAAAAATAAAGATACATAAAAATCACTACAAACTAGAGATAACTCTTCTCAGTATCTAAGTGTATTCCCAAGATGTAATTCCATTTTAGTTTTTTGCTTTAAGAAAACACTTTGGCTACAACTAAAGGACAAAATTAAGAAAACACCAGATTCTGAAGATAGAATATTAGAAACCTGAGCAATGTCAGCCTATACATTTAGTTAGCGAGGTAGACAGCACAGATTTAAAATTGGTGCATACAAGCAATCCTACTATGGGTTATAGTAGAATTCAGCATTTAGAATGACAACTAACAACAAAAGATGATCCTAAAACATTTTTATGAAGAGGCTGTGAATAACTGGGACTATAGTCAACAGAAAATTCAGTATAATAAAATAACATTCCCATAACCAAGAAGAAAAATATGTATTATCTACTTTGGTTATCCCAGAGAGAAAAAAAAATAAACACATATGTTATACTTTGCATATTGCTGACCAGAAAAACATTCAGTTTTCCCTGGATGGTTACCATAGTTACATGAGCTGGTTATAACATCAAGAGGGGGAACTAGGTCACAGTATTGAAGGAGTTTGAATTATGCAATTATGTTTCCTAAAAGCAGGGGAAAGTGTTTAAAATTTAAGGAAGAGTGATTTATATTATATGTTCAAAATTGAAATTCTTGTCTAATTTTGCCAGTGAAACTTAAAAATTTGTCCGAAGTTAAATAGTTGATATTGTAGATATAAATTGTTCAACCTATGCAAATAATGTCATAGCTAGATCCATAACTGTGATAAAAGACGCCAACACATTCTGTCCTTGTAGATACCCCTTTATCTTAGTGAGCTATCTTACCTTAAAATGTTATTGCAAGTAATCGATAAACCGTAAATAGCCCCGAATCTTAGAGTAGCCAAACCATGTGTAAACTGAAACTTTTTTACCTCTTTACCTTCTTTGAAAGCTTGAGATTAAGATTTGGCACAATGCCATTCAGTTTTCACTCTTAATTTGTTGTAGAGATTTCCTATTCATTTCATCAAATGGACATAGAAGAGTATGGAAAACTATTTTTCGATGTTTTGAAAACTGGTAGCATAGACTTCATTTACCATTCCTTTATATGTTCTGCTTTTTTTCTTTTTTTTTTAACTAATAACCTCACAAAAAAGATGATTTTACTCAGGAACCATGTCTTGTATCAGAGCCCTGCAACAGTCCTCAATAAATAGAGGTTGGATAAGGGAAAAGAAGAGAAAAAAATACATCTCAAGGTTGCGCAATTTCAGATGGTTACTTTTCATCTCATGATCACTACAGACTCATTGACATTTTATTGCTAAAATTAATCTTAGATCAATTGTTATCCCAAAAGAAAGGAGAGCAGGCAACAGTCAGCCTCACTGAGTGAATAGTTGTGGGGGAGCCCCTGCTGCTGATGCTAGTTTGTCATAACGCTCGTGTCTCTAGGGATGCGGAAAAGGTTGAGGATCTCTATTATAGATCACCTATAGACCAGCTTTTTTTTCTACCGGTGATAATGTGGGACCCAGAGAAGTTAAGTAACTTGCTCAAAGTCACACAGCAATTCATGAAATAAGTGTATACCTAAAAATTTAAGAGTAAAACACATATCAGTTATTCATATTTGCTGGCTGATAATCATTGGACAGAGAAAAAATACCCATAAGAAAAATTTAAGAACTTTGGATATTATAAAATTACTTTTTCGGAGAAGTCTTGGAGCAAATTTAACAAAATTGCCTCTAAAGGAAAATTAGGATTTCCTGAACAATAATATTCAAAATATGCAAAATCAAAAGTACTAGAAACCGGGCCAGCTGAGTGGCTTAGTTGGTTAAGAACACAAACTCTGAGCAACAGAGTCGCCGGTTCGATTCCCACATGGGCCAGTGAGCTGTGCCTGAACTGAGCTGCAGCTGAGGTGGCAGGATGGCTCAGGTGGTGAGAGCATGTGTTCCTAACAACAAGGTTTCCTGTTTGACTCCTGCATGGGATGGTGGGCTGTGCCCACCTGCAACTAAGATTGTACATGGCACCTTGAGCTAAGCTGCCCTGAGCTGCCCACAGACGGCCAGATGGTGACTGGACTTGGAGCTGAGCTAGATGCGCCCTCCACAACTAAGACTGAAGGACAACAACTTAGCTGTTCCCCTTCCCCAATTCCTCAACACTGTTCCCCTTCCCCAATTCCCCAATAAAATCTTTAAAAAAAAAAAGTACTAGAAACCATGTATCTTTTAGACTGTTACTTATTTTCAACAGCATAATGCCTTATGCCTTCAGCTCTAACTGAAGTTAAGAATGGTCTTTTAAAAGTAAACTAATGCTATTGGCCAGGAACTTTTTGCTAACTCTTTTTTTCCTTCTAAATAATTCGAATTGATTACTTAATGAGGCCTATTGGAGCTATTGTTACATTAATTGCTCCTGGCATGGCTAATTTATTCCAGCATTTTAGTGAATATTGATTTATCTTCTGAGGGTAACACATTTTTTAAATTGCTTATTTAATTTATTTCCATAAATGGAGGTTCTCTGACTTTTATATATGGAAACCAGTATATCTCACTTTATACAATATATGTTTCTGGAAAATTCTGTTTAAACCTTATTTTGCTACAAGTAATTTTAAATGTGCCAATTCTATAAAATAAGAGATCCAAGCTTTGAAAATGAAAAGATTTATTTAATACAAATAACTTACCTGATCTTTCATTTTCTTGACTGCCCTCAATTGTTTTGTTCTGCTTGAGAAAATATAGGTTGTGTTCTTCACTATCTAACTACAGCCTAGGTGTAGTTACTTTTGCTTATTCTAACTGTGGTGTACATTCCAGATCCTTTAGCATAATATCCTTTGGTCACAGAAATGCCATTTCAGGGAGAAGACTTCATAGAAATGCCTGAAGTAACAGCAGAAATATTTTCTTCTGGAATCTGGCTAAATAGGTACTAGAATTAGAGACATTAAAAAAAAAAATATATATATATATATATATATATATATATATATATATATATATA
>NW_017731831.1:989540-991213 GCF_001890085.2 Hipposideros armiger
ACGTCCTCCACAACTAGACTGAAGAACAAAATGACAGCAACTTGTCTGTTCCCCTCCCCCAATTCCCCAATAAAATCTTAAAAAAAAAATTATTCTTCAGTGCGTGGTGTTGCTTTCTAGGAAAGAATGGGAGTGACAGCTCTGCTGTAATGAATATTGAATGGCCTGTGGGAAGAAGGAAGGAGAAGCAAAAAAAAGAGTAATTAACAGGGAAATGAAGCCTATGGAAAGAAGGAGATAGATTCAGGAAAGTTCTAGGAGGTAATACCAACTGGGTTTAGTGATTATATTTAGAGGATGGGGGAGAAGAGACGTCATCTAGGGTTTTGGCTTGGGCCACAAATAGATCGTGGCAAGACTGTATGAAATAGAAAATCCAGGAGACACAGCAGGTTTGGGAAAAGATATAAACTGAAATCATAGAAGGATTGTAACCCTGTAGTTTTTACATCTTTGGACTCTATCAGTCTTCGGCCTCCTCTTCCAAACAGCATAAGCTGCTGCTTCATATGTAACCTGCTTATTGGTAAAGAACAGCCAGCTATAGAAATTGGAGGCTGGGCATGTGTCAGGAAGGTTAGAGAGACTAGAGATAATGATTTAGAGATATAGTGGTCTTCAAAATATCTTCTCAGATGCCAGGACTTAATTAGTTTTGAATTATTTCTATTAGTAAGCCAGGAATTGGTAATAGGTGATAGCAAGCATATACAGACCTTTGTGAGGAAGGAAGAAAACGCAGCAGGTTTTTGCATGTCTCTGAGGGAACCATGATTGACCCTTGGGCAACCCTGGGAATTTGGCTCTCGCAGCGTTCTTTGTTAAGTGATGATGATTTTGTTATGTACACCTGGAGCAATGGATCATGCCATATTGACTTGTCAGATTGCTTTGCATGAATGTGCCCCTGGATTCATTGTTGGGGTTGTGAGTTTCAGTTGCCATGGCTGATTGCTTAGCGGAATATGTGTACATTAACGGCCCCCCATAGAAGTTTTGGACCCTGGGATTCAAATGGGTTCCATGGACAGAGACATTCTACACATGCCTGTAATTTGCTGCTAGAGAGAATTCCTGTGTAGCTTCAGACAAAGGACATGGAGGCCTGCGTTGAACTTCTCTGGGCTTCACCAGTGCATCTTTTTCCTGTTGCTTTTGCTCTCTATCCTTTGCTGTAATAAATCTTAGCCATGTGTATAAACTGCTGTTGAGTCTTGAGAGTCCTTCTGGGTTCACCAAAGGAAAGAACCATATACAAAGAACTGAAAAAATTTAAAACCCAATTTGTTCATCTGAATCTTGACAGGATTCACTGAAAAAAGAATATTCAACATATGTTAGTAACTGCTGTGTGTGGATTTAAACTAAATCACATCTTTGGTCCATGTCCAGAAGATATTTATAGTCTCTATAGGGATATAGTCTCTGTAAACATAGAATGTTGGGGAAATGCTTATAGGCATAAGTATAAATAAAAATAAATATAAATTAGAGGGGCTGGCCAAGTGGCGCGTTGGTTAAGAGCTGGCTTGGGATGCCAGAGGGCCCTGGTTCGGATCCCACATACGAGGGCCAGTGACACTGCCCTCTACAGCTAAGATGCTAAACAACAGCTCAACCTGGAGCTGGGCTGCCGTGAGTCGCCTGCGACGGTGTAGGCTGCAGCCCCTGTG
>NW_017731831.1:992866-1007327 GCF_001890085.2 Hipposideros armiger
GGCTCAGCTAAAAAAAAAAAAAAAGAAAAAGTAGACCAAAGGACTCTTGAGTTTGTGCAAGGAAGAGATGATGATAGTTTAGATCAAGGGTCTACACACTTTTTCTGTAAATAACCACATATATGATTTAGGCTTTGCAAGCACAGAGGAAAAAACACATAAATCCCTACAATGGCATTGGTAAGAGAAAAGTCTGACAGGATGTCTATATGTAATTTTAAGAAAGGAGTGGCCAAAAGTGACAATTTCTTTATTCCACTTAGAAATGATCAGAGACTTTTCAGAGATTTGAACTATTATCCATCCAAAAGTGGGACAAATAACAGGAAGAGGGGCTAGAGTGAGAGATCAGAAAAAAACACAATGGTAAAAGGCTGTCGTGTGTATTTGGAAGAGATAGTTATTGAGCTAAACTGTAGGCAACATTGGAAATAGGCAACGTTGCTTTCGATACCTGTTAGCACCCTCCCATTCTCCAGTAAATGAAAACACCTAAGATGCCCAATACATACTTGTTGAATAAGATGTCTATCTGCCTTTTTCTTCTTTTGTTTATTCCCCAAGAAATGAGTTCCCTAATGCTGCCCCCTGGTGGCTCAAGGATCCCTTCATTGGACATTTCACCTAAGCCTAAACCTCCCCAGGCAAAGCTGGTGGTATTGGGAACCTGGGTTCTATTTTTGTGGTTCCCCTTTCCCTCAAAGGACATTAAGAATGTCAAAGGATATCAGTAGTGTAAGTTGAATAATTTAGTTTCTCCTTCTTTTAAATTTCATATTTGTTTTGTTGACCTTATCCAAGTTGGCCTATAAGTCTTATTATAGATTTACTATGTAAGAGGGTAATAAAGGTATGTTATGTATGTTATGCTATGCACAGGAGTCATTTTGCCCCCTATTTAAAACCAAAAATTACTTGTTAGCCAAATGTTCTCCTAAAAAACAGGTAAATTTAACTTTTTTTTCTTGAGATAAATTATCCTTTTTCATAAATTTTATGACTAGGGCAAACATAATAAGATAAATAGTTGGCTTAAGCCAAAATTTGGATTTAATTTTTTAAAGGTAGACTCAGTAGATTGACTTTAAGGTTACAAATAGATTTTAATGTTACTTACAGAAGAAAATATATTGACAATGTTAAAGAGTAAAGCTATTAAAACCATAAGTCAAAGCAATATTAATAAAATATATTCTAAAACAAAATTCTATAAAAGAGTTTGTAAAAACATTTTCTTATTGAGTGAAATTATCAGACTCACATATAAGCCTAGCAGTTACAAAATTATTATTGACATGTGCTGGTTTCTTAATCTCTTTTATGTGCCTATTTGTGCCTAAAAATATTTTTGAAACTAAAATTAAAGAGTAAAATTTGCCTCTTTAAAAGAAACCTGTGCTTATTTTTGGCTGCACAGATACTTCATCTTGGAGTGAATTTGAAATATGCACCCACAGATTTCATTTTCAATTGAAATGAGACCATTTCTGTCCTTGTTAAGCTACAAAAAGCTTGCTTGTATAAGTAAGAAGTTGAACACCGTGGCAAAATTTTCATTGCTTACCTATGAGTAGCAGGATACTCTTCTTTTGCAGAAACCCAGAACTTGTCTGGGGAGAGATCAGGAATATCATCTAGAGTGTACTATCAGACTGCAGTTTACCAAGTTCTTTCTCTTCTCTCAAGGTCAAGTTCTCAAGCTGAGCAGAAGATTCAGAGAAAGGGTCCCTGACCCTGTCCTTCAGAGGTGTTGAAAGGGATGGAAAACACTGTTCCATTTTGTTCCCATTTCTTCCTGGTAGTTTTCAATGACTTGAGACTTACTGATATCTTTCCTCACCCTTAGAGCCAAACAGTAGTGGAAACATTTCAAGATTTTCTTTATCAACGTGATTTTTCCAAAAATTCAGTTTCTTTTTAAAGTCAAGAATCTTGCTATTTGGAGTCAAAACGTTTTCTCCCGGGCCTCAGGTAATCAAGCGTTTGTTAAATAGGCTGGTTTCTGCTGACGTTCTTTTATCTTCAAAGCACTCAGAAAACTCTAGCTTGCTATTTTCTCCAAAGTACACAAGTCACCTTTCAGCTCAAACACTCAAGTGGAGAACCCTTCCTCTGCCAAGCCACCAGATATCTCTATGTATCAGATTTATGTGGCTGTGTCCAGGTTTTCAGTTTTTAGAAGCTATTCAAATGAACTGGGCTTTGTTTAAATGCCATTTACCATTTTTGTAAAATCACTCAGAGCTTTGGCATTTCATCTCCAAGAGTTTTTTATGTCAGCACTTTTCTGTGAAGAAAGCAATGTGTGGTGACATTGGCAGGCTTTGCTTTTTTTACAAGTGAGGTGAAACTTATGAAGCCATCAATTCACAGGACACCATCAGCACAGATTGTGAATGCCGTTCCTTCAAGACAGAACTTTTGTTTCCAGATAGTAAGAGAAAATATTAAATGTAACTTGGCCTTGGCTTGTTTCAGGTGGATCTTTGCAGCAGGAAAGTTTTCTTCAGACTCATCACGAATCTTACCATGGCTACACTGATATTTATTGGTAAAATCTGTTCACTCATCAACCTGAATAGAGAAGCTATTGTTTTTCAGTTCATTACACAGAATTCTTCAGTATCATGCAACATGTCATCACTACATCAAGTGATCATTCTATTGAAAGTAGAATATTTTCAATTTCTTATGCTGCATCTTATTCTAGCATTTTACATCCTGGCTTAATGAGATCCTCACCAGCTGTGTTACTTTTCCTTTTCTGAATAACAAGTTTGGCTACTATATAAATAAATTGCTTCATGAGCCTTTCCACTGAATGTGATTTTAAAAAACAAACAAACAAGCAAACAAACTAAAACATTACTTCCTTTGAGTTTCCAGTAGCCATTTAGAGGAATCAGCACCTTTACTACCAAATTGCTGTGATTTGTAATTAAGTTCTTTTCAAATGTTTTGGAGCCACTGCTGCATTTTTAAGTTGTTTGATAGCACACAATGGAATAGGCCAACTTGGATTACCAGCCTACCTAAAACCCATTGATAAGTAACTTTACTTGTTAATTTTTTGTGTATTCTTTATTTTATTAGTGAGAAGACTCAGAAGGTTATAATTTTTTAGTTAAATAATTGTCCATAGGTGTAGGCCCAAAATGTTCCTCTTCAATCCCATATCTTTTCCTAAAAAAGTTGCCATATTGAACCATCAGAGATTTTTAAAAATCAAACACAAATATAAAACAGAAGGGCATAATTTAAAAAAAACAACAACTAAGAGATACACAAGCAAGAAAAAATAATAATAACTTACTTCTACCCTTCACAATTTGCTACATTTACATCAGCAAAGCAGCAGGAATGGGCAGCTGAGTCACAGCCCATTAAAAAATTCCTTCTTTAGAAAGGAAATTTCACTCCAATATCCTGACTGGTAGAGCTTATTTGCTGCTGTCAGTTGGTGGCACGTATTGGGGATTGGGGGAATTGTAATTCAAGATAGAGAAGCTGATAGCCTACCATCTTCCTTTCTCCTCACCACCCCCCTGCAGCAGTGCTTACCAATTATCAAATTATCAGTGGACTACCTTATCTAGCGTCAAAAACTGAGAACAGACTCAATTAAATGAGCACTGTCCTGTGCCCTACCATACAGGGCTGAAAGACCTCTAACAAAAGGACAATTGATCATTGCGAGTGCTAGCATTGGACAGTGTGCCACGTTTTAAATAAGTGATTTGTTTTCAATCACAGGCCCTTTTGGAACCCCTTATTGACATTTGCACAACCCAGGGTTCCCTAGAATTCCAGTTGAGAAAGCATTCAAAGGGAGTGCGGTTGTGTGGGAACCACTTTATTGATGTGGTCAAGGCAGGCCCCTGGGAGGTGCCTTCTGAATTGAGGCCCGAAGGTCAGGCCTTTGAGAACCATAAGGGTCTTAACCTTAGACTCTCAGTTTCTCTCAAAGTTTGTTTTTATTCATTCCCCTCATTGTTTTTGATAACAGAAAACAAGTCTAGACTGAAATGAATTCAAAACCATTTTGAATATACAGAGGGTCTCCAAAAAATGTATACACATTTTAAAAAGGAAAAAACTGTATTAAAATTATGCTGATGGCAACCACTTTGAACACCTCTTGTAATTACAGGAGTCAAACATGACTTGGATTCGTCTTTTGTTATTGGTATATATTGAGCATTACAACTTTAATACAGTTTTTTCCTTTCTTAAAATGTGTATGCATTTTTTTGGCACCCTCTCTATATAGCACTGTGTTACTCTTTGAGTATTATTGGCTTTCTATCTAAAAACAGGAGAACTCCAGCATTTATTGTAGAAAAGAATCAAGCAGTTACTTAGTTTTTACAGGTGGTTTGTGTGTGTGTGTGTGTGTGTGTGTGTGTGTGTGTGTGTGTGTGTGTAATCAGTTCATATGGATTTGGAGGCTGAGAAGTCCCAGGATCTGCAGTCAGCAAACTGGAGACCTAGAAGAGCTGATGGTGTAAGTTCCAATCCAAGTTTTTAAGCCTAAAGGCAGGAGAAGACTTTTGTCCCAGCTTGAAGTCTGGCAAAGAGAGCAAATTTTCTCTGACTCCATGGTTTTATTCTATTCAGGCCTTCAGTGGATTGGATGAATCCCACCAACACTGGAGAGAACAGTCCGCTTTCAAAGTCCACCAATTCAAATGTTAATCTCATCCCTCACAGGTACACCCAGGATAATGTTTAACCCATTTTCTGGGCACCCCATGCCCCTGCAAGTTGACGTATAAAATTAATCGTCACAACACTATTATACGTACTATCCCCAAATTTAGTTGACTATCTTTTCACTGTTTGCCTTGGAACACTTAAACATGTTTTAAAAGTGGTAGAATAATGAAATAAAGATATTCTTTCTTTGAACTACACAAAGTTGGGATTTGTAAATTTGGGTGTTTTTTTTTCTCTCTCTGATTTTAGAATTATACATATTACCTGGAGTGAAATATGCTGTCATGTTCCTCATGAACACTTCTCTTTGATCTCTTTAGGACACTTGCAATGAAATTTTAGATATTTAACATCAATGCGATTTTTTAAATGCCTAGGATATATTGCATTTGTCTCATAGCTATTCCCACACTCTCTTGCCTCATTATGGCAAAGTTAAGATTCTACTTTGTCTTCTGTGCACCAAAATAGGTCTTGAAAAACTGTCAACAATTTGTTTGCCATTACCTTTGCTATTTTACTTGTATTACCTGAAACTTAAGAGAAAGTCTTTCTTATTTAAGGATATCTGGAGTAGCAGGAGGCTCCCTTATTAGACCTTTAGGATTACATGGCAGAGACTATTTGTGATCCAACATCATTTAAAATAAGCATATGTGGGGCCGGCCGAGTGTCGCGATGGTTAAGAACTGGCTTGGGACACCAGAGGGTCCCAGTTCAGATCCCACATATGAGGGCCAGTGACACTGCCCTCCACAGCTAAGATGCTGAACAACAGCTCAACCTGGAGCTGGGCTGCCATGAGTTGCTGGCGATGGCATAGGCTGCAGCCCCTGTGGCAGTGGGTTGCCATGGGCTACCGTGTGTAGCCAGCAGCCAGTGTGAGCGGCCAGCAACTGCAGCAAGCAGCCGTCCAGAAGCCAGCAACTGATCTGCCTCGCCCGGGAAGAACACAATGATGGTGCCAGCTTGGGCCAGTGAAGCAACATCCTCCACAACTAGACTGAAGAACAAAATGACAGCAACTTGTCTGTTCGTCTTCCCCCAATTCCCCAGCACTGTTCCTATCCCAATTCCCCAATTAAAAAAATTTTTTTAAATAATAAAAATAAGTGTATGTGTCTTACAGCAATTATCAAGCTGCACTACAGAGCTCATTTCTAAGCCGTTACCACTTTCTATACTGTATCTTGTTTAGTAGCAAGGCAGTCAATACTTGTCATTTACGGAGTTAGGAGGCCAACATTCTTAAGACAAGTGGTGATGGTGGTGGTGGTGATCATGGTGAATTCACACCGCCATGTGTTAGGCAGAATAACGGACCCTCAAAGGTATGTATCCACAGCCTAATTCCTAGAACTCGTGAATATGCTACATTATATGACAAAGGAGAATTAGTGTTGCAGACACAATTAATAAAGTTGATCAGATGATCAGCTAATCAAGTGATCTTAAAATAGGGAGATTATCTGCATGAACCCAATGTAATGGCAGAGGTCCCTGTGAGTGGAAGAGGGACGCAGAGAAGTCAGGGTCAGAGAGAGATGTGACAGCAGAAGCAGGATCAGTGTGGTACAGCGTGTGGCCTAGCATTGCAGATGGAAGGGGGTCAGGAGCCGAGGAATGGAGCAGCTTCTGGAGGCTGGAAAAGGCAAGGAAACACGTCCTCCCTCAGTCTCCAGAAGGAACACAGAGCTGCCGACACCTTCATTTGAGCCCAGGGAGACGTTAGACTTCTAACCTACAGATTTGTATTGTTGAAGCCATCAAATATTTGTGATAATTTGTTACAGCTGCAATAGATAATCAATATGTTGTTAGTTATTTTAGCTTGTCTGCTGGAGGTCAAGACCCAGTAGGGAAGCTTTGCTTTGATATATGATGGCATGAATTCCCTTAGAATATGAAGGGATAGAATTTTAAATTCTAAAAACCACCAAAGTCTACAAAAAATTCATAGATCTGTTTCATGGGAACAGAGTTCAGCTGACCTTATATTATTTTCTATGTACCACTCTTTCCCCTTGTTGCTTCATACTGACAGAGATCAAAAGGGGTCAGTGATATTCTCTTTTGCACTATTCTCCTAAAATCAAATCACACTGAAATTTATAGGATATCTGACTTCCCAAGTACTATCTTCCATGGTTTCAGAAAGTGAAAATCTTTAAATCTGTACTCATTTATGTTAGCTTGCATCCGCAAAAGGTAACCACCAAGAAAAAAATGAATGGAGCAAAGAAAGAGAAAGATGAAAGGGAAACTGAGCAAGAGGGTGAGTTTAAATCAAATGTACAGCAGCAAACTTGATGTCATTAAGAGACATTATCTGTAGTACAGAACACATAGCAGACTCTGTTTTATTCCATACCCAAGTTGACATAATTCTTCATCTGCCTACTTCCTGAAATTCCCCCCAAGGTTTGTGAATAGAGAAAAATTAATCCTTTAACCTAACCCAAGTAGCCTTACTTCACCTGATATAATTTGATTTTAGGTTATTGTCTTGAAATAATTCCTCCTACAAAAGAATGTGTTGAGCAAAGTAATTTGTGACCAAGTATAAATAGTGCCCCCAGCATCATCAAATAACTTTAGCATATGCTACTCCCAAGAAGGTTGTTAGAATTTACATGCTACCCATGCTTGTAACCATTAATATTTCAAATTACTTTTTTAAAGTAAGATTTTCCTAATGAGTTTACTCATACAGCCATCTCAGGGATTCCAAAAAGGACTACCTTGTTCCACAACTCCAAGGAACATCCCTCATTGTACTAAGTGACATCCATTATAGTCCATGTGAATGGCGCCCCCTAGTGTTGTGCAACTCAGTGCTCTGTATTTAAGATCCTGATGCCTTAAGTGCTTCTTACTCTAGCTTCTTTGTTTCCATATCTTGGACCCTCCTACTGAGTGGTGCATTTGTTTATAGTCGGGGTTAATGAGGCAGGCTCATTAAATGAAAATTGTCATTAGCCTCACTGCTGCAATTCTAACACAGATGAAGTTCATGCTTTAGAGGGCAGGACCCACATGTCTCAAATGCCTGTTTCCCTGCTGTACCCACCCTTCTCAAAATCTACCAGTCCCGGAATGAGTGGATTTTTACTTTCTTGCTGTCCCTGATAGGGGCTTCAGTAAAGTGACATCATCCACTTTCCTTCCCAAAGAAGCCATAAAGGCAGAATGACTGCTAGACAATGTGCATTACAGGGGAAAGGAATGGTTTTCAAAAGAGTATTATTTTACTTATATTTTTCTTGTTAACTGCATTCAAAATTTTGAAATGAAACACGAGGAGAAAGGTGCACATACTTCATCCCACACTGGTTTTCAAACTTCAGGTCACTGAGCATGTGTGGTATTCCCTTATGAAGTATGGTCTTCTACAGTGCGCATAGGTGAGATAAACTAGTAAGGCCTCCATGAACCTCTACTAGTTTTGATTTCATAATAACTATTTTTTTCCTTAGCTACTATAGAAAAAAAATTAAATACAAATAGTGAAGAATAAGAAGACAATTCATGGTTCAACTATTGATTACATCATTGATTATATCATTGCCTCTGTAAATTGTCCCTTTGCATTCTACGTCTAGGAAATATTTTCCCATGATTATTTTAGATACGTATTTGAGCAGTTTCCTTTAAAGTTTACTTCTTTAGAAGCTTCTGAGTTTAAATAAAATGTCTCACATTTTCCTCAAAGTGTGATTACACTTATTATTTTCTGGACATAGGAAATACCATGTGACAGCATGTCCCATTGGCGTTCACATTCAGTGCCCCAAATTAGTCCTTTCTGTAAGAACACTAGATTTGAGTCCCTGCTTCATTTACTCGTTGTGATTTGAGGGAAACAATTCATAAGGTCATCAATTTTCTTATTTCTAACATAGGATCACTACTAATCCACCTCAGTGTTTGTGGAAGTTTAAATAAGACATATGTAAAACATCAATATATTGTAGGTACACAATAAATGGTAGCTATTCACACAGTTCTTGCAGTGCTGATAGTTTTTTTTTTTTTTTACCTAAACATTATGTGGGCACTCAATAATTATTGGATTTGTATCTATGGGCTTCACGGACTTCTGCAATACTTGACGATTAAAAAAGAAATGGCAGCTATTTTTAGTGTTATTTTAATGTTAATCTACGTGTTGGTCCCTTAAGTCTGACCTGAGTCCCTACTAATTAACAAATTCAAATATGGCATATGTCTTAAAAACAGGTTTCATTTTGCAGTCAATAGGTGGCTTTCTGCCTACATTCATCCACTCGAATACCTGTTGCAGAAGGAAGCTGGCTATCTACACTGGGCCTCATAGTTGCTAACCCCGTTCTGCTCAGTCCAAAGACGTGCAGCAGGGCCGGGAGCGTTGGTAGTATAGCGGTGAGCATAGCTGCCTTCCAAAGACGTGCAGCAGGAATTGGGAAGGTAGAAGGAATGCAGTGGTAGGGTATGGTCACCTCCGACGAACAGGTCTGCTCCTATCTGTTTTACATACAGTGCTCCCATTTTTCTTGGATGAAATATGGCTAAAATTTCTGAAAACCACTGATCACATATTCAGAACTCAGTCATAAGGAAAACACTAAGTGATTGCTCTTTTTGTGCATTTGTCCTCACATTCTGTTCGAGTTACACACATTATATATAATAGTTTCACTTCTACAGTAATATAGTTGTGTATTTACTGATGTTACGTTAGTTTGGTTACTTCCTAATGACTTCCAAGGACTGTGATTCTGCTCGTTTCAAAAAGTATTTTACTGCTTCCTGTTAAGTGCTGGCATATAAAATATCTAGGTTTTACAAAAAATAATGTCCTGTAGGTAACCCTTCCTGTTTAGTATTTTTTTTTTCCCCTTCCAAGTTTTGTTTGGGACCTTGTGCACTAACAACTCATACACTATTTTTCTTGCTGTATAAATAACAAAGGAAAACAGAACTTTAAAAACTAATATTCCTTTTGAGACAGTGATCTTCCTTCATTTTTAAAGAAGGGAAACAGAAAACGAGAAATATTAAAGCTGGTATTAAGTAAAAAGGAATAGTTCTAACTGGGATAGCAACAAAGCTGTGTTCAAGAAAGCCGGGAAATGTGAAATTTTATTGTTTTTCTTGCAGAGGGGTAGTGGTTAAAATAGCTTGTTAACCCCCTTGTACTTAGCTGTTTGTTTAAATAGTAGAAAGCTACGAAGAACTTTTTAATTCATCAACCACAGAAAATATTTTAAAAGTCATGCTGAAATTTGTACCCCCCGACTTGCCAGTGCCAAGGAAGTGGGTCAATAGAGGATTCAAGCACAATTTTTGAGGAAAAAAAATCTACTAATTTTCCTTAAACTACAATAACAACACAATTGTAGGACTGACCTGTTCCCCAGTTGATGCTTGTTTTGGGTTACCTTCTCAATGCCATTACTATCATCCTATGGCATCCTAACAGCAAGGGGAAAACAAAGGTCCTTTCATACACAATTTAAACTGGAGCAGGCTGCTAATAATACCTATCAAAAGTCTTGGAATTATACATATTCTTATGACAATATCCTGGTAGCACAGCTCCTGCAAGACCCAAGAATTTGGGTTAAAAGTTCATGACAACACCAAATTTTCAGTCAATTTTCTAATTTTATCATAAGGGAAAAAAAAGAAATCCCAATTTTAGCACCATCAAGAAAAATCAGTCTGAGGACGTTCTCATCTCACTTGAAAAAAAAAAAAAAATCACCATTTCCCCGTATTGGTAATATATTTTATTCACGAAGTTTGACTGCAAATTATTTTAGGTTTTTTTTGTTTTAACTCAACTGCATCCACATGGGATAATTCCCTAGTTGAGAATATTCAAGACATGCAAGTACAAAGGAGAAACAATAAACAGAACTCCTGGTGTGACTCATTTCAAGAAAATGAGGCTTTGGAAAGATGTGGTCACTAAATAAAACTGGTAGAAAACCAGTCTGAGGGGTAATTTACAGAAATTTTAGCATTTGGAGAAGTGAGAAAGATAAGCAATACAACAGTTAAGATTAAGAGCTTGGGCTCTGGAATCAGATAGGGCTTGAATTTGATCTTTGACCAACTTCTTTCAGATTCATCTGAAAAATGGGCCAAATAAGAATAGCTAATCATAAGGCTGTGAGGAAATCCGAACACATATAAGCAGTTAATAACTACGGTATACTGCACTATACTGAGCACTGTAACTGTATTATCTTGTTTAATCTTCACAACTGTCTGAGGCAGCTATTCGTCCTATTTTACAGATGAAGTTAAAGGTTCAATCCCCAGAGAGAGCCTAGATTCTCTATCAAAAGAAAGATTCCAAAGCTTTTTCTTCTGCAGTATACTATCTTGAAGAATTGTAAAATACGTACTTCTCTTACATCAGATTCTTTAAATTTTAATTTTATAAGCTTTTACTGTTTATAGCAAATGTTTATAAATTAATGTTTTTTACACTAAGCAGCTTTCTCCAATTCTACCATATCAAGGTTACTATAATTAAAATATTCTCAATAACCTTTAACTTGAAACAAGCCAATTTAGAAAATTACCAAACTATCTAATTAGACACATTATAGAAATGTATTCATTCTTTGTAATATTTGGCTCGCTTTTCTGGCAATCATTGTTCCACAAAATTTACATTTCAAGACTGAGAAAAGTGAGGTAATTAAAAGTGATTTCACAACATTCATGTTATTGCTTCTCATGACCCATTTACAGAAGATGGATTTAACTTTGGTACTCAATTTAACATTCTCAAAAGTCAATCATTTTTAAAGGGTATCTGATGAAATAAAAACAATTCTGATTATTTCAAGTAAAAGTATCCTTGTCAATTTTTAGAAATATAAACTAGAAATAACTTCTACATACTTAAATTGTGCTTATGTTCAATTTTCCTATTCCAATACAACAGGGGTCATTTCTTAATCTCTCTATACGTAATCACCATTACTGCTTAATATGTAGCATCTAGAAAGCCAGAAGTAACACCAAAAAGATAACGAAACATCTTGGGCCAGAGTTTGAAGAAAAGTGGAACAGAATATACCACAATAATGTAATTAAAATCACCCAAAAACAGGATTCCAGTTCATTACTAACAAATATAATTCAATTGAACAGCCTCATTAAAGAGCTGAGCATGGCTCATTATTCTTCACAGTATTCTTCTGAGATTCGTAACCAAAAATCTCCATCTGGGTTTAGATTTGCAAACTGTACCTTCTCTATCCATAAAAAGTTGTATGTCAGGTATGAGAAATTACTTCATTGTAATTTACAATAACTAGCATTAAGAAGCCTCTTTGCAGGAATTGGTTCTGCGTGGGGGGTGGGGTGGGAAAAAAACACAACTTCTTGAAAAGGTAAAATAGCTTAAAGCATTTAATATCTAAACAAATCAATCTGTTAATAGCAGTAGTCACAAAATATGCTTAATATAGAAACCCACATTTATGTCTCTTAAGAAAAAGTGTAAATTGTATTTTACCTCAAAACATAAATTATTAACCCACTTAAAGAATCTGCAGTGGTCAAAATCATGGTGAATTTTAAACAACTTCAGAATAAAATAACCTTAAGTACTTTACACTGCTTTGTATCTAAAAAATGCTTACAACTTCTCATAAAAATAGTCTGAGGCAACTATTTTTTCTTTTATTCAACAGACATGTTCAACATCATGGGCAACATTCTTAAAACCTTGATTTAAGTGTCACTGACTTTCAGATATTCAAATACTATGGTCCCCATTTCTCTCATGTGGTTTATTCCACTAGGAAAAAAAAGGCATGGTAGACAACTTAATACATTTTTACCAAATTGATAGTACAAAAGTTTTAAGACTCTACAGAACTACACATCGTACCTAATGTGTCATTAAAAATAGAAGACAGCACTGTCTTCAGCAAATAAAACAGCATACTGCTATGCTGTTAATGCATATCTTTTAATACGTATTGTCATTCATAAATTATTTACAACTTCTCTGCGAAGAGAACTAGAATGTAAATTTTCTGCAAAACTGGAAAAAAGCAATACAAAATTTGTGAAAGCCTGGGTTTACATTATACAAAAGTTAGCCAGTTTTTCTCTTCAAATACCAGATATTATGTGACTGATATTTTGAACATATTATAATAATTCTTGAGGATGTTTTAAAGCTGGAGGCAAGTTTACAGGCCTCGATTCTTCATCAAGGAGCACTAGATCTTCTATTTCACTGCCTCTATATTTCCTTTTACATATTTTTACCACCACCTTTTTCTTGAGAAATACCTTTAGTGCTTCTCTTGATGCAACTGCTTTTGCATTTTCTTTGCTTTTTCCACAGCCAGTGCCCAAATACACAGACTTGCATCTCAACTCACAAACAATACTTTCTTGAGAGCTCTTATTTTGAGGCAGATCTGCCAGTTCTTTTAGTGGGACAAAAAACACATCCAGTGTTGCTTTCAGAGCCTCGATAGCTGCATTCAGGAGCTCTCCGTGATTCACATTGGGACTAAAGCCACCAACGGCTACCAACTTCCATGCCACTGTTTTATACAGTCTATTAAAAAAAGGTTGCTTCTGTTTCACATCTTCATTGGTTAACTTGCAACAAGAGAATTTGACAGAACTCTCACTTGCCTGGGAAGTACTTTTAGAAGGCAACTGGGATGTGCTAGTTTGAGAACTACCCTTAGAAGCCAGCTGGGACACACTTGCTAAAGAAGAGCTTTTGGAAACCAGAGATCCACTGGTCTGGGAACTGCTCTTGGAAGCTAACAGTGATGCAGCTACCTGTGAAGTGCTTTTGGATGCCAGCATCGATGTATTTGCTGATGTGCTGCTCTTGGGAGTTAGTAAGGATGTGCCTGATGTGGAACTGTTTTTAGAAACCGATGATGAAAGACTTGCCTCTGAACTGGTTTTGGAAGTTAACCCACTTGAAGTTGTCTCTGAACTAGGTTTAGAAGACAACAGTGGCAACTCTACTTCTGAGCTTCCTGAGGAGCCCAACAAGGGCACCTCAATCTCTGAGATGCTTGGAGAAGCTGAGACTGAAGAGCCTTCCAAAGCACTCTTTTTCGGTGATCCACTTTGTTGTTTGGAATCAGTGGACTGGCTCACATGACTATTCACACTGGATTTCAACAATGAAGAAACAAATGATGCTGAACCATGTTTATCTGGGGCTTCAGATTCAGAAGCTTTTCCAGATCCTGCTGTTGTTACCTGAGAGGAAATGCTGCTGCTGTTTTGGTTGGAAACGGATCGATCTCCATCACCTGTAGAGCTATTCTGACTCGAGGTGCCAGAGCTCCGAGTAGAGTTCCCACTACTCTCTGATTTGGTAGATGACCCCGTACATGCTGAGCTGTTTTCCTGCTGAGCCGATGCACGTTCTGTTTTGGCAGAATTTTTTGCATGATCTTGCTCAACTGCAGAATTGTTTTTTCCTTCTATAAGTCGTTTTTTCGTTGATTCTTCTACCCCTTCTAAAGAGAAGAAAAACAGATACATAACTAAGTCTACCACATACATATTAGCTTAAAATTTGCAAGACAAGATATTCATTAAAATAAAGGAACAAGGCAAAAATATTTTAGTACTAGCAGTTTCTTTAAAAAGTGTGGAATAGGGCCGGCCGAGTGGCTCAGTTGGTTAAGAGCTCGCTCAAGAGTTTGAGCTCTGAGCAACAGCGGTTCGAGTCCAGCCCGAGCTGAGCAGC
>NW_017731831.1:1007337-1019959 GCF_001890085.2 Hipposideros armiger
GAGCAACAGCGGTTCGAGTCCAGCCCGAGCTGAGCAGCCGCTGAGCTGCCAACAGGTAGCAGGATGGCTCAGCTAAAAAAAAAAAAAAAAAGTGTGGAATAACTTCATTAATTTCTTCAAACAGCATTGAATAACATCGTTAATTTCTAATATTAAAAAAATCAACAGCACAGACAACATGTGACACTTCAAAATCTAAAGCAGTTACAGGAAGCTTTAAAATTCAGAGGCTAAAACACACAGACACATAATTTAGGTTCAACATTCCAACTTGATTAATATTATATAAATTCCAGCTCGTTAAAAAGTTAGTAACAATAATTCCTAATTATATCAAACTTATATTCTAAACTCCTATGTATGTTCACATCTATGATCTGCTAACCATTGCTACTTGATATCCCTCTTTTCTTCACCTTGGCAACCAGTTCGTCTCTTGTTGTATGGATTGGAGCATCTGTCACTTTGATGCCTTCAGCCATACTAAGTATTTTATCCATAACTTTTTGAGGATACCTGAAAAAGAAGGAAAAGCCACTTTTTAAGTGTTTTCTTCTAAGCTACTACTTTTGGTGTGAGAAAACAGGCCACAGAAACTGCAGTTCCTGGTTGTAACCAAGGAAGTGTACCAACCTCCAGGAACTTTGTTTCCTGGGACCCCATAAACAAATGCACCAAGATCGGGGAGCCGGGGTCCCGCTTTATCAACCCTAAATTTAGTGTCCATCCACAAGAGCGCTGTCAGACATCAAGACCACCAGCAGCCCCCCACCCAACGGGGGCCCTTACAGACTGTAAATCATGTCGGCTTCCGGTAGAGACGCCCTCCTCACCCTTAGAGGGCAGCCGGTCCCGCGATTCCCGCGCTTCACAACTTCCCCCTCGCCCCCCCCCCCGTAGGGGCTCCGGGCCGCCGTCCGGGGGCTGAAGACAAAACCCGGAGAGGTGCTTAGGGGCGCTCCCTCACTCACCGGCACCCGAGGAAGACGTGGTTGGCCCAGGCCATGGAAAAGGAGATGAGCTGCTGCAGCTGCCGATTGCGGGTCCCGCTCTCGGCGTCGGCAGCTTCCTCCGTGTTAGCGGAGGCTGCGCCACCAGTGAGGGCCAGGTCCCCGGCGTTGCGGAGCAGAAACTCCCGGCGGTGGCGCCAGTGTTTGTCAGTCTCGCCGTCGCAGCGCAGCGCCTCCACCCAGGAGGCCGCCCGCGGGTTCTGGCTCAGGTACTCCGACACCTCCTGCGCCATGTTGTGCCTGCAGGTCGCGGAGGCCGCGAGCAGACACTACACCGGGGAAGAGGCGGGTGCGCGGGGCGAGCGGCTCTGTCACTGCGGCCTGCACCGGCGGCCTTCCAGAAGACGCCCCTCGGGAGGCCCAAGAACTAAACAACAGGACCCCGAGCAGCTGAACCGCCCACTTCCGCCCGCCGCCGGCTCCTTCCCTTTTATAGCCTCCCTGCCGCCGAGCGCCCGCGCGTTCTTCCGGCGCGGCTCTCCCAGGTCGCTTTGCGGCGCCTGAGTTGCCGCGACGCTGCGGCCCCGACCGGCGGCGGAGGGCGACCCCCGGGGGAGGGGACAGGAGGGAAGGGAGGAGGTGCTGGCGCCTCCCGCCCCGTGAGGGCGGGCCGCAGGTCGGTTCCCGGGGCACTCCGGCCCTCGGCGGGAATCCGAACGCTCTAGTTCGACTTTGTGACGCCGTGCGCTCTGTCGCCGCCGCCTTCCCCCGCCCGTGCCCGCTGCGGCGCCTTGAGTCGTGGCGTGGAAAGTCGGATGGAACGGCGGGGAGCCGTGGGACTCCCCTCAGCCGGGCCAGGACGGGCAAAACTCTCGTCTGCAGCCGCGGCGCGTCCTCTCCGACCTGAGCCTCCGAGTTGAGGCGAGGGCGGTGCGTTTCCGCCCCAGACGCTTGTTTTGAACGGAGCCAAAATAAACAAAAGCTCGCCTCCATTTTTTGGATTGTGTCGGAAAACAGCTTCAAGCGCTGTTTTGAATGTACACCAGCGAAGCTTTCTGAGGCCGTTCAGGTCGCGAGGCATATAAGAATGTGGGGATTCGTGATAAATAGTAATACTAATAAAGATCATGAAGTTTAACGATTAATCCAGTTCAATGTTGCCCTGCGGAGCCCAGTCTTTGAAACTCGTGCTTGCGCCGCAGCATCGAGTTTGGTTTCGTTTCCGCAGTTTAACCCAGGCAATCCCTGCTTCCTCTCGGGCAGTGGCGGGTCAATAACAACGGCGCGCCCAGGACGTTCTGTATCTGTCGCATTTCCTTGAATTAACAATTATGCCCGACTGGACAAATAGCCAGGGGACGCGGCGTGGGAAAGTAACTATTTATCACCACCGCCCCAAACCTTGACTTCTGAGCTATTTTTTTCTTGCATTTTTTTTCCAGTTTAGAATGTCCACACTTATATTACTGCCGGCTTGGTTATTGTTTTGTTTCCAATTTCAGGTATATGTACAATTGAAGTTTAATAAAACTTAAGCTGAAATAAGTGATATATAATAATGATAAATTACGAAATGGATTTCTCTCACTGGATATTGATTTTAAAATGCTTGAATCAGAATACTCAAGGGAAAAGAGGTCACTTTAGATAAGATTAAAAAGCCATGTAATGTATATACGTGCTGGAACAACCAAAAGTTAACTATTATGTGAAAGTTATACTGCCCACTTTCCTGCCATGCCAATGAAACTGCATAAAAACATAGGCATAAAGAAATGTTGAAGTTTGGAGTTTTGTTTCTAGTTTATCTCTTCTTGTTTACAGAGAAAATTGCTGAAAAACTTTAGAGGAGGGTGAAAGGGTGCAGAAATCCTGCAATTTAAAAGACCGGAGAAATTTTATGGTCTTTCGTGAATTCTTTGGCAAGGGGGAGATAGCAAGTAAAAGAATCTGATTACCTACCTAGATGATATTTGTGCATTTTAAACCAAGAATTTTCTGACTTCTTCTTCTTGCCCTGTTGCTTGGGCTTCATTGCCCTGAAGGGAGAGCAAACAGAGCCTGAATTTCAAAATTATGTTTTAAAGTTAATGTTAATAGCAACATGGTCTGAAAGCTTGAGTACTTTGCAAGAAGCAGGTGCCTGACAGAAAAGATACGTGTATTTTTGTTTTTAATCCTTGTACAGTTAACTTTGCATGTAAAGATTTAGGGCATAGACCTCGGACCACATAGTAGAGAAGAATAGCATTTATTAAAAAAAATAAAAGAAAGAAAAAAGCAAATACCTTAATTCCTTTCTGGGTTGGAGGGATTCAGAAGAGGTGAGAGGTGAACTTGTGAAAATCAATGGGGGCTGGGGGTGGGATGTGAGGGAAGGGGAGTGTGCTGTGCCTGGACCATTTTGTTTTAAGTTAAGCCTAAACATTAATAACTGTCAATACGTTTTGCTACTGTGAGAGGTAAATAAGATTGTGAAGTTATATCTTTCATAGAGTTAGTTTCTAAAATCATGTAAATGAAAGATACAATTCCACTTTATAGACATGCCTCGTTTTATAGCACTTCGCTTTATTGCACTTTGCAGATATTGCAGTTTCATCATTAAAGCAAGACCCTCTGCCAGCAAAAAGATTACAACTCACTGAAGGCTCAAATGATGGTTAGCATTTTTTAGCAATAAAGTATTTTTAAATTAAGGTATGTACATTGTTTATTAGACATGATGCTATTGTACACTTAATAGACTAGTACAGTGCATAACTTTTATATGCACTGGGAAACCAAAAAATTCATGTGATTTGCTTTATTGCAACATTCACTTTATTGCGGCGGTCTGGAACCAAACCAGTATCTCAGAGTTATGCCTGTACCTTCTTTTCCTGTGGCATAGCGATTACCTCAATTTTAGAAAGGCTTCTTGGGCATCTACTGATGTGAAGAAGTAGAGAACTATGGACTTTATAGGTTCGCAAATTCTAGTTTGATTAATTTCAGTTGCAAGTGACGATTTAAATTGGCTTTTGCTTAAACAAAGAGGGAGTTTATTGGCTGTGTTATTGACAGTCCAGGGAGTAGACTGTGGGATCCGGGTGCTCAAACAATATACTGTGATCAGGAAATCTGTTTTCTTTCATCTCTAGACTTGGCTTTCTCTGTGTTAGCTTCAGACTCCAGCAAGTTCTTCCTATTTAGTGGCAAGATGATTCCTAGTAGTCCATGGCATATGTCCTCCATAGCTCAGCAACCACAGTAGAAACAGCATTTATTTTTCCTGAGCTTCTGCCAATGTCCTAAGGTTCTGTTAAGAATCCATTGGTTCTCATGTGATTTCACTCATATATGGGATATAAAACTGAAAGCAACAAATGGTCAAAACAAGCAAACAAACAAAAACTCAGACAACAATGTAGTGGTTATGGTTACCAGAGGGAAAGGGGGAGGGAGGGAGGTAGAAAAGGGAAAAGGGGGTCAAATATATGGTGACAGAAGGAGATTGGACTTTGGGTGGTGAACACACAATATACAGATGCAATATACAGATTATGTATTATAGAATTGTACACTTGAAACCTTTATAATTTTACTAACCAGTGTTATCTCAATAAATTTAATAAAGTTAAAAAACAGAATCCATTGGTTCTGTTGGATTATATATGTATTCCTTAAATAAGCATTCTAGCCAGGGGTATGAAGTATTCTGATTGTACAGGTCTGAGTCATGTGTCCACCCTAAGAATAACAAAACATCTAAATAGGGTCAATATCATGCAAAGGAAATAACAAACTCAATAAATCGAAGAATTTACACTTAAGGAAATGGAGATAACAGCCATGTGAACAGAAGAGTCACCAAATACTGGAAAAGATTTTGAAGGATCATATGCAGTTTCAAATGACACAAGACAATTCTGTGGGAGAGCCTAACAGGATGACTTCTCTTTCTCCACATTTTTAGCCAAAGTGATAAATCTTTTTACAGCACTTCTTATATTTCTGTATATAGTTAGGTACAGAATATACAGTTCTGTATATAGCTCTGTATATAGTTATGTACAGGCCTTCCTGAAAACAACTTCATCTTTAGTCTTCATGTTCCTCCTATTGCCAGCAAGATAAGGTATTATTATATGTACTTTCCCATTCCTTTGTGAAACTCTTCACTTGTGTCTGATCCCAGAATGTGGAAGATTTAAATCTAGGAGAGAGATAAACAGATTTAGAGAAGAGTTACTGTTTGGAGAAGTACGGGTTAAGTTCCGGTAAATAACTTGTTCCTGGCTCTTCAGAATCATGGAAAGTTAGAGCTGGAAGGGAACCTTGAGACTACTTTGTAGATGAAGCTGAGATCAGAGCAGTTAAGTGATTGCCTAAGGTCAGTTGTTTAATGGAAGAGCAAGAATTGTGAGAAACCAAGGAATGTAGTCTGCTGACTTCTGGTCTATTATGGAATTCTGTCTCCTTTCACATTTTGCTCCTTGGTGAAGTTTAATTAATCAGCAATATTGATTAACTCACAAGGTGTAGTGGCTGCAAAAGAAATAGGAACTGAGCTAAAACTTAAATCCAGGCACTAATATTACGACAGCAATAATCCATTTAATTATTGGGTAATTTGGAAGCTAGGAGCAGGGAAGATAGGAAATTTATCTTTCGTTGTACCTAGGATTTCTGTACATAAGTATGTGGTTGTGTAACAGCAGAACCAGCTCAAAATGGTCCTATCCTGTTTAACAAGATGCTGAGTTGCTGTTCAGAGACCACAGACCAAAATCGCATTGTCATGCAGCTGAAGCATGCGCAGAGGAGAGAGAGCTTTGACCTCCAGGTGTACCTGGAACCAAAGTCTGGCCCCTCCCCACACAAGGAACCAAAGGACCAGGATGCAACTGGAACTTGGACACTGGAACCCTTTCAGAAGCAAGGGTGCCTGTTGTCTGGGAAGATCCGGGGTTGATGCTCCTTTGTCATAA
This sequence comes from Hipposideros armiger, assembly GCF_001890085.2. Taxonomy (NCBI): domain Eukaryota; kingdom Metazoa; phylum Chordata; class Mammalia; order Chiroptera; family Hipposideridae; genus Hipposideros; species Hipposideros armiger. Next base: position 1,013,261 of record NW_017731831.1, read on the forward strand.
ATGGCCAAGCTCCAAGGTCCTCCAATTAAAACTTACCCCACCAGCACTTCTGCATATTTTTAAGGGGTTCCCCCAACCCCTTAAAAATCTTTAATCTAGTCCAGTGAGCAAGATGGATTTGAGGCACAATTAGGTGTCTCATTTTCTCGGCCCCTTCTTGATCAATAAAACTTTCCTAACTCCAAACTCTGCTGTTTTGACTTTTGGCCTTTCGAAGACTTCGGCACACAAACTTGGATTGGGAACAATTGACTTGAAACCCTGGGCAGCAGAGGAAGTAGAAAACGAATGTTCTTGGAGAAAGCTGGGAAGCCCAATGAGAGGATAGTATGTCACTTACCTTAGTAAAGAAAATCAATTTATGGGGCTGCTGGGTGGCTCAGTTGGTTAGAGCACGTGCTCTTAACAACAAGGTTGCCGGTTCGATTTCTGCATGAGATGGTGGGCTGCACCCCTTGCAACTAAATTGAAAACGACGACTGGGCTTGGAGCAGAGCTGCACCCTCCACGACTAGATTGAAGGACAATGACTTGTCTTGGAGCTGATGGGTCCTGGAAAAAACACACTGTTACTCAATAAAAATTAAAATACAAACAAAAAAAAGAATATCAATTTAGGAGTCAGACATGCCTGCGATTGAATCCTGGCTCCGTTTTATACTCCCATTGTGACCTTGGGCATATTTTTAACTTCTCTAAGTCTTCATTTTCTTAATCATAAAATGGGGATACTGACACCGATGAACTGTAAGGAAAGAAAGAGATCATGTATTAAAGAGAACAGGTCATTACTTGGTACATAGCTTATGTGCAGTAACTTTAACAACATGTTTTAGATTTTATTTGATAATGATGCAGTTGTAATAATCAGTTTTTTTATTTATGCAAATAACATCTTTGCAAGTGAACTGAGTTCAGCAGGTATAAATCTCAGTCTATAAACTCAAGGTGTATTTAGCCAAATCTATCAAAGCCACCCCCCCAGATATTAATACTAGAGACTAATTTTAATTTCTAATAAGCAATTTCTTTAGCTCCATTGAACAAGGAGGGTAGGCTTTTGGAAACTTTGGCAGCTCATACGGAATATCTGGATCAATGGAGTCATTCCTTCATTCCTTCCTTCTAGCTTCCTTACTTCCTACCTGACACCAGTGAGACCAATGTTATAAAATATAATGGAAAAATAGAGCAGAGGGAAAGAAAGTGTTCAGTAAGTGGTCTAAACAGAAAGAATGTGCTGAAAACCTTTGATGGGCTACAAAAGGCAACATTTTAAAACCCTATCTTGTCCCCTTCTATACAACTATTGGTTGAATAGGATGAGTTTTCAAAAACCTCAATTAATTTTAAGGAAGGAAACAAAGTAAGTGTTTTTCTTCTCACCAGGGAAGGCAATTTTGATGTTAAACACCCCATTGGTAGTGGTAATACTATGCAGTTAATTTTAAAGATGGAAACAAAAGAAGTGTTTTCATTCTCACTAGGGAAGGCAGTTTTAAACACCTCATTGAGGGTAATACTGCCAGGCTCATCTGGGACTTGATAATAGCTCCTCCTGACAAGACAATACTGAAAACACAGGGTGAAGCCTACCAGCCCTCAAATGAGTTTTCACCCCCACCTACTAGCAAAGGCACATTTTCTCTGTTTTCTGAAAAGAGTGTTAGAGTGCAGTGCAATCCAATTATTTTTACAATGCCAAGTCCCATGGAAATGAATTCAGGAGCTTACTCCATTGATTTCAGCGGGGCTTGGTGTGGTAAAATTGATTCCACAGGGCTTTGATACAGAGCGAACAGAGTGGGGAATTTTTATTCACATTTATTTATTTTTCCAGGCTAGAGCTTAAGAGGATCAGAATGCTCCTTTTATCACTGCCATATGAAACTAGAACGAGGAAATAGGAAGGGAAAAAATACATATTACCTCCATGGCCATGACTTTGCTCATTATTGTGGGGAAAAATCTGATTGCACTTTTCAGTACACACGTGAGCGGCATCAGACATTTGCTGAAGGCTTCAGCTTTGAATGACAAGAGCCTGAAGTATCGGACTGTCCTGCTGCCCAACGTGGGCTCTGTTGTTGCCTCAGTGGCTCTGGGTCATAGGATTCTGGACCTCATGTCACTTTTGATTGTCCTGAAAGATAGAAATTGGGCAGCTGGTTGGCTCAGTAGGTTAGAGCGCAGTGCTCGAAACGCCAAGATTGCCGGTTCGATTCCCACATGGGCCATTGGACTGCACCCTCCACAACTAGATTGAAAACAATGACTTGACTTGGAGCTGATGGGTCCTGAAAAAAACACACTGTTCCCCAATAAGGTTTTTTTAAAAAAGGACAGAAATCATATGAGAGCACTATGGTTCAGAGGGAGGGGGATGTAGTATACCCATTTTAAAAAATCATAAGAGAATTACTTCAGTTCTCTTATGACATTATAGTTTCAAGGAATTCTGTTACTGGCAGACTCATAGGGATCACTGAGGCTGTTTCCTCATTTTTAGAAAATTTGGAATGTTTAGGAGACTGAGACTGAACGAGGCCACTGAGCAGTGCCTAACACTTGATTTCCAGGCAGGCGTTCTTTCTCCAGCCCTGGTTTCAAGAAGAGAAGAGGTTAGCATCTCACCACTTGAAGTCTCTGAGTCAGATACAAGGAAACTATCACTTACTTCCCAGGTACAAGCTGATTTACAGTTAACTTCATGTTGAGAATTCAAGTGCCTGAAAAGGTGAGGAGGAAATGGAGTACAAAGCCGCCCACAGCACAGTGCAGAGAGCAGCACGTCCGTTTGCAGCAACAGTGGCTGCCTAATGTGTAATGCCCTGCCCTGCGCTTGAACACCTGGCGTGGACGACACCCACTGCCCTGGGATTCCACAGTGGAGCCCACCTGAGCCCAGGGGGGAGAGGGTGGGTTGCTGAACTCTATTGGAGTCCCCTTCCTTTGGGGGACTTTCACATTTAGGACTTGATTCTTACCAAGGCATCCTTGAGTCTTTCTGCAAGCGAGAAGTAGGGTATGAATACATTAAGAAGAATTTTTATAAAGGAAACATAGCAAAGCAATAAGGCCAAGTATCCTGGTATTGAAATCTTCAAAAAATAAAAGCACTCCAGAAATATAAAGTATATTATTCTATTTATTTTGTTCCAGGATAATATGTATGGTATTACATTAGCTTTTACCATATTAGGTCATTTTTTTCCCCTTTGGGTGTAGTGGTTATCTCTCCCAGTGCAGCTGAGAACGAACTTCAATAACTTCAAATGTTAATATAATTTTTCTGTGAACTCTGTCACATTAGTGTCTATAGGATCTGCGCTTGGGTGTTTCAGCTTCCCTCTGGGTGAGCGAGAGACTTTCATCCCTTCTTTGTGATGGCCCTGCTTGGGAATCCAGGAAAGCTGCTGATGGCTCCAGGCTTTAGTTCTTTATTAGCTTCAGTCAATCTGTTTAGTGCTCCACTTTCGTGCATTCTTTGAAGACTCATGAATTTCTGCTTGGCAGCAAATGCCAGGGCCCAAACAGTGTAATGGGCCCAAAAGCAAGGCTGCAAAAGGAGATCACACCAAACAAAGCCTTCCTCTGAAGCATAGGTTGGGACTCGCCTCAACTCTCCTGGATTTTCTTATAAGTCTTGATTCAGCTGGGAGGAGAGGCAATGGGGAGAGAGCTATGTATTCCTAAGGGCTTGCTCTCCAGGCTCCTGACCGCCCCCCTGCGGAGTCAATGAAACCTCAAGCCTTCTTCTGCTGATTGAGAAAGCCGCCCTTTCGTGTGAGACCCACGGAGCCCTTTGTCTTAGGAGCAGAGGGCACCTTCTCCCTCCTCTCTCACCCTACAGCCCAGCCTGCCGTACAGAAAGCCTTCCAAGATAGAGTGCCTTCTCTCTTCTGCTCCTCAGGGAATCCCAGAGGCAGCTTCACGCTCACACTTCAGGGCACAACAAGGGAGGAGAGACTTTGGCCAAAATCACCACTGGCCTCGTAGGGGAATTTTAAGGACATGGGCTACCAGTATCCTTTTAGATACCCTTGAAACAGCCACTTTGGGGCTACTGTGATCGTGAACACAAGAGAAGACTTTGATGGAAAGGGACTAATTTGTAAGCAGCTGATGACAAGGAATAATGCAAGAAAAGCCAAAGCTCACTTTCTTCATCTGGAATTTGGAGAGATTGGGCCAGAGAACCCCTGAGGTCCCTTTATTTGAGTTTGTAAGTTTGTAGGTCTAACTTTGCTGGCGGAAGGTAGGGTTTATTTGGGGCTGGGAGGATAGTAAAGGGATTGGCTTTGCATATTCGTTTAACACACCCTCTCAGTTTGAATGAACTTAGGTAAGTATCAGATGGCAACTGGGCTTGTGTCTAAGATATTGGGTTGTCAGAAAAGTCATGACGCATTTTTGCAATGAAAAACATAGAAAAAATACGCCATGACTTTTCCGACAACCAAATAGAAGGGAGTAAAGTTTACATATAAATATATAAAAATCCTAAAATGAGTTTCTTCAAGCCCCCCAGATTTTATTATAATAATGTCAATTAAAAACCTTCACCAGGTATCCTTAAACACAAGTCACGATTTTCTTAGACTCTTAGCTAGTCACCATAATGACTATCTCGTTGTCCACTGGTGTATTAGTGGACCACACTGTGGAGCTCCATTGAATTGTTTTTCCATCTACCGTCTGCAGTGGGTGAGACCTTGCACTTAGCGGTGGGGTCACAGACGTGGCCGAGGCACTGTCTCCACCTTCAAGGAGCTTACTATACAGTGCAGAAACAAGGACATATATTTTTAAAAAATATACAAAGTACTCATAAATATCAAATGAATAGTCAGTTGCTTTTAGAGTTCAGAGATGAGAGAGACCACTGGGGTACCTTGGAGGAAAGGTCTAGGTCTGGACCTTGAAGGATCAGAGCAAGGGGGACAAGCGAAGAAGAGGCTCAGAGAGAGGAATTTGCTGGAGATGTGGATGACTGGGTCTACCCCAAATTAGCTGTGTGACCTAGCGTTGGGTACTAAGACTTTCTGAACCCAGCTTGCCTCCTGTGTAAAAGGGATAATAGTGGTGACAACCTCATTGGGTTGTTGTGAGGAGAAAATGAGATCATCCACACAAATCTCTTAAATAGTGCCCAGCACTTTGTGAATGTTCAATAAACGTTTCTATTAATAATACAGACTATTTTTTATTAGCTTAAAGAATTCATTTTGATGAGAACTTGAATTAGGAGCTAACAGGAAGAATCATTATTGAAGTAAGTGACCTTGAGTGGTTGTGCTTCTGTCCTGTTTGCTTCATCATCCTGTTTGTCAGATGTCAATTCTTAGAGCCCTCAGTGTATTTGTCTATAAACCTTGTGGATCTTTGAAACTGTTGAAGACAGGTTGGCCAAGTATAATGATATGTGTTGTTGTCTCCCTTCCTCTGGTAACAGTTCCCCAACCTCCCTGGGGTTTTTACTCCTTACCCTCTTGCAGTCCATGTAGTCTGTGTGGGGCTGGTCCCAATCCCTGGATGCAGGGAACACATTGCTTAGACCTGGCCATTGAGAGCCAATTATGAGATTTTTCTGGAATAATTAGGAAAAGGATGTGTTTACCTGTTGAATGCATAGAATGCAATCCTGAAGTTGCTGGCAGCTATTGAATTCAGAAATTAAGAGAGTGAGGGAAAGTCCTGAGCACCTGCTCTGTGCCAGGCACAGAGATTCAGCAGTGAACAAGATAGATACATACATCATATGTATCTATCACATTAAGATAGACAGGTAAATGGATGGATGGATAGATAGATAGATAGATAGATAGATAGATAGATAGATAGATAGATAGTGTCTCATAGCAGGAAATTCTATGAAGAGAGAGGGGACAAAATAAAAGAAGTATTAGAGTCAGGCTATTTTAAATGGTGTGGTTAATAAACCAATGAACTTTAAAAAAAAGCACATTTGGGTTGGATTCCTGTCACTCGCAGCCAAAAGATTACTAATTGATACTCTGTATAACCAGGATTTTCAAACTGTGTTTTAATCTAGCATAAACTATGAATGAGGGCCTGCAAAGCTCTCTGGTATAATTTCATAGACATGTCTATCACCACTCATGTGAGCAAGGGTGTATATGTACAAAGACGTCATGGCAGCATGTTTTTGCTGTGGGTAAAATGAGACTCGCCGTAAGTGTCCAGGAGTAGGAGTATTGTTAAATAAATTTTGTTAATCCACATTATTAAAAATAATGAGATTGTTATTTACAGATGGATAGGGTAGGATATCCCTGAAAAAAATTCAAGTTGCAAAATCAAATGCATAACATGGTTCCAATTTTGTAAAAACAACTTCTTAAAAATTGTGCCCAGAAGTTATATGGACAATGGATATAAAAAGGCAATTCTTAGAAGAAGAATGGAAAATGGCCAGTAAATATGTGAAAAGAGGTTAAACCATCCTAGGGTGTCACGTCCAGCGTGGCAAGGGCAAATGGGACACGAGAGGGGCGGCGCAGATTGAATAAGTACAAGAGACAAAAGTAAGATTTAAGAGCCAGACCAAGGGACTCAGTCTTCAGAGATAGACTGAGCCACCGAATCGGGTCAACGCATGGCTTTTATTGATTCTTTTCAAGGAAGTAAACTGCTGTGCTGTCAGTCATTAACCGTGTATACTGGTGCGCCTTAAGG
>NW_017731831.1:1020099-1034704 GCF_001890085.2 Hipposideros armiger
CCAAGACATAATTACATGTCCTCCCAGGGGAGACAGCTGATATCATTCCATCAGGTCCCAGTCAGGCTGAGACGCCCCCCGAGAGAGCTTTACAGATATCATTCCATCCGGCCTCAGTTTTCCAAGGCACTCTCTCGACTAATGGGTCAGAGGCTAATGCAGGGGGGGTGGTCTAAGAATCGGCTGTAAGGCGACACTAGGGATCACATAAATACAAATTAAAACAACAATGGGGTAATTTCTTTTGCTGCCAAATTATTACTCTTTACAACTTTTTCCTACATCCATGTCAGTGAGGAGGGGAGTAGAGTCTCTCGTGTGCTGTTGGTAGATAGGGCTCAATTACTAAGACCTTTGTGAAAAGTACGTATTAAAAATGTTTAAATTCCTGAAACCTAGGTAATTTTACTAACCATTGTCACCCCAAAAAACTTTCATTAAAAAAAAAAGTTTAAATTCATATACCTTCCAATATACCAACTTTACTTCTGAAAATTTATCTGAGAAATAAAAGGTAGCTGTTTCCTAGGATCCAGCCGCCCTGTCTCCATCAGTTACAGATGCTGTGCTGGGCACATGGCCACATTCCAGCGTTCCTTGTATAATAGTTAGGTGTGGTCACACACTCCAGTTCTAGGCAATGATTCATATGCAGAAGTAGCAACTTCTAGGAAGTGTCCTCGAAGGAAGGAGTCATACTCCGGCTTCTTTCTTCTCTCTGGAATGTCGATTGTTGGCTGGAGTCCTGGCAACAAGGTTGGGCTATGAAGTGTCCTTGGGAATGACAGCCATGAATGTTGGAACTAGCAAGGTGGAAGCAAAGGTAAGCAAGGTGCTCCCCATCTCCAGGGAGCGCCATACCAGCTTTGACCTCACCACCTCTAGACTTCTTGCACGTAAGAGAAAATGAAATATCTACCTTGGTTCAGTGACAATATTCAGGGTTTTATTTTATTCTCCAAACCCAAGCCTAATGAATTCAAGTGCATTAAGATATATATATACACACACACAAGGATGTTTATTGAAGCGTTGTTTAAAATACTGAGAAATAATAATCTAAATGTCTGTTGACAAGGCAATGGTTGAATACATTATGGTCCTTCCTTTTCTTATTCATTCAGCAGACATTTTTGAGCATTTACTCTATGTCTGGCACTATCACAGTCTCTGGAGTTTTAACAGTGGACAAAAGAGACAAAGCTGTCCCTTTGTGGAATGTACATTCGAATGGGGAAACATCCAAATTAGGGGATACTATGAAGTTTTTACAAAGGAAAAGCTATTGTGTATGTACCACAGTCCCCAATATATCATTTGTTTTTAAAGTTACAGATATATTGTATTAACTGTATTTCATATTTTCTGTTTATGATGCTCTGGCATCTGAGGCCTTGCTGATCCTGGAGTCCCTGCCCCTCCCAGGGCTAGCTAATTCCTAGAGATAGCAAATGATTCTCCTATAAATACACCTTTCACATGCAAACAAACCAATCCAGAGCTCAGACCACAGACTGCCTCCTTTAGTTTAAAGGCCCTCACAGATTAAGCCATTATGCCCAAATTACCCCAGGGACAGGTGCCAGCCAGCTAGGGCCAGTCCCTACAATCTCTTATTCATACTAGCTAATCCTAAACCTGCCTAGCCTGCTTATGCTGTCTTGCCCATTTTTTCCTTTTTCCCATGAAAACCACAATAAGGACTCTTTCCCATGCCTTCCCCTTCCTCCTTCTGCCTTCTGACTACCCCATATGTCCCTGGGGGGACTGTTGCCCCTCCTTTTGGGAACTGTGAGTAACAAACTGCATTTTCTTTCTTTTCTTTTTTTTTAAAGATTTTTATTGGGGAATTGGGGGAAGGGGAACAGACAAGTTGCTGTCCTTTTGTTCTTCAGTCTAGTTGTGGAGGACGTTGCTTCACTGACCCAAGTTGGCACCATCATTGCGCTCTTCCTGGGCGAGGCAGACCAGTCACTGGCTCCTGGCAGCCACTCACGGCGGCTGCTGGCCACTCACACTTGCTGCTGGTTACATACGGTAGCTCATGGCAACCCACTGCCACAGGGGCTGCAGCCTACCCCGTCGCCAGCGACTCACGGCAGCCCAGCTCCAGGTTGAGCTGTTGTTCAGCATCTTAGCTGTGGAGGGCAGTGTCACTGGCCCTCATATGTGGGATCCGAACCGGGGCCCTCTGGCGTCCCAAGCCAGCTCTTAACCAACGCGCCACTCGGCCGGCCGCAAACTGCATTTTCAGTGGCAGCCTTACCACTGGCCTTACCATACCTGAATAATAAAATCCACATTTTAAAACATATGTATAGTGTCACCTCATTTTATCTTTAGAAATCTAGAAATGCATATGTGTTTGTATAGGTTTCAAAAAATTAATGGAAATTCATGGAAAGAGGTACAAAAATTGTTAACAGTAATAACATCAAAAAGGTAAGAAGGTGCATTCCAACCATGGGAGAAGAGGAGGCAAAGGTTATTCATTTTACTTCAGGCATTTCAGTATTAATTGAATTTTATAAGGCACATGTGTTACTTTTATAAGGAATATATATATATTTTCGTTTCATTAGCTCACTCTCTTCTCACTCCCCCCCTCCCCTTGTCACACTTGAGCTCTGCACCCTGGAGCTTCTTGGAGTTTTGCCAGGCAGCTCAGCCACCCCCTGGTCACACATCTCAGCTGGATGGCAGTTCTCTCCACATTGTTCTATACTCTTTCTACCTTCTACAAATTTGTTGAAGTCTCTAGTCTGCTGCATGACCCTCTCTATATCTTTGGCATTGTAGGATTAGTGCTTTTTTTATTATTATTACTTGTAATAATTTCCATGGGATCACCAAAAGGGAAAGAATATAGAATGATGGAAGCCTGGACATTTCTTTACACAGTCAGCCCCTGAATAAGTGTTGATAATCCAGTATTTTGTCATACACGTGCATACATTTGGATATGGAATGGCACCCACAGTCAAACACGGTGGAGCAGAATAGGCCTGCCCTTGATGGAGACCCTCACACTGGGGCGGGTCAGACCCTGGAAAAACAAGTCTTCACATGCCAGGAATCACAAGGATATTCAGTCCAGCCAGCAGAATGGAAAGGGAACGTCTGGAGCCGACTTGCCTAGAAAATGACCCACCGTGTCTTAGTCTGTCCGGGCTGCTATAACAAAATACCACAGACTGGGTGGCTGAAATAAACATTTATTTCTCACAGTTCTGGAGGCTAGGAAGTCCAAGATCAAGACACCGGCAGATTTGGTGTCTGGTGGGAGCGTGCTTCCTGCTTCATATATGGCCATCTTCTCAATGTGTCCTCACCTGGCAGAAGAGGGGAGGGGGCTCTCTGGTGTCTCTTGTAAGGGCACTAATCCCATTTATGAGGGCACAACCCTCATAACCTAATCACCTCCCAAAATCCCATCTCCAAATACCATCATACTGGAGGTTAGTTTTTTTTTTAGTTGTTTTTTTTTTTTTTAGCTGAGCCATCCTGCCACCTGTTGGCAGCTCAGCCGCAGCTCAGCTCAGGCCAGGCATCGAACCACTGTTGCTCAGAGCTCAAACTCTTGAGCAAGCTCTTAATGAACTGAGCCACTCGGCCGGCCCCTGGAAGTTAGGTTTTAACATGAATTGTGTGTGTGTGTGTGTGTGTGTGTGTGTGTGTGTGTGTGTGTACGCTTACATTCAGCTTATAGCACATAGTAGGCAAGCAGTTGGTGGGGAAAGAAAGGGGGTTTCCAATAAAACTAATATTCCAATCAGACCATGGGGAACAGCAGTTTGGCCTCCAGGGCAGATGGCTCAGGGAGTCCAGTGTGGGGTCAGGCAGCCTGTATGAGAGAAGTCTGCCCAAGTTCAGGGGCAAGCAAACACTCTTAGATACGGGCCTCATTTATTCACCAATATTTATGGTGTTCCTTCCCTAAGCCTAGGGGCGAGGCAGAAACCAGCCAGTCCTCCTGATCTGCATGGAGCATGGAGCAGCGCCCTGCATCACGGCTCCTCAATATTGGAAGACCCGCATGTGGCTCCCAGAGCACAGGCAGGATCCAAATGACAGTGACGCTAAGCACCAGTCCTGTGACCTTCGGCCAGCTACTTAACCTCTCTGAGCCTTATCGTTCTTGCTTCTAAAATAAAAATAATGAAGCTCAGCTCATGGGGCTGTTGGGGCATTAAGTGAAATAATACACTGTATTGGGCAAGCACTGAGTCATGTTACAGAGAGCTCATTTGCTTGCACCTGGGCCTGAGTAGCTGGGGAAGGGGACTGGCTTTCCTGTCCACTGAGTAACTGGCTTCAGAGGCTGGGCTATGAGACCTTTAGAGACTTGAATGGCTCAAACTACACTGGGCTCAATTGGGCCTAAGGGCAGTCGGCAGATCTGATTTCGAATACTGCAAAGAGGGGGAAAATGTATCTGAAGCACTTTGAAACTTACTATTTTAACTTGTCCGTATATGTGAAGTGAGAGGGAAAGAACCTCAGTGGCTCCCCGGCCCTTCCCACTGGGGTACACTTTAGCAGAGCCCGAAGAAAATGCTGACAGGGGCCTTTCGCAAGTGAAGGGCTGATAAATAATAGTGCTGTGTTTATCTCGCCCTTCTGATCTCAGGATTTCAAAGGATGTTAGACAAATACCAAGCAGCAGATAAGATTTTTTCTTTATCTTCCAGATGGGAAGTTGGATGCTCAATCAACAGGCAGTAATAGAACCAAGTCACAGATGTGTCAATGCTGTGGTTTTCAAGCTTGAATGTGTGTAAAAGTCACACGAGAAAAAAATTTGCATATTGCACACTCCTGGGCCCCCCTCCAAGAGGTTCTGATTCAGAAAATCTGGGCCTGGGCTCTGGATTCTGAATTTTAAATGGGGTTTTCAGGTGGTACGTTTATCACACTTTGATCGATATTCGCCTAGTAGAGAGTCAGAAAACCATGCTTTGTGTTTGAGACTTAGGCCCTGAGTGACCAAGAAGGACATTTCTAGGCATTTTATCCAGGAATAAAATGTATATAATTTATATCACAACATTTTGTCTTCGGGTGTGTGTGTGTGTGTGTGTGTGTGTGTGTGTGTGTGTGTGTGTGTATAAAGGCTCAACAGAATACAAACTCCAGTGTCTTAGGCTAACTTAATATTTGTTAATGAAGCAAAGCTGATTTCTCCTAAGTGTGAGGCTGTCCCCTCTGCAGCAGTGCAGGAAATGAGACTGCAGCTACCCCAGCCAGGCATCCGTGGGTTTGGGTCACATGGTAAGTGGCTCGGAATAGCAGGTACACGAGGCTGTACTCTCCTCTTCCTGCTGCTGGTGGCTCCAGGCATTCCTTTGCATCACTCCAGTCTCTGCCTCCACCTCACACGGACTTCTCCTCCTCTGTGTATCTCAAATCTCGGCCTATTACTCCTAAAATTGCATAACGACTATGGTTGTTTTAAAAATATACACTGTCATATATACATTGTCATACATACAAATATACATTGTCAAGAGTGATAGTACAAGTCTTTACTCTTATTTTTCCAAAATGTCTTCCAGGTGAACTTGAGAATCTAGTGTTTGAGTCTTATTTTTGTCAAGTTTATCACCACCACAAATATCCACTACCACCCCACCTCATTTGAGATGTTGAGTGAAAGTCAGTCCAGTCAGTATCCCATCAGGTCTTGGGGCATATGGAAATTAATTTGGGAAGAACTGCCATGCCACAGTACTGAGACTTCTCATCCAGAAAAAATGGTATGTCTGCTAATTTGGATTTGATCTTCATTCATATTTCAGCCTTTTCTCCCCCTGCCACCCTTGGACAGGAGTAGGGAGGGGGTCACGAAGCCGGTGCTCAAGGAAGTGTTGCGTCCCCTTTTGTTGGGGATAAAGGGTGAACCATCATGACTGTCTTTCTCCTTGAGAAGCCTTCCCTGATGCTCAGTTTTCCGTCTACCCTTGCTGTTTCTCCCCAAAGCATATAGGCCAAGCCCTCATTTCCTCTCAAGGCCAATAATAGGAGGAAGACTCCCCACACCTGCCCACTGTAGAACTGTAGCCAAGGAGAGCATGTAGGGTGCACAGCAAAGGGAAGAGTGTATGCGAGACTGTGGCTTGGGACCCATTTGCACCAATTTTTACTGTTGTTTGACATGCTTTTGCTAGTATTTTATTTAAATTTGTGCATCTACTGTAAATGATATTGGTTTTGTGTGTGTGAAAGCAAGGCAAGGTGTTTATCAGCTGTTGGTACCAGGGTGATATTGACTTCAAGAAATGAACTGGAAAGCTTTCCTTCTTTTTCCGTGCACTGTAGCAATCATAAAGCATAAACTATTAGTAATAACCACATGACCTGGCTTCGGTGAGTTTGTGCAAAAACAGCACCGCAATGGAGCAATTAGAAATACTGCTTGGGGGTGGTCTTCTGGACCAGCAGACAGACTGTTCTGTTTCCAGATGTTTGCCGTATGAAACAGATTGTGTCTCTACCTTCCCAGCTGGCTTAGAGGGTAAGCTCCGCTGACCTCCCAGTTCCCTTGTCAGAATTTTGCAGAATCCTTCAGCATACATCCGATATGCCATCTCTCCTGAGCTGTCTCTATCAGGGCTCCACTCTGGGATGCAGAGGTGTAAGGAGGAGCGATGAAGACCAGGCCTCGCAGTCTTCTGCATTGCCTCATTTGCCAGGACTGGGGTGGGAGATGGTGGAGGGTGGGGTGGGAAGTGAGCGAGATTTTAATTCAGAGGCAGCAGCCTCTCTGTGTGTGGGGCGTAAAGTTGTGTTGTGCAAGTGCAGAGCTTCATTGTTGGTTTTAAAAATAATGTTCACAGACAGTCTTTTAAAAAAAAAAAGAAGGCTGTAAGATGCAAGGAGATTAGGCTGTGAATCTAGCTTTCTTTATCTTTGCAAAAGAGGCGGCTTCATTTGAAAGGTTTTATCACCAGCAGGTTGACAGGCTGCTGCAGTCACTATCTCCATTTAAATGGGACTGGAAAGTAATAAAAACCTTTTCCTGTTTTATAGTTGCACCTGTGCCTGCTGGATCGACTAGATACGTGCTGTGCGGGTGATGAGAATGAATGGAGGGGAGAATCAGAAGCCCAAATGACTGGTAATAGCCACTCGTCAGCTCTTTTCATGTAGAACCTGATTTTATATGTAATATATAAATACAATATGTACTACATTATATATATATAATGTATATATATAATGTATATATATAATGTACATTATATATATATATATAATATATATATGAAAGAGAGGAAGTGCCGTTTCATTTAATAAATGCTGCTCATTTCAATATGTTAACTAAATTACATAAAGGTTTCTCTTTTTAAATTTCACCTCTGGGTTTACCTATTAAATGCCATTCTGACATGGTTTTAAATGACCAGATGAAGATGCATCATCAGATTATAATGTGGCTGGAATAATACTGACATAGAAATAATAGCTTTCGACAGGTGGTCCTGTAGTTTCCTGATTAGACCTACAAATTCAATGTCAGTGAACCATCCGTAGACAGCTGCCCTGGATCTCAGTGGAGAATGACTTGCTTCTCTGAGAGTCCAGCTTCCCTGAAGCTTAGAGATGCTAACAGCGAGGGACCAAGGATCCCTGCCAAGGACCCTGTGATCGCCTGTCCAATGTTATCGTGTCCATTTAGTATCTGATCATCTTTAGATGCAAATGGCACTTCAGGGTGAAGTGAACGTTCTTAATTTTTTTTCATGTCGTACAAATGAAGAAACAGAGTAACAAAGTCTTGTGAATTAAAACAAAAAAATCTCAGTAGAGCTGCAACGTGTAAGTGAGCAAAGCATATTTTCTAGACTATCAGCTCCCTGGCAAGGATCCTGGTTAAAGGCTCTTTAGCAAACAACCCTGAGATGACATGTGCACACGAGAATTGCAACTGGCTCACGAAGACTGATTAGTGGGTTCTAGTTGGAGGCAATGAAGATTTGTGTGGGTTCCTTTGTTCATGAAATGTTAATTGAACGAATACCTCCTGTGTTCCAGGCTCTCTTCTAGGTGCTGGTGATACAGCAGGGAACAAAGAACAAAACAGACAAAAATGTCTGCTCTTGTAGTGCTTTGGTCCTAGTGAGGGATATAGACAGAATGTAAGAAAGGTAGGTAAGCCATATAGGGGATTGTTGTATCATGCAAAGGCAGTGTTTCACTGTTGGCTTTAAAATAACGTTCACAAATGGTCTGTGCTGAGGAAGGAAGTAAAGGAGGGAAGGGAAGGGGCCTTGAGGGTGTGTGCATGGTGATTTCAGATAGTGTCCAGGAAAGGCCTCACGAGAAGGGGACACCTGATAAAGACCTGCAGGGAAGGTGGAGGCAGGCACATGGCTCCCTCTCAGGAATGAGGACCACCAGAGCAAAGGGCCAGGGTAGGGGCATGGCTGGGGTGATGGAGGAAGTGGAACAAGTGAACCAGCGGGAAGAGGAGAAGGAAAAGGGGTCAGAGATGTAAGGAGGGTCCGAAAATGTGGACCTTGTGAGTCTCGTATGGACTTGGATGTTTACTTTCAGTGAGAGAGGAATTTATATTGAAGGGTTTGGAGCAGACAAATGACAGGATCTGATTACCTTCGAACAGGATCAGTGGGACGGTGGTGTTGAGAAGAGACTGAAGCAGGCATGGGTATAAGCGGAAGACCAGTTAGGAGGCTGATGCAATAACCTAGAGGGGCAAGGAGCGAAGTGATAGCAGGGGGACCTTGAAGAGCGGTGGAGGGCGGTCATATCTTACAGGTTAAACTCGTGGAATTTGCTGACCAGATTGGATGTAGGGGATGGAGGAAAAAGAGAAGTGGGAGGTGACACCATATAAAATATAGTAATATATGGTAATATATATATATATATATATATATATATATATATATATGAGCAACTTGAAAAAAAAAAGCTGTCGTTCCCTGAGAGGGGAAGGCTGCAGAGGAGCAGGGATTTTTGTGTGTGTTTGTGTGTTTGTGGGGTAGAGGAAAGGGGGAGTGGGGGGTGAGCAAAGGGAAGAGTTTATAGAAATGAATTCAGGACTTTGGGGCATTTTAAGTTTCAGATGAATACTAGACAACCAAGTGCAGACATCAAGTTGGCAGTTGGGTATTTACAACTGGAGTTTTGGGAAGAGGTTTGGGATAGAGGTATTGTAAATTTCAGAGACATCAGTACATAGATGGTAGATATTTAAAACAATCAGACTGATGACACCATTGAGGGAGTAAATGTATATACAGAAGGTGCCAAAAAAAGTATACACATTTGTTTTAAAAAAGATTTTATTGGGGGATTAGGGTAGAGAATAGCGTTGGGGAATCGGGGAAGGGGAACAGACAAGTTGCTGTCCTTTGGTTCTTCAGTCTAGTGGTGGAGGACGTTGCTTCACTGGCCCATGTTGGTATTATCATTGCGCTCTTCCCGGGGGGAGGCAGTTGCTTGCCGACCATTGGACAGCCACTCACAGAGGCTCTTGGCAGCTCACGCCAGCAGCCAGCCACTCACAATAGCTTATGGCAGCCCACTGCAGTCCTGCTGCAGCCTATGCCATTACCGGCAACTCCCGGCAGTCCAGCTCTAGGTAGAGCTGTTGTTCACTGTCTTAGCTGTAGAGGGAGCAGTGTCACTGGCCCTCATATGAGATCCAAACCCAGGCCCTGCTGCTCAGAGCCAGTGCTCCCAAGCCAACTCTTAACCAACGCATCACACGGCCAGCCTCCTAAAAAAGTATACACATTTTAAGAAAGGAAAAAACTGTATTAAAACTGTAATACTCAATATATACCGATAACAAAAGATGAATACAAAGTCACGTTTGACTTCTGCAATTACAAGAGGTGCTCAAAGTGGTTACCATCAGCATAACTGTAATCCAGATTTTCCTTTCTTAAAATGTGTAAACTTGTTTTTGGCACCCTCTGTAGAAACTTCAAGGTCTCCTGAACATTTAGAGGGAAGAATGGCCAAGGAAACTGAGAAATTAGTGGCCAGGATGAGTAGAAGCAAAAGCTGGCAGACGTGGCATCCTGGAAGCCAAGAGAAGAATGTCTTTCTAGGAAGACTGATAAATAACTGGGTTTAATGATGGCAGGTCAAGGAGAATGAGGCCTGAGATTCGACCATTGGGTTTAACAACATGGAGGTCACTACTTGTGATTCAGAGTAGACCAGATGATGTATGAATAAAACCGCATACAAAGAGACAGAGGAAAGGGGCAGATCACATAGCAGCACACACTAAGCTGCTGTCCTGATTTGTGTGGGACCCCATGCTCACTGTCCCTTTCTGAAACACAGTTCTGCCTTTGCAGAGTCAGGCTATTCCTAGCACTGACGTCTGCCTTCCTAGGCTTGACTGGTCACGCGATGAAGTGATGAACCGAGAGAAAGGCCAGAGTTCACAGTGAAGAAGAGACTGGACAGTTTGTTGTCTTAGGGAGATGAGGTAGGTGTCATCCTTAAACTGTGAGCACTGGGTGAGCTGATCCCCTGGATTCCTGAGGCTCAGGGGCTGGGTAATATACATTCATTAAAGATATCCAGACATCACTAGCCCTTTGACTGAGGTTATTTTTGTTGAGTTCAGTGGCAAAATTTGTTTTTGTTTCACGTTGAATACACAAGATTCAGAATTTGTTATGGTTCTGGGCACTGGGGTCAACTATCAGCTGGATCATCAAAGGGACCATGAACTCTCCCAATTAAACTCCTTGGGAAGGCTCTCTAGGATCTCTGCTTTCGGGCACCAAGAAAAGTATTTCTAGACCCATTCCTGAACCATGGGCATTAAAAAAATATTCATCAGAGTTTAGATAATTTCACTCAGGTTAACTGTAGTCTCTAGATTTTCATTTTGTGCTATGTAGTCTGAATTTTAGACTTAGTACAATGATATTTATTCAACAACTATTTGGGCCAGGTTGCATTGCAATGTTGGGAATGCCACATGAGTCAACAATAATGCTATTCCAGTCACGAGGGGTGGCAACGAACGCAGCCCTTCATGGTCCAATTAGAGGCGCTAGCATGCTTTGCAGTTAAACCACCCCAGAATTATTCTGGCTTACAGCCTGTTAGCTTTGCCACTTCTTGAATACAAAGAGAATTTTATTACCAATTTACCCAGCAGGTTAAATTAATATTTGCAAGATTCACACTAGCTGAGAAGCATTGTGAACTTCCTAGATGTGTCTTGTCACTGCTGCGTCTTTTCCTAGTCATCTTGTGATCTCTCAGTAATGACCAAAAATACTTAGCACAGTGATATATATATATATGATATGTATAGTGATTTTATATATATATATATAGTCAATGGGAATCATGATCCCCCTAAAAAATGGAAATTGGCAGAGCCCTTAAGAAGAGCAGGGAGAAACAGTGCTGCCTACATTTCTACCACTGAGCGCAATCGAATGAGGCCAGGTTGGCTACCTTGGTGAAAGCCCCTGTTTCCTCTCCTGGGCTGGCCCCCTCTGCCAGGCAATGCATTTACTAGCCTGATTAAGACCAGCTGACCTGCTCTTGCCCCTTTAGCACATTCCTGGGGCAGCTGTCTTCTCCAAGCCTCTGCAGACAGTGGGCTCCTTAGGTAGGTGTCCTCCTCCTGGGCTGGGGATGCTCTTCAAAGACCACTGAGCAGAGTCAGTTCCATTCTGTCCACCCCTCGCTGCCAGGCTGGGGGACAGGGCCTTCAGGAGAGGCCTTGGGGTGGGGTGGAAACCACCTGGGCTGCACAGTTACCTGGCATTGTAGAGACCATGCTTCAGTGACCAGGAGCAGTGTCCGTCCGGTTCTGTGTGTTCTTAGCTGAGCACAAAGCTGACATATCACCAAGCCTCAGTGTCCTCCCCCACCTGTAAAATGACAATACTTACCCCAAAGGCTTGTGCAAGGACAGAGGAGACAATGCAACACATAATACACCTTCATGAAGTGTCAGCTCGTCCCTCTTTGCTGTGCTTGGCTTTAAAATAATGTTCACAAATGGTCTGTGCTGAGGACAGAAGTAAAGAAGGGATGTGTGGGGGTGTGTGTGCGTGGTGATTTCAGATCGTATCCAGGAAATGTCTCATGAGAAGGAGCCACCTGATAAACACCTGCAGGAAAGGTGGAGACATGCACCCCTTCTGCTAGTGGGGGCACAGGAAGGAGGGAGGAGAGAGATACAGGCAAGGGGGTACCCAAGAGGATTCCACCCTCCACCCCCAGTGAGTGGCAGGAGGCTGGAGTGGATGGGAGAGATGGCTAAACCTCTCATGTACCATGGAAGAATGCAGAGAATTGTAGTCTCCACGTTTGTGCCACTGCCAGTGCATCAGGCTGGAGAGAAGCTATTTTGTGACATGGCACTTTGGGGAACTGGCATTTCCTGAGACACGGTATTACCCCAAACAGATTGACTTCTTCAGAGAGGTTTTACCAGAATGTGTCCACTGAATATCTGTGACCTCTTTTGTCCCTGCCTCCATTATAGGTGAGAAACCTAAGCATATACCTTAAATGCTGCAGCGAAGAGGCAGAGTGGGGAGCCCTGCTGAGCAGCCCCAGGCTCCCGGCCCAACACAGCTCTCTTCCACCTGAGCACAGCTCTCGGGTGATTGACCATCTGCAGTGAGGGCTCACCAGTGTGCTGAATTGATTTATCTTTCTGGGTACCAAAAAAATGGGATCTCAAATAGCAACTGTCTGCTCCCCAGAGCCCACAACCAGACCAGTGGTGCACCTAGGGTGGAGTGGGTGGATAACACGAAAGAACTTTTGCGTGAATGGGCCACACCTGAAACAATAGTACAGTATTAGCACAATAATTATGTTGTCCCCAATCCAGCCTCTAGCATCAATGACAATAATTACCACTCATTGAAGTTTTAGTGTGCACGCGTGCTACTGTTTTACAGGGTGGTTTATTGAGATACTAATTTATGTTTTTCATGCTGCTGTTGTCCATGTTTTTTTCTTCCCTTTTGCCATCCCAACTTCTGGCTTTCTTGCTTCATGTTGTGGTTTGTGGAAAATATTTTTTTAGAGATGTAGGACAGAGTTTGAGGTCTCTGGAGGGGAAGAGGTGGAAGTGTGATAAGAGGCTTGGAGAAGTTTCCTCAAGGTTGGTAATGGAATACATATTCGAGAGGATTCTGCAAGCAATAAAAGCGAGCATTGTCCTATCACCCCCATCCCAAACCCTAGGGTAGAAGAAGGAACTCAGGATTTGGCTGTGAGGTGTAGGGGAGGGAAAGTAACCATTTCTTCTACCCCCTTATAGTCTATAACAAGGGCCTATGAATTAAACTGACAAAAGACAGGTTAACAGGTGAAAAGACATGCAATTTAAAAAAAAGATTTAAAATTTTATGTGAACAGGGCTTCACAGAAAAGAAGTAAAAACCCCAAATACGTGATTAGATGTGGGGGCTTATATACCATTCTAACAAAGGAAGATAAATTGTAGAGAAGTGGCTAAAGAAAAGAGCTCGGGCTTCAAGGGATGATCAATTATGGGAAGGTGACTAGGAAATAATGGAAGGTAAGGGTGATTTTTAAGGTTTCTTTATGTAGACTCATCTTGGCGCTGGCCCTCCCTCTCCTGTGATAAGGGGTGCTCTCCCCATCATGATATAGGAGAGGGGGGATATTCATGCTACGTTCACAAAGGGAAATTTATGCCGTGCTTTCAGGCAGTTATGGGCAGGACAGAGAACTCTCCCTGCGTTGGTTGATTCTCAGTTGCCTTCAGCTCAAAATAATCCTTATGCCAAAATGGCATATTTTGGGGTGGCGTATTCTGAACCCTTCAGGGGGTTCCCAAGGAGGCCAGACCCTACGCCCAGGGGCTGACCATCTTTAGGGCACTAGTGGATCTTGGCAGTGACCTGATGGACTAAGGTTAGAGGCCCAACCCTGATTTTTTTTGGACACCACAGACATATATGTCAGTGATTCTTGTGTGACCTAGAGATGAGGAGGAGACCCCAAACATGACTGAGATTTAATTTTTGAAAGTACAAGGAAGTTGATTTAGAAAAATTCAGAATGTGGCATTTTTATACTCCATGTTTTAGAGTAAACTTAAAACCATTAAAATATATATTATCTCATTAAAAACTCATGATAACCTTATGAAGATTATCTCATCTTGCAGAGGACTTGAGCTATACAGGAGTAAGTAACTCCATTACTCTCAGCTATTGAAGTGGTGCCTGGAAGGGGTTGCCTCTTTACCCACCCTTCTACTTTGCATAATAATTAGTTATGGAGTTTTCAGTTTTGAATTGGGCTAAACCTTTATTTTGAAGTGTTTTTTCCTGAATTCCTTTATGAGAAATTGACTTGATCATATAGCACCCACTGTATAGATTTATTTGGTCACCAGAGCTCCATGACAAGGTTCCTCGGTGGAGAACAGGGACGCTGTTTCCCCTACAAGAGGGCACAGGACAGTTAAGGTGTCACTCATTACATGCCTCCAAGCTCACTTGCTCTGAACCATGCAGGGAAGGGACATTCAAACTCAATGTTATTAAAAAAAACTTTAAAAAATAAAAGAGAGAGAGAGGGAGAGAGGGAGAGAGGGAGAGAG
>NW_017731831.1:1034954-1055685 GCF_001890085.2 Hipposideros armiger
AGAGAGAGAGAGAGAGAGAGAGAGAGAGAGAGAGAGAGAGAGAGAGAGAGAGAGAAGAAAAAGAAACACCTGTAGTAAGAGAGCCCTTTGTAACAGTTTGGTAACCCGAACAGAAAAACCTTTGATAAACCCCTGGGAGAGCTTAAATATTTCTCCTCTCTCACTCCCTGAATATGGATGGCTGCAGGTCAACCCTGAAACAAGATGACCATCCCACCAGCATCAACAAAGCCCTAATCCTGGAGGAAGGAAGTGGGGTCTGGTTTCCACTGTTGCTATAAAAAAATCAGGGTTTTGTTTCTCACGGTTGCTCTTCCAGCGGTTGTAACGCAGCAGTTTGCTTTGGCAGGAAAAGCATCTTCTGAAGACAAAGGGCTGTTTTACCCGGAGCCCCGGTGAGCACGCGTGATGTTCTGCCCTGATGTCACTGGGTGGCGCTGAAGGAGCCCGGATGGCGATGCCTTCGCTTCCTACTTCTGCTGGGTCGGAACTGGACTCTTGTCGGTCACAGAAACCATGTGCCCAGGTGACTCTGAGGAGAGTGGAGCCAACTCCCTCTCAAAGCCACTTTTAACGTGGACAGTCGCTGTTTTCTCCCTCTTATATAAAGAAGGAATAAAAGCATATTTAAGAAAAGATGTTTTTTACTTGGAAAATGCTATTTTTATGGGTCTGTGAAGACCATCTGTGTAAGTGTGCAAATGCAGCCCCAGGCAAGTGCGACATCAAGGCACCTTGCCTTGGGGAAGGCTGAAGGAGGGCCACACGCCTCCCTGGGCTTCCTCAAGGCCTGCTGATGTGTCGCTGCAGAACACACTGTCCCACAGCTTAACTGATGTAGCATCGAGTCCACTGTAGTCCAAGGTTAATAATTGCAGGGCACAAGTTCAAGAGCAGAGGACAGAGAACCTACCTCTTGATAGAAGGAATATCAAAGAATTTGGGGCCATGTTTTTCAACAGCAAACCTAGGATATTGCCTTTTACCCATTCTCTCTCCTTGTTACTCTCTGCCTCTATCCTTTAAGGTTGTGGCTGGGTGGGGACAATCACTAGAGTTGAGCCCAGAAGGATATGACCTCACTCCCTCCTTTCTTTCCCCACCCCAGCTTTAGAACTACTTCCCTTCAGTCATGGCCAAGCTTGCAGAAGAAAGAAAGGCTGCCGGGAATTTGATCAATGCTCCTTCCAGGAGGGTAGGAAGACTAAATGCTGGCGTTTCAGGTTGCCATTTGATACTTCCATCTGGGGGCCAGAGGAACTATCTCAGTGAAGGGAAGAGTGATGGTCAGAGAATCCTGAGCTAATGAGTCAATGTTTCTGAGAGGCCTCAGGCCCCAATGGCCTGCTTTACAACACAGAGCAGAATTCCTGCCACCATTGTTATTGGTAGAGGTAGATTATTATTATTGGGATGAGTTTTTAAGCTTGTGTTTCTTGTTCTTTTATTGTGCTTCAAAAGTAAGAGACATTAATAGTCATGAGGCCCAGTTAGCTCCAGGCAATTTCCTCTGAGGTTGGTGACAAGGAAGTGAGATGTTATGCCAACTAAGGTGGACATCAAGTCTTCAACTGAAGCCATTAATTTGCCTCACAAATGCTGCCACGCCACTATGGGAGTAATGACTGTCTCACTCCCAGACCCAGACTAATTTTGAGCCCATGATCTTGAGTGACACGGTACCTCCCACAGCCATTCTATAAAGAAGAGAATGACAGCAAGTCAGTGGTGTGGCTCCTTCCAATTACGAAGGTGATGAAGGACATAAAGATACTAAGTATTGAGGCCTGCAGGGGGACAGTGGCTCAGTGTCAATAACCACAGTGGTCTTTTCACTACTAATTTGACCAGCTAGGCTCATATTCTTGATACAGTTTTTGTCCTTTTGTAAGCAGTGAATTAACTTCTTTCTCGCATTCAGACATACACCCTTCTGCCTCCATCAGACCAGGACCTCAGAATGGCCTTCACCCAGGAAGAATTTATAAGTACAGTGAATAAGGTGAACATTTATCTTAGAAGATTTTTCTACCCAAGTGGACAGGAGAGTCCAGGGATGTCACTAGTAGTCAGCTTGGGATTCAGGAATTATTTCTTTGGGAATTTCTTCCATTCCATCAAATACTAGAGCCTGGAGGACTGGAGGATTTCATGCGATTTTCAGCTGGACCCTGGTGGATGAATACAATGTTAATAATCAAAGAGGAAGGAGAGGAGAGCCTCTGGGGAAGACGGGCAGGAGACGGATGAGAAAGGAGACTGTGGGATGAGACTCCTTTAGCAGTGGAAGAGCACACACTTTAGGGTCCCACTTTTCGTTCCATTGTTTGGCAGCTTTGGCAAGATGCTCTTTAAATCTCAGTGTCAATATGTATATATGGCAGCTGCTTGAGGAGAGGGGCGTTAGGATAAGACATACTATCAATAGTAATGACTACGTAAGTGTTCATTTGGAGGGCAGGAACCTGTCCAGATGGAGCACATGGCTTGTGTTGGGGAGGAGAGGAAGGTCAGTGTAAAAGATAGTGGTGCGTGACTGTGAAATTGGTGCTAGAAGATTGGATGTACCACCTTCTAGATAAGCAATCTGAACCCCAGAGAATTGAAGTAAACTTATCAAATCTATGCTGTGTTCATAATACCACCTGCATATCTGGTCTTCTCAAAAATACAAGATCTTTGAGGGCAGAGGCTGTGACTTCTATATCTTGGCAAACCCCTGCAAAACCCAGAACATCATGTTGCTGCTCGCTTCCTACTTTTTGAATGAAGGGAACATGAGTTCACTAAAGAAATTGGCAACTACACTAATCGTTGAGTATTACTATACAGTTCACCAACTAATCATAACAAAACTCTTCTTTCTTAGAGTGTTTAGTTGAGCCAGGTGGGTAGAAGAGATGGGTCCATAAACAGCTCTAAGATTCTACCTCTTTGTCCTTGGCACCCCCATTGTGGGAGGGAAGCAAAAGAAAAAGAAGCTGGAAAAAATGGATAATACCCGATGCCAGGAAAGATGTGGTTAAACAGGCACTCAAATGTGATTATTACAGAATTAAAATTTGGCACAAACCTTTAGGAAAGCAATTTGTATTCAAAGATCTATGGCCTTTGCGTCAATTGTTTCACACAAATAGATTTATTTTTAAATGATGTCTGAGTAAAAGAAGAGTGGGCATCTGCATGGAGGGGATGACCTGTGGGGAACGTAGAGCCAAAGCATCCATGTGTATGTGTCGGGGGGAGAGGATAGAATAGGGCGTTAGTGGTTCATGTGAGGTGAAGGGACACCCGTGCATGGGGCAGTGGCCACTCCAGGGTATCAGAGTTCAAGCAGCAGCAGCAGAGTGGAGACAGTGGGCAACGGGAGATGAGATACGTAGAAGGGGATTGATGAAATAAGCAAGCATAGTGAGGGTGGTGGGAGCCAGCTTTCTCACTACTGGAGAGAGCAGTTATAACTATGGGAAGAGAGAAGACTAGATTGAAGCCTGAGGTGTAAGAGTGAAATGGAGATTTTGGTGTGGACTCATGGTGGGAAATGTTACAGGTGAAAATGCGCTCCCTTTCTTGTTTTAATGTACATTAAAAAAAAAAGATAAATGAGGTTAAGCATCTTTTTCATTCGTTTGTCATCCATTTTTGGTTCCTTTTCTGTGAAAGGCCTGTTCGTATCTTTTGCTTTAAAAGAGTTTTTGGAATATTAGTAACCTTAGCCATGTGTTCCTAATAAGTATCATGACTATTCCCAGTTTTTTAGTTTTATGTTATTTTATAGCCAAGCAGATTTAATTTTTAAAAAATGTGTTAGGCCTGCCCATTTTTCCCTTATGTTTTCTGGGTTTTGTGTCATACTTAGAAATAGCTTTCTCATCTCGATTCCTCTAAAATGAAGCACTCATGATTTTGTTCATGTTTAAAGTGTGAACCCTCCGGATGCTCTGGTGGAAGTCATGCCTGGGTAACTGCAACAGCCAGGCAGCCCTACTTCCTCCTGTAAGCATAGCAGAGACTGTGAGGGGAGGGTCGTGACCCTGGACTCAGTTGCTGTGTGAGCTTGGGCTGGTTCCTTCACCTCTCTGTGCCTCCATTCCTCATCTGAAACTGAGGATAACAATAGAACCCACCCCAGAAGTGTGTGAGGTAAGGAGTAAATGAGGTAACACACAGGGCTTAGAACTGTGCCTGGCACAGAATATATACTTAGTGAAGCTTAAATATCGTGTTATCAGTCACCATGTGCCTATCTCTTAAGGACCTGCAGAATGACAGGCATAAATCTAGGACCCACTGTCCACTGTCCCAGCAGTGGAGAGTGGACAAAGGCCCGGGAAGGGCTGCCCCATGGCCTGAGAAGCAGCCTCAAGCTCTGTCAGCTCCTAGGATGACTCAGGAAAGGCTGGGCCTGCAGGGGACAGGGCCTGCAAGGCTGTGAGAAGATGGGTTGACAGATGGAGCAAAGGCTTTTAACTGCAGAAAGCCAGCGCTCACTGCCATCGCTAGGAGTCCCTGTTGCCACTAGAATCCTGTGATCGTGGACTTCTTCCCAGCTTGCTGGCTTATGCTCCGAATGAAATCTCCCGGGTGTCCTTGCAGCCTCTTTCAGCATTGTCGTCCCAGTAGGCGCGGGGTGCTTTTTTAATAATAATAAAGGGAATTAAACACACACGCTTACATCTTCACACACACACACACACACACACACACACACACACACACACACACACTTTAAATAATTAACAAATGGAGGATTAAGGATAGAGATTTCCTGGCTTTGGCTGGGTTGAAGCCAGCCACTTAACAAAGGGCAGGCTGATGAATGGCGGCTGGAGGGCCCTGGGAGCAAAGCCACCTGGGGCACGAAGCTCTCAAGCCCTGTCTGGGATGCTCCGGCCTTCATTGTGCTCAGGAGACCTGGGTGAGGGATGCGGCCGGTGGCTTGGCAGCCGGCACTCTGTTCTAGTTTGGCTGCCCTGGGTCACAGCAAGGACCAGAAGCTCTATTTGTGGCGTTGCAAGCCAGTAGTCCTCAGCCTTGCCTCCGTTCCAACACCGACAGCTCTGGCCCACTCTGCCCAGCGTGTGTCCCAAGTTTTCCGCTGTCGTCACAGCCAGCGCTCCATCTTCTTTACCTTCACAGTAGGTGACCGGCTTGCCTCTTTCCTTCTTCCCCACCTGGTCTGGATGGGAAAGCGTACCCTCCTGGAGGCAGCTGGGCTGGAAAGCGCTTCCACAGGGGTCCCACCCTAATTGCCTTCATTTCTCATCTCTCCTGGCTCTTGTTGCTACCGAGCAGCCCGAGCGGCTTAGCCCTCTCGCAGAACACAATTTCTGCTTCTGCCGCAGCCTTCACACCTGCCTACCTGGCGATTCTCTCCTCTCTGCCAACCTGCTTCCTTGCCCTGCTCACGTTCTCCACCTTCACTCCCCGTGCCAGTCTGATGTGCTTGGCTCCAAGCATCCTCATCAACAGACACTCCGGAAATGGTCCTTATGGCTTTCATAGATGGGGAGGCTCTACCAGTGCTTCTCCAGGATGCCCGGAGATCCCTACCCCACCTAGCCTTTCTGGTCAACTCTGCTTCCAAAACCCTGTTCTAGTAGCTAAACTTCCTTTAAAAGCTGCCCTTACACGCTTACAGTTTCACTCTTGCTTCTCTGCACGTCCTCAGAAGCCTGTACCTCCTATAACTTCTGTATTATGACAGCAAGTTGGTAATTCCTGAGTCACTTGTCTGCTCCATTTTCTGGACTCAGAGATCCTTGAAGGCAGAGATTGCACCTTATTTTATTATTTTAATAAGATATCTCAGTAACAGCTTACGTGTCTTTGTATTTCCAGGACCACACACAGCACCTGACTGTTTTTTCCTGAATCAGTCCATAACTAATCACTAACTCCTTCACCATGTTTCTTCATCTCCAGACTATACCTTTTATCTCTTATATTTTATCCCTCCCTTGTTTCGCTCATCCTAGTCCTAGATACCTGCTCATGAGAAAACCAAGTTTCTTACAGA
Organism: Hipposideros armiger; assembly: GCF_001890085.2. Taxonomy (NCBI): domain Eukaryota; kingdom Metazoa; phylum Chordata; class Mammalia; order Chiroptera; family Hipposideridae; genus Hipposideros; species Hipposideros armiger. The sequence goes on from NW_017731831.1 coordinate 1,040,974, forward strand.
TTCACATTGGGAGCGCTGAGCCCACAGGTGTTCCCCAGCTATTTGTTTGTTTGTTTCCAGGGTATGACTCCTTATTTATAAAAGAGATCGTGTCTAGCTCTTGAACATGGCAAGAGGGACACATTTAGGAGGAGTCGATGAGGATGAAGCCAGAAGAGGGTGACGGTTAGCCCCCAGGTCAGGTACAGCGCCCATGATCAACCCCAAAACGGTGCCTGGCCCTTACAGGCAGTGGCTGTCCTTGTCTCCAAACAGACAAAAAATGCAGCAGAGAGTTTCTGTGACAGAAGGAAGGCACTGCTGGGTGTGAGAATGGGGTGTTGCTGTGTTCTTAAGACTAATTTCAATATTAGCCTAAGGATAATATCATAAATAAACTAAGAAAACAGAATAATGCATTTCAGAACTCCTTATAAACGATTAGCTTAGGTAATGAAGAACTGTCTGTATCAAAGATATGATGAACATGGACCAGGAGGAGAGAACTGACTGGCCTGGATAAAAGAAAGATAGGACATAGAAAGTAGATATAGAAACAGGAAGGAAGTGGCAAGTGTTGGCTTCTTTAATCTGACACGTTACCAAGGACAAATCTAATCTGTGCTTCAGGTAACTCTGGGGGCTAAAATGGACTTAAATATTTATTTACAGGCTCCATATCACTTGTCTTTTGAAACCCCATCCTCTCACAGGTCCGTAATATGGCCTCATGAAAAGTCCTTATTCCAGAACTCTGTTCACCTGCCCCATGCAGCTAGCCTGACTTGTGTTGAAACATTGGGAGATCTTGGGCCGCTGGACCCCTCATCCTGAATGACAGTAATTGGTAGGCGTGGAGTGGTTGCTGTCTCATTTAGATAGGGCAGCTTATCTCCAGTGTACAGGCCCCACTGGTCCTGTTGTCTAATACAGTCTAGTCACTCATTTCTGTAACTGGCCTGTAGGTTATCACAGGGAGATTTTATTTAGCCAGCCGTTCTCTAGCTGTTTTTCACAAGGCAAAAAAATGTCCTTATGTAAATGCTTCATTTAAATGTGGGCTATAAAGGAGAACACGGGTTAAGGAAAAATAAAGGTGAAACCAGGCTCTGCTACAATTCAAATGAAATCTATAACAGGAAGTCCTTCCCTCCCCCCTTTTTTTTCCTTTGGCTGAGCCATCCTGCCACCTGTTGGCAGCTCAGCGGCAGCTCAGCTCAGGCTGGGAATCAAACCAACGACCCTATTGCTCAAAGCTTGCACTCTTGAGTGAGCTCTTAACCAACTGAGCCACTCAGCTGGTCCTAGGAAGTCCTTTTCCAAGTTGCATGTCTATTAATTTTATCTATGCATGTGATACACATGTTATCTTACCTATGTTTCATAACTGTATTAATATACTTGAACATGACTTTTTGTTGAAGTATATTATTCCTGCTTGCAAATCCAGAGGGTTGGTGTCAGGAGAAGGGGTTTCCAAATTTGAAAACAAGAATTTCGGTCTATTCTATGCTTTTAAAAAATCTGTATTTATGTCCAAGAGCTGTGTTTTTATTGTCACATGAAAATGTACCTTGGTTTTGTGGACTGGGATAGCACTAGAGTTATACTAGAGTTAAACTTCTCCATGTAATAGTTCGTCCTTCCTAAGGTGTTTTATAAGACGTAGGTGTAATAAAGACGTTTCAAAAGTCTTAGTTATTCATGGCCTTGCTCCCAAGCCAACGATCTAAGAGTCCCGCAGATTTCACATCAGCCATTTGGAATATGAACCTTAAATCTCCCTCTTACCTTTGGAGAACAGTAGTTTTGCTACCTAATACCACTGCCAAGAAAGGACTGAGCTTCATTGAAATACTGCCTGGGGATTGTGGCATTTACCACGGGAGATGCTTGAAGAGGCCAAGGCAGAAGAATCTACATGTATATGATAGGGGTCGTTTTCATCAAGACAGTGGCAGGAACACTAACAAGATTTCTTTTTTCATTCATTATTTAGGAGGCCTTTTGTCAGAGCTCTTTTATTGCTTTCCCTCGGTTTGAGAGACAGGCAAATAGGGGTTTATTAGAACTTGGTGAACCATCAAAAATTAGTTCATGAAAAGTCAGCAGGAAGGTATGCAATGCAATGCATTTGGACATAAAAAACTAAGACACAATGTGTCAATGCAAATGAGGAAAAGTGAGAGTTTCCTGGTTCTGAGTTCTCCCAGGGTGCTTCCATGTAGTTGTCTCATGCAAAAGTCTTGCCATTAAGGTGAGGGCAGTTACTGCAACACTTGGACTCGGGGCAGTCCTGAACAGAGATACTGCTCCCACTTGCCTGTGGGAAGTGGGTTTTTCCTCCTGTCCCAGCATTTATTGCCCATCACCCAGTCCTTCTCTGGGCGTCCTTAGAAGGAGGTCAGTAATAACTGCTATTTATTAAGTTTCTCTGCACTATACATGTGTTAGCTAATTTGATCCTCACCCTAACACTATGAGGTAGGTACTACTGTAGCCTGTACTATATAGATGAAGAAAACTGAGACACAGAGACATTAAGTAACCAAGGCCATTTTAAGAGGAGGCACCAGGATCTCAAACCAGGCACTGGCTCCAGAGCCTGGAACCCCAAATGGGCAGCAGGAATGGCAAGGCATGGCAGAAGCCTGTGTGTGGTCAGACCAGCCAGCTGTTGGTAAAGGACTGACCTGCAGCTACAGGAGCAGGGCTGGGCTCATAGAGTGGTGCTGGATGGTTGACACAGGTCCTGCTTGCAGAATTTAGACTAGACCTGTGAAGGAATGACACAAACAGAGGTTTCTTAGGTGTTCAGTTTTTCCCCTAAGTGAATTACCTGCATGTATCCTTTGTCCATTTTTTTGTCCAGGGTTTACCGCTTGTCTTCACCATCTGTCTATTGTCTGCTCCCTCTGCCACAACAGCAGGTGTTTTTGTCCATATTGTCTACTGCTGCGTGCTCATCACATAGAAAGTGACTAGCACATAGTAGGTGCTCGACAAATATTTGCTAAGCGAATGAAGGAACATTAACTCTTTTTCTATCATTTTCAAGTTTATTGAAATATGTCTGAAATTAATTATTATGTGCCCATTTACACTTTTATGTAGTCAAATGTATTGATTTAAAAAATATATATTTTATTGGAGAATTGAGGAAGGGGAACAGACAAGTTGCTGTCCCTTTGTTCTTCAGTCTAGTTGTGGAGGACGTTGCTTCACTGGCCCATGTTGGTATTGTGATTATTGTGCTTTTCCCGGCTGAGGCAGATCGGTTGCTGGCCATTGGACGGCCACTCACGGCGGCTCATGGCAACTCACGCCAGCTGCCGGCTGCTCACGCTGGCTGCCAGCCACTCACGGTAGCTCACGGCAGCCCACGCCTCACTGCAGCCTATGCCGTCGCCAGCAACTCACGGCAGCCTGGCTCCAGGTCAAGCTGTTGTTCACCATCTTAGCTCTAGAGGGCACAGCTTACTGGTCCATGTGGGATCCGAACCCGTGGCCCTGCTGCTCAGAGCTCGCACTCCCAAGCCAACTCGTAACCAACAAGCCACTCGGCCGACCCCTATTGATTTTTTTTAATGTTTTTAAAGTCCTTTCTCAGCCATGCATCATATAAATATTTAGTTATCTTTTTTTCTATAATAGTTTTCTTATTTGATTTTTTTCTTTTACTGCTTTAATTCACCTGGACTTTGTTTGGTGAAAATAGTGGCCATAAATAATTTCTTTCCAAATGGGTCCTCACTGTTTTTTCAGCATTATGTATTGAATAATCCGCCCTTCTTTTCACTGGTTTGTCTATTCACTGCTGTACAAACATCACATCCTTACATTGTTGTTTGTGTATGTGTATGTTTAGTATATAATATATACTGGGGGTGCCAAAAAATGTATATAAGTAGACACTTTGGTCAATGTTGCTCAAGCAGTAGTTCACCATAATCAGAAGCATTTGGACGTTGATGGTAACCACTTTGAGCACCTCTTGTAATTGCAGAAGTCAAACATGACTTGTATTCATCTTTTGTTATCAGTATATATTGAGTATTACAATTTTAATACAGTTTTCCTTTCTTAAAATGTATATAAATTTTTTGGCACCCTCTGTATTTAAATATCTTTTAATATATGTCTGCTCTCATTACTCCTTTTTAATTGGATTGCTTGATATTATTATGTGTTCTGACTATAGAATTCGAGCTAAAAATTAATTTAGGGATAGATGACATTTTATAATATTCGTCTGGAAACATGACTAGGAAGAGCTAACTCTTTTTGATCAATTTTTTTGAGTTTCCCAAGAAGACTGCAAATAATGACAAATGTGTTGCTTTCTGATAGTTCTAGAGCCCAAATCTGTTGGACCTCAAAGTCCATGCTCTTAATCAACCATCACACAAAATTGCCCCCTGGATTGTGATGTGGACCTAGAAATGATTTAACTGTGTAGTCTTGGGAAGTCACTTCATATTTTGAAAATGAGAGTTCCATTAGTTTCTCTGAAATGAATGATTAAAAACTGACTTGAATGCTCAATGTGGCCCAAATTTACTTGATTCTGGGATTATCCCAAGAACTCAGCAACTTCTCAAAAGTGGAATGCATCCATGCAATGTGGGATGAAGCAAAAGTGAAAGGTGAGGTGCCGCTTGCACCCATACCTGTATATCACACTCAGTCACTGACTGTGAGCTGCCCGAGAACCCAGTCATACGTACCTCAAGGATAAAGACAGTTGAAAGCTAACCACCCAAATCCTGTATTCTCTGCTTCAAACCCTGCAATCCCAGTTATATATGATCTTTTCTTGTTATGATACTTTTTCAGTACTTTAACTTTTGCAGCCTTATTTATTTATTTTTAAAATCACAACCTCTTATCCTTAGACATTGGTGTGTTCCCATACTCCTCACATCTGTTGGTTGTTCTCCATTTTACAAACAGAGGACACCAAGACACAGAGACCAGGTGTCCTGCGCCAGCAGCAGAAGGCAGGAGTCCTGACTCAGAATCTAGTTGCCAACCACTGAGCTCTCCACAGCTGCCATCTTGGCATAGCTTGAGGAAATCATGACTTGACAAAACTCCAGTGTAGACAAGTGCACATGTGCGTGTGCATATAAGCCCCTTCATATCAATGCCTATTTTAAAGAGAAAAGGAAGCACAAAGTTGCCAACTGTTCAACATACTCGTAGATTATAAGAAGGAAAACCAAATAAATCAGGAAGGGAAAAATGATCATTGCAACAGATAAGAGTCTAAGAGATGAAACTAATCCCACTTCGATATAACTAAAGGTACAACCATCATGGCTATCCCCCATGGTAAAAGCAAAACGTTTTTGATAATTAGATTGACAGTGGCAAGTCCTTATTAATGGTTCTCTTTCAAATGGGGGAGATATAAAGTATAAAACAGCGGGGGATCTATTTTGGCCAAGACGTATACTCTGCAATTTATTTACTAATTAGAAGGAGGAAAACAATTTGGTGCCTCTAAACTAGAAAAGAGAAAGAGAAAGGAAAAAGTAAGGAGGGAAGGAAGGAATGAAGGGTGGGAGGGAGGGAGGGAGGAAGGAAGGAATGAAGGAAGGAAGGAAGGAAGGAAACAAAGAAGAAAGGAAGGAAGGGAGAAGAACAGAGGAAGGAAGAGAGAAGAAAAAAGGAAAAAATTGTGGGCAGGTCTGGCAAACTTAGTGAGGAAGTGAGGTAAATGAGAAGAGATTTAATTTAGATAAATGTAAGGTAATCCATCTGGGAAGAAATAATAATCAGGAAATATATAAAAGAGAAGGTTGCTGTTTAGGAAATAGCACAGGGAGTAATACTAATAACTGTAGATATGAGCCCATACTACGGGTGCCATAAAAAAAGATTGATGCCACCTTGGCTATAAAAGGATCCCTCAGAAAACAAGTGGTAATCAAGTTGCTTCATGTGGCCTTTGTCTGGCTGTAATTTTCACTGTGAAATGCTACCACAGACTTGTAGAAAGGAATGCTATAAAAAGGATGTAAAATATTGTTGGGTATTGAAAGCAGAACCTCTGGAATCCTGCATATACAATGAGGTGGGAGTTACCATGGCTCAACCAGGTCCCATTTTTATTTGAACACGTCAAATCCAATGGGGCCCACATTTCTTTAGATACAGGCAGCTTGGGTAGAACTCAAGCAACCTCGGAATGCCCAGAGCTTGGGTAGCAATGAAAGTCTGATAAACCTTTCACAGCAGGTCGCTGTACCGGCCCTTGTATACTTCATGTTCATCTTTTTGTTTTTTTGGTTTTCATTTGGTCATAGTCATTAAAAACAATTATCCTGAAAGACACATCGTAATATGACTGTGAAGTTAAAAACAGGGGCCAAATAATATTCTAAACTTAGAATCTTGCTTAACTTCTCCCCAAAAAGATACCACAACAATGAACCTTGGACTTGTCAGCAGAACAGACCATGAAGGCTGAATCTCAAGTGCCTGAGGCTCTCAGTTTCATGGAGAACTTGGGTTATCCTAGCATTGCCCCCTCCCCATGCCGTCCCTCCCCAAGGGTTTCCCAAGGTATGCGAGAAGGAAAGACAGCAAGGACTCCTCAACCTTTGAGTATTTCCACAGCTTTTATTCTCTCAGCTTTCAGCAGGGGTTCTTCTATCGGCATTTTGAGTGGGAAAGTTCTTGGTTGGGGAGGACGGCCAGGTACATTATAGGCTATTAGCATCCTTGGACTCCAGACATGAAATACTGGTTTATAATAACCAAAAGCAAATAAGAAATGCTCCTGTATATTTTCAAACACCCCTGGGGGGATGTATTGCCCTTGGTTGAAAACCACTGAGAGTTGATGGCGTTGGGATAATAGACACTTCTCCTGGGGCGAGAGGCTCTGAAGTACACTCTCTAACCTCCTTGGAGTCCTCCAAAGCCAGACTTAGGGCTGTGAAGACAGCCTCTGATTGTCCAGGGTCTCTCCTATGCTTATTAAGTTGTGGTATGCAAGCTTCTAGCCAAAATGCTGAGGCTAAATAGGCACTCCATAAATAGTTGCTAATTAATTGCCATGCCTTGCTTATTATTATACACTCATTGAGACCAGAAATTTCACATTCTCTATGTTGTGAAAAGCCCTAGGCAGACTTAATATAATGCCATGCTACTGATAAGTGCTCAGAAAATATTAATTACTATTGATGAAAGTGGTAACTACTTTAATTTAGATGCAAACAACCAAAAAGGGCTATATATCCTTGGCTCCTTGCCTCCATTGCATTTGGAGAGACTGATTAATACGGTCTTACAATTAATTACTTGCCCTTCCATCTCTGGCACCTACAACTGAGTGCATTCAGGTTACTGAGCAGTTGTGTGGGTGGATGAGAGGCTTTCCTGGGCTGTTGACAGAGAGTCAAGCTATTTACAGCAGAGCTAGACTTTTAAGATATGGAAAACTTGGTAAATATGCCAAGGGAGGAGACCAGGCCAGGCCAGGCCCAAAGATGGGGCATCAGAGACACTGAGAGGCCTAGAGGGCGGTGTGTGCAGCTGGCACCAGAAGCTGGACGTTACTTTGAGCTGGCAGAGGGCTTGGGGTAGGGTTGGAGTCAGTGTGGTGTGCCCCTTCCTGGCCTCTACTCCTTGAAGCCCCAGTTCCACCTGAAAATGTGATCCCTATCATGCTGAGTGCAGGCAAGGTACAACCTGTGAGGGGCAGCCAGGATCAACATTTCTACCATTCTTAGTAAGTAAGAACCAGGAGCTCTCACTCCTCACCCATGGGAAAGTCATGAGAGTTCTATTTCCTAGGATGTTCAGTGAAGTTTGTTGGGTAAATACCATGCCCAGTGGTTTCTATTCACAAGTATGAGAAAAAAAAAAGTCCCAGGCAGGATTAAAACTTTATGGAGAATTAAAGACACTCTGAGTTTTAAAACAAAAAACTAACTCCGAATGTGATGAGCAGTAATGTGCATTTCTGCTTAATATCTAGGTGACCTAGGTGCATTTGCAGATTTGCAGATTATACTCTTATTTTGTTCAACTTTTATACAAGAGACTGTAACATTTGCAAATGGCTTCAACTTACCCGGTCTGACTTTCTTCAAATATCCGGCAAGATTAAATCCAGTCTGTTCTAAAGAAAAAGTACAGAGAGTGGAGGACTGTGCTTTAAGTACAAGGTTTACCTAAAACACAATCCCCAGCCCTTCAATTTATTTTCCCCCAAGTCCAAATGGCAATTCCTTTTTAATTGGCCAGGAGTATTAAATAACAAAAGGAAGCTATATTTTCTTCTTCTTCCTTCCCAGGTGAGCAGGATTTAAATCAGTAAATTCTGGCTGTTCCTGTTTCCAGGAACTGGCTTGATAAGGACCCAAGGCAGGATATCTACATTGATTTTAATGACTTTTTTAGAGGTCACGTTGGGGGACAAGTTTCAAAGACAACCCACACAGCAGTGAAAGACCACACTAACGTTCTGTGTGCTGCCCTGGGTACATTAATATGCAAATATGTGTAACATGTGACTTCTTAGGAAATGATACGTCAAGGCAAACTTGTCACTACAAAGTAGAACGAGGGCACCTATCCTAGACGACCTCTCTTTTCTGACCCCTTAAATCAGGGGTTCCTCTACGTGGCCTCCTAGGAGTGTCCTCAGGAGGACTGGTCACATATTTGTAGAAAAATGCGTAATTCTTTTTTTTTTTTTTAATATTTGTAAAGTGGTGCAATCTTTTTTTTTTTTTTTTAAAGATTTCATTGGGGAATTGGGGGGAGGGTAACAGCATTGGGGAATCCGGGAAGGGGAACAGACAGGTAGACAAATTGCTGTTTTGTTCTTCAGTCTGGTTGTGGAGGACGTCGCTTCACTGGCCCATGTTGGCATGATCATTGCGCTCTTCCCTTGGTGAGGCAGTCGGTTGCCGGTCATTGGATGGCCGCTCACAGCAGCTCCCGGTAGTTCACACCGGCTACCAGCTGCTCACGCTGGCTGTCAGCCACCCACGTAGCTCATGGCAGCCCACTGCAGCCCTGCTGCAGCATATGCCGTTGCCAGCGACCCACAGCAGCCCAGCTCCAGGTCGAGCTGTTGTTCATCCTCTTAGCTGTAGAGGGTGAGTGTCACTGACCCTCAATGTGGGATCCGAACTGCAGCCCTGCTGCTCAGAGCTGGTGCTCCCAAGCGAGCTCTTAACCAGTTGAGCCACTCGGCCGGCATAGCGTAATGTTTTTTTATTCAGTTTGTATTTCTAGCTAGATCACAGGACACTCTAGTCTTAGATTTTTCTAATAATTTCCTTTGAATTAAATAGACTTGGCTTTGAGTCTTGGTTCTGCAACACATTAGTTATGAGATCTTGGGAAAATGTTGTAAACCTCAAATTCTCATTTATAAAATGGGGTATTAATGCCTGCCTCATTAGGTTGGGTGAGCATAAAGGATCATGTGTATAAAGCAAGCATTAAAGGGTCTTGATATAGAGTAGAGGCTCAAATCGTCAGCGAGGTTATTCTTTCTCCTCTAGCCACAACTTCTCCCAGAAGCGGTGCTGCTGTGGCAGAGGCAGGTTGGGACACACGGAAGAGAGGTGCCAAGAACGTGTGCTGACCATGGGAAGTCCTTCTCAAAAGCTTATAGCAAAGCGCTGCCTGTACATGGGTGCACTCTGGAGAGAATAGGTTTCCTAATGCTTCACAAATTACTGGACTGTGCATAGGACGATGGGAGAATCGCAGGGTGCGAAAGCGCCCTGAGGAACGACCTGATCAGCAACTAGTGAAAGAACAAATGAAGGGAGTGAGAGGAAAACGACCTCTAATAACCCACAATATTCTAATTTACGATTTACCCCTTTCTGTAGGTGCCCCGGAACCCCCGGGTTAAACGAGGGGACTCTGCTACTCAAGGCTGAATTGTTAGTGCTTGCTGCGATGCCTAGCACTTAATTATAGGTACTTAATGATTGATGACTAATTAGCTGAATGAATGACACTCCTAGCCTCCTGAGGACCCAAATTTGCATTTTCCTAGCTTCTGAGAAGAAGTGGGCATTTTGTAGTTGTCAGCTTCCCAGAGTCTGTTTTTGAGGTACTGCCTGAAATCCTTTCAGAATTCACTCAAGATCTCTATCCTCTGTAGCACAAGAATGAGTGGAGGATCCCAAGAGTAGGTTTGACGCAGCAAAATGGTTTTCTGTGTGCCCTTTGTGGTGACATTCAAGAGTGGCTTCCCTAAGGAATGAAATACAACCAGTAAACTTCCAGAATCCTAAAAAACATCAACAAAAATCTGATTTCTCTGCCGCTTTTGGCATTTGGCACAGACTTTCTCAGCAGAAGCCCTCATACGAGACTTCCCTTTAACCTTTATCTTTTCAGACTGTTGGTGGAAGTACTGACTTGTTTTGAGCCATGATTTCAAGACCATGCTTCAGTTGCTCCCTCTTTACCGACAAAAAGCTTTGATTCTTTTTTCTTAGACTCGTCAAAAATGTGGGTAAAACCGTAGCAGTATCTGCAAAAAGACTCTGCTAGAATACGGGACTATTGCGGTGAGTTATCTTTTAAGTGATTGACCATCTTATTTTAAATCATTCTTTATGAATGATAGTAACATTTATACCTTAGGGAATCTTGGACATGCAGTTGCCAATTTTTTTTTTAAAGCTTATAAGCAAGCTTACTAAAAATAGCTATTTATTAGACCATGTGGTGGAGCTCTCACTGGAACAATAGCCTTCTGTTGTCCACAACGGACCAGCAGGACAGGCCCAACAGAAGGGTAGTTTTGCAGGGCTGAGGGGCTATCAGGAAGGAACTCAGCCTGAGTTGCTGCTGGAGAACTGGTGTGGTGACCAGACAACTGCATCTGCTAAAGCTGGGGAGCTTCCTGGAAAGGGACTCACCCACAGGAAGAAATTGGATATGATGAGGTTCTGAAGGCAGCTGTTCCTGGCCCAGTCTATTTCACACACACACACACACACACACACACACACACACACACACACACACACACACACCCCTAGAGGGAGAGGAGAGAAGACTATGAGAAAAAAAGAAAGAAAGATCTGTTTTAATACACTCTGTAAGATACTGGGGCTAAAGCAATAGTGCTTTGAGATTCCCTTTGGCACAGTTTTCTATATATTGAAAACCATGAGCACTTCGACTATCAGTGACATCACCTGTAAGGAACAGTCCTACCGTGTGGACCAGCAAGACACTTAGGCATGGTGCAGCCTGGTGGCACAATGGCAGCCCCTGCAGGAAGTGCTAAAGATGGTGGTTTGTTCATAGAGGCCAGGAGAGATAAGAAAGTCAAGATGGGTCTGCTTTCGCAGCTGAAGGACATGTGTGAATCATGTGTCCCCACACAAACCTTGCCTCTACTAATAATCTTGGTCAAAGATCCCACTCTTAATACCTTAAACAGTATTATTTACTCAATGTTTAAAAGTCTGGAGTCTCCAGGCAAATATTATAGCAATTACTATAATTGTTTTTAAAGAATTAATTGCTAGAGTGTTTTAGTTTTTATTTTATATGGAGAAGATTCCTTTTCTTTTTTCCTTTACAAACTGTTCAATGCTGGAAACCAGCATGCTAAGGAGGACACATTCCAGGAATTCCCTGCAGGGTCCTAAGTACCTGGAGCTAATGTTAAAAAGATCATTAAGAGCAGAGAATCCTTGGTTCCTGGGGCTCTTGGTAATTTGTGTTTAAAGACCTAGACTCTAGCAGAGTTAATATTTACAGTGAGGTAATATATTATTTACATGGACCCCAGACACCAAAACATCCATAAATTCACACATAGTTAACCTCCATCTGCTCCTTCCTTTCTTTACTTATTAAGTCAATTCAAGACCTGGTCTATTATCTCATATAAAGTTCTTTCAATAATTTCACCCCACAAGCCCTTTAAAAGAAAAATAAAAAATGAAGGACTGCCGAATCCTCATTTAACAGGAGGAACCTTCGCAGATTTCGGAAGTGGTACTGGGTATGGGAAATGATAAAAATGTGAAAGAAAAATACGTTATTAACGTTTTGTCCTTTGGAGTTAATACAACTTGCAGAGGAGGAAATGGATTTGAAGGGGTGAGCTCTTCTGGAACATAGCTAACTGGTACTGAGGATTTCCAGGGAGAAAAGGGTGTGCATATGATGAAAGCTAATCTAAAAGGCAAATTATACTGCTTAACAATATGTGCATAAATTGAATAATTACATATTGCACAACAATTCTTAAACAAGTGTTTTCAATAAGCCATAAAATTCTGCACCTGCTGTGTCTTTTCTGCACCTCCTGCAGCAGGTCAGGAACTCCAAGTTCAGGCTGCCTGAATGTCCAGGTGTCTGGGGAGCCTAGGCTTAATCCAGCTCAGGCTGCATGATCCACTTACTTTCAAGGACAGGAACCAAGAGAATCTCCTCACTTAATGACACAGCAATGAGGGACAGAAAGTGGGTGGTAATTGGGAAGGCCTGTTGGGATCAAAGTAGCAAACCAATGTAAAAAGCTAGAGGAGTCTACACAAGAACTTGTACACAAATGTTTAAAGCATCACTATTCATAACAGCCAAAAAATGTCAACAACTCAAATGTCCATCCACTGAAGAACGGATAAATAAAATGTGGCACATACATACAATGAAATATTATTCAGTAGTAAAAATAAATAAAGTGCTGCTTTATGCTACAACATGGATGAATACAAATCACCACTATCATGAATAAAAGAGAGCTATCACTACAGAGACTACAAACATTAAAAGAATAATAAAGTAGTATTATGAACAACTTTATGCCAAAAAATTCAACAATTTAGATGAAATTAGATAAACTCCTTGAACAACTTATAAAAATTGACACAGGATAATCAGAAAATTTGAATAGCCCTATATCTATTAAAGAAATTAAATTTGACGCCATGATGGTGCCAGCCTGGGCCAGTGAAGCAATGTCCTCCACAACTAGACTGAAGAACAAAACCAGCAACTTGTCTCCCCTTCCCCCAATTCCCCAGTGCTGTTCCCCTCCCCCAATCCCCCAATTAAAAAAATCTTAAAAAAAAAAAAAGAGATAAAGAAGGACCCAGTAACCCCACTTCTGGGTATTTATTTGAACAAAAGCAAAACATTATTTTGAAGGGACGTGTTCATCCATATGTTCATTGCAGCATTATTTACAATAGCCAAGATATGGAGGCAATCTGGCTTTCCATCAGTGGATGAATGGATGAAGAACAGGTGGTACATATATACAATAGAATATTACTCAACCATAAAAAGAATGAAACCTTGCCACCTGCAACAATATGGATGGACTAGAGGGTGTTATGCTGAGTAGAGTAAGTCAGATAGAGAAAGACAAATGCCATATGATTTCACTTATATGTGGAATCTAAAGAATAAAATAAACAAACAAACAAAACAGGAACATACTTATAGATACAGAAAACATTTTGAGGAGTGCCAGATGGGAGGCATGTTAGGAGCATGGGTGAAAAAGGGGAATGGATTAGGAAGTACAAATTGGTAGTTACAAAGTAGTCATAGTGATATAAAGAATAGCATAAGGAATATAGTAGATAATATTGTAATAGTTATGTATGGTGTCAGATGGGTAGTAGATTTATCAGGGTGATTACCTCATAAGTTATATAAATGTCTATTCACTATGTTGTACACATGAAACTAATATAATGTATGTCAACTGTAATTAAAAAAATAAAACTCAACAAACATTACAAAAAAATTTAGAGGCCAACATCTCTCATGAATATCCTCAACAAGGATATCTCTCAAAAATCTTTAATAAGGTATTATAATAGCTAATCAAATCAAGCAATATATAAAAAGGATAAATATCATGATAAATATCACGACTAGGTAGATTTTATCTCAGGAGTGCAAAGTTGATTTAACATTAAAAAAATTAATTTGTGCAATTTATTCTATTTATGGAATAGAAGAGACACACCATATGATTATTTCAAGTTCTGCAAAAAAGGTATTTACAAAAAATTCAATACTGACGTGATAAAACAAAAACAGAAACAAAAATAAAAAACTATTAACCAAATAGAGAGAGAAGGGAACTCTTTCAAACTGATAAAGAGAATGTACAAAACACCTGGAGCTAACATCATACTTAATGGTGAAATACTGAATGTTTTCCCCTAAGATCAGGAACAAAGTAAGGATGTTCAATCTTTTCATTTCTATTCAAGGCCCTAGCCCTTGCAATAAGGTAAGAAAAAAAACGAAAGGCATAAAAACCAGAAAGAGAACCAAAATTATCGCTGTTTGCAGATGCAAATGGTAGTTGTCATTTTTTTTTTAAGATTTTTTTTTATTGGTGAATTGGGGGGATGGGAACAGTGCTGGGGAATTGGGGGAAGGAGGACAGACAAGTTGCTGTCATTTTGTTCTTCACTGGCCCAAGTTGGCACCATCATTGCACTCTTCCTGGGCGAGGCAGATCAGTCGCCGGCTTCTGGATGGCTGCTCACTGCGGCTACTGGCTACACACGGTAGCGCATGGCAACCCACTGCAGCAGGGGCTGCAGCCTACGCTGTCGCCCACGACTCACAGCAGCCCAGCTCCAGGTTGAGCTGTTGTTCAGCATCTTAGCTGTGGAGGACAGTGTCACTGGCCCTCATATGTGGGATCCGAACCGGGGCCCTCTGGCGTCCTAAGCTGGCTCCTAACCAATG
>NW_017731831.1:1057664-1059479 GCF_001890085.2 Hipposideros armiger
GTTGGTTATTTCAAGGTAGATCTTTTCTCTTGAAAATCGGTCAAATGTTCTTGTGATTTGATATGTTGAGTAATATTGGATTGTATCTTGGACATTGTGCACATTACATTGTAGAGACTCGAGTCTGTTACCTACCTCTGAACAGTGTTGGTTTTGTTGTTTTGTAGAAGACCAAAATATGCTGCTGGTTTTTTTTTTAAATGAAATATAACAGGAAACACTGGTTAATAGCTTTATATAAATTTCAAGTGTACAAATTATAACACAACGTCTGTGCTCAGCACCCAATGTCTAGTCTCCAAATGTCACCCTATATATGACCCCCTATATACATTTTGCTCTCCCAGCACTGCCTTTGCCCTTTGGTCACCATGATTGTGTTGTCTGGATCTATGGATTTTTTTTGGTTTTTTTGCTTCTGTGTTTCTTGGCTTCTGTTCTAATCCCACTTGGGAGTGGAATGATATGGTCCCTGTCCTTTTCTGTTTGACATATGTCACTTACCTTGGCGGGCTGTAAGATTAAATGAAAGGGCCAGTTTCACAGAATAATTATCAGAGGCTTACAGCTAGTAAGTGGCAGAGGCTGAAACCCCTGGCTGAAAGTAGCCTGAAATTCCCAGGGCTGGTAATTACCAGGTAATTAACTTGCTTGGATTCAGACTGCAAACTTTGTCTCTTGGGCAGCAGCTGAAATCTCAGTTCAGTTCTTCTATACTATTAGCTGGGTCACTTTAGGTTTGCTACTGCCATGTGTGGCTCTGAAATCAGCCAGAGATTTGAGCAGAGTTGTAGTTTCGCTGTTCCTGTCCTTTCCGACATTCCCCTCTTACCTTCTAGTAGCTGTGATTGTTTCAACGTCTTCCTACTATCTCTTCAGGCTAGAAAAGCTGCAAGGTTTCTGTTGCAGTTTTAGTAGGGTAAGCAACCATCCTGGTTTGCCCAGAACTGAGGGTTTTTCTGGAACACGAGACTTGCAGTGCTAAAACTGGGACATCTCTGGAAAAACTGGGTTAGTTAATCACCGTAAGGTTTAGCCACTCTGTAGGTTTCAGACCGTGGTTGAAAACATGAAAACAAAAATTCACCCAGTGCCATTCTTTTCTTCCAGACTCTTTCTGTTTTTGATCACTTCCCAGTTCCTTCAAGAATTATTTTTTTTTGCATTTTGTCCAGAGTTTATAGCTGTTATCTGTTGGTCCACTAGGAGGTTCCTCGGTCATGACCAGAAGCAAACCTCCCTGCACTCACTCTTATCTAACATGCTGCAAACCTCATGCTGTCTTTTTGTCTGCCAGGCCTGTCTCCCCATTCTCTATTGGCACTTCTTTCTCTTTCTCTTCTGAGCCATCTGCCAAGCCTCCAGGGTTATGACTGTGTCTCCCCTAAAATCCCTACCCCTCATGGCAGGTTCATGTGGATTAGTGATTGACTCCAGTCAACATCAGGAAGCAATTAGTGCCCACAATGCTTGGGATCTGTTCCATTTGTGATCTCATCTGACCTTTATCACAACTCTGCAAAGTAGGCATTATCCTCTCCATAATGTACAAGATAAGAAAGCTAAGAGTCAATAAAGTTATTCTCTAAGATTACAAAGCTGGCAAGTGGGAGAACTATTAAAGAACCTCATTCTCTAATGCAGTGCTCAGTCCTTTCTTATAACTGATGAGGGTGGGGGTGGGAGTGAGGCTGTGTAAATAGAGACAGTAAAACCTTGGATTGGGAGTAACTTGTTTTGCGAGTGTTCCGCAAGATGAGCAAACATTTCTAATACATTTTAACTTGGTAAATGAGCAATGTCTTGCAATACGAG
>NW_017731831.1:1066194-1066812 GCF_001890085.2 Hipposideros armiger
CTGGCCATGCAGGAGGGCCTCACCCCTTAGGAATACTGTGAAAAGGTGAGCCTGGGGGTTAGGTTATAGTATCAATGCTCATCTCCCACATACACATGTGCGATACTGTGATTTATAATAAGAAATATATATTTAGTCTTCATCCCTGTTTCTGGCACAGAGCTCCTAAAACTCTTGGAATATCCTAAGCATGAGAGCAGAGAAGGTGTCTTTTGTTAATGAGGTGACTTTTGGACCTGCAGCTAAAGATGGAGGCTGTGGCTAGGAGACTCAACCATGTGATCAGACGGTTGGAACTTTTAGTTCCACCGCCTGACCTCTGGGGAGAGGAGAGGGGCGAGTGGTGAATCAATTGCCAGTGCTCAATGATCTAATCAACCACGCCTATGTAATGAAAACCCCAAAAGGACAGGGTTTGGAGAGCTTCTGGGTTGGTGAACACATGGAAATGCAGGGAGAACGGTGTGCTGAGAGGGCATGGGGTCTCTGCACCCTTTCCTTGTGCATCGCTTCTATTTGACTGTTACTGGTTATATCCTTTTATAATAAACTAGTATCTAGTAAGTAACATGTTTCTCTGAGTTCTGTGAGCCACTCTAGCAAATCAATCACACCCAA
>NW_017731831.1:1068637-1204344 GCF_001890085.2 Hipposideros armiger
TCAGAACCATGCTGGGCCACTCCATGCTCCGCTGACCACACAGCGGCCAGGCTTCCCTGCAGTATGGAGTCCTTTTTCTAGTCCTGAACTGAATGCTCTTCATTTTTTCCACAGCTCATGCACTACACTTCTATCATATTCGGATGCTCTGTTGAAACTCAACTTGGGCCAAGCTTTGGTTTACAAACAAAAGGGTAAATGTTTTCTAAATCTTCCATAATATCTAACCCATATAACTTTATTCTACTCCCGACTGGTTTTGATGGCTTCGTGGGTGAATGGACCTTCTGAACAAACAGCAGAAGCTCCTCTTCAGAGGTGTTAGAGAAAGTGGAAGTTTGGCAGCTATCCGGTGAAGCAGGGCTAGGTAGACCACCAACCTGGAGTATTTAGTTTTCAATTCCGTTTTCCTTTGGTTATGTCCTAGGCTGGTTAATAGAGGCTAAAGCATGTTGGCAGTGAAGGGACCTAAATTACTCTAGTTGAGATTTAATTTTTGCAGTACAACTATAATTAATGATCTCTAATATCTGTGTTTATTCCTGAAAGGCTGTGTGTGAATTCAATTTTGGTCATTGCATAATTTTCTCATTTAGTTACACTAATAAATTTTAGGATGCTTTACCTTGGCACCTAATTATCTTTAAAAGGTAGTTATTTCCAACATTTCTCTTTCTGTTTTTCTGCTCAGGGGCTTCTGATAAGTAGCTATTTCCCTCTTAATGAATGCTTACGAGTGCCTGGGAAGCCATAGTTGGAATAAGACAATGCCTTTATAAGGCCTTAATTTATTTCTTTTAAACAAAATTTCTCATGGTGGAGTTTTTTTTTAAGCACAGCACACCTATGCTGAGCAGTCTTGGTTAATCTGACTGCACTACAGGCTCTAGAAGGGGCTACCTTTGAAGTTGGCCTCCGTTCTGGTTATCTATTGCTATGTAACCAACTGCCTAAAAACTTAGTGGTGTGACACAACAATATAGTGGTATTTATTTCTCATGCTGCAGTGGCATGACTGGGCTCAGCTAGGTGATTCTCCCTGAGTGTGTGTGTGTGTGTGTGTGTGTGTGTGTGTGTGTGTGGTCTCTCATGCAGTTGCAATCAGATGTTGGCTGGGGCTGGAGTCACCTGAAGGCACTTGACTGGATAGCTGAAAAGACTTCTTTAGCCACCTGTTGAATGCCTAGCCTGGGATGACTGGAATTGCTGGGGGTTGGCTGGGTGCCTTTCTCTCCCCAAAGCCTCTCTCCATGACTAGCTTGGACCTCCTCACAGCATAGCCATCTCAGCGTAGTAGAGCTTCTTTCTGGCAGTGGCTTCCCCAAGAGCAAGCCATCCAACACATTGTGGTAGATATTGTAAGCATTCTTCTGACCTAGCTGAGGAGCTCACTTAGCGCCACTTAGGCTGCATTCTGTTGGTTATAAACAAGTCACAGGACCAAACCAGATTCCGGGGGTGGGACTACATAAGGCATGGATATAAGAGTGACAGATAGCCATCTTATAGCTTAGCTATTATACCTTGGCTGTAACCTATTACTATGTGTTTAATGTAGTCTCATATTAGTAAAATGGGTTAGAGTTAAAGCTACTTTCAGTTGTCTTCCTGGGAACACCTAATAATAATAATAATATTAATATCTGGCATCCATAGAGCAATTGTACTATCTCACACTGGAGTTAGAGTTGCACAAAAACAAACAAAAAAATTCCTTCTCTCACAGAGCTTGCATTCTAGTGGGGGGAGAAATGCAATAAAGTAAAAAAATACATAGTATGTCAGACGGTAATAAATGCTATGGAAAAAAAGAGGATTAGGAAATGTGGGTGTGGGAGCAAATTTAAATAAGCTGGTTAGAGAAGGCTGCCCTGATGAAGGGGGATTTGAGCAGAGGTCTGAAGGTGAGGGAGCGAGACGTGGTCTTACAGGGGAAGTGCTTTATAGGAAGGGGACCATGGTGGCTGGGACAGTCATGGGATGGGACTGTGGTGAGGAGATAGGATTGGAATGGGAGGGAGCATGATGGTGTTGTGAGGGTTGTATAAGGTCTGAGTGTAAATTTACTCTGAGTGCACATGGGGAGCCATTGGAGGTCTTTGAGCTGAGGAGTGTCTTTCTCTCCTAAAAAGGAGCAAGCAAGGGTAGAAGCAGGGAATCCAGTCAGGAGGCTGTTGCAATAACCCAGGTAGGAGACGCTGGTGGCTTGGACCTGGGTGTTGGCAGCAGGAGTGGTAAGTAGTGAGATGTCATATGATGGATATACTAAAGATAGGACAAAAGGATTCGACTGCAGATTGGATTTGGAGACAGGTTCCAAAGAAAACTCTTCCAAAAAGTTTTGCTGTAAATTGGAAGAGTGGAGAATCGAGGCAGGGGCTGGGAGGTTTTCTAATTTTTTATTTTTTATTTTTTTAAGATGTGAAGAATGTTTGTACCCTGGTGGGAATGGTCCAGTAGAAAGAGAAAAGTCGGTGATACAGTAGAAAGAGGGGCTAACTGCTGGCATGACATCCTTGCACAGGGAGAAAGGTGGGCTTAGGATGCAGATAAGAGGTTGGCCTTAGGTAGGTGCACCAACAGCTCACCCAGAGGAGCAGAGCGAAGGACGAAGTTTATGGGTTGGTGGGTGTATGTGGGGTGGCAGTTATGGGACTTCTCTTGTGATTATCTCCATTATCTCTTGTGATTATCAGATCCACAGAAGAGGTTTTGGGAGTCTAGGAAGGAGACTATTTGCAAAACAGCCATAAAAATGAGGGCAGAGTGAACCCATAGGACAGGAGGCAGGATTCCCGGGCAATGCCTGGGCCCACTGGAGGTTCCTGAGCAGGGTTTTAAAGCAGGACAGCAGGCAGCACGGTGGTTTTTCTCCAGCCTTTTTCAGCTGCGTGGGTGCCAGAGTGTTGGTGGAGAATTATTGGGTTGTTAGAAAAGTCATGACTCATTTTTGCAATGAAAAACAGAGAAAAAATATGTCATGACTTTTCCGACAACCCAATAGATATGACCAAGGTAGAAAGCTGCCAGGTCAGTTCAAAGAAAGTAAGAAAAGCGAAAGGGAGCTGGGGATATGCAAAGGAGGGCTCTGTCAGGGACTGGGGGGGTCTCAGTTAGTTAAGGAGGAAATGGAGGGGTTATGAATGGGTAGGGACAACAGAGTTGAGGGGCAGGAGAGTTGTTAAATAAGGCCTCAGGGCCACTAAAGTGTTCCCCACCCAGGTCTGTGGTAATTTTTACATCATGCTAGCTCTTCTAAATTGTCTAAAAATATCTTCCGGACCTAATAGAGAAGCCAAATCATTTACGTCAAATAGGCCCCCAAACCAAGGAACAGAATCACCAAATGTTTAGTGTTTCCTCTGTCTGGTCACTTCTAACTAACTGCCCAGCTACACGGAGACAACAAGGCCTTTGAGCAAGGGGTGGCTGAGGACCAGGCCCCTTCCAGGAGTGTGGCGCCGCCTGCCAGCCGCCAAGTGCAAGCTGTGGCCCATCCAGCCAGGGACGTGCGGCTGCTTGGCTGATTGGTTCGCTCCTAGCTCTCAGTGCTGGCAGCCATGCCACCCTTTCTGGATGGCCACCATTATCCCCGGGCCACCCTCCCCAGGACCGTGCTCCCCCAGCCAGCCACGAAGTACAGGCCGGACCAAACTTAGAGCAGGCCCACAGGCGAGGGCGAGGGCAAGGGCAGTGGGGCACATGGGCCTGAAGGGCTGGCTGGGAGAAGCTGGGTGAGGCAGGAATCGCTGGTCCACTCTCTGCTTACCCAGGTTGCCGAGTCCGGGCCTGGGAATCTTCTCTCTGAGCGTGGAGCACTTTCCTTGCGAAAGCTTATCCACCCCAGGTTCAGCCTTTAGGTTTCAGCCAAGAAGACTTGCTCCTGGAAGGCTGCCCTGAACCCATAGTTGGTGTTGGGGGCCCTGGCGTTCCGAATTTCTCCGGTTCTCCTGTAGTTATCACATTGTTATTATTGTCTGTTCACTTCTCTGTATCACCAACATGGCCAAGAAGTCTAGGCCTCTATCTCTATTGTTCACAATCATATTCACGGTGCTTAAAACAATTTCTAGCACACACATGGACCCAATAAAAAAACATTGCATGGATGGTGAGTCCCCCCATCCACACCCATCTCCACCACAAAGCCCCCCACCCCTTCCTCTTATCTCCAGAAGAGGAATTGAGTCTCTGTGAGACCCACTTGCTTAAGGTTGCATAGGAAAGTAAGAAGCAGACTTGTACCAGGGCCTCTGACTTCCTGTTTCTCACCATTACTCTCTGGTCCTATGGCTGAGGATTCCAGCTGCCGGCCCTCAAAAATCAATGAGCAGCCAAGTTGTCCTTCAATCTTAGTTGTGGAGGGCACAGATCTTCCCTGATTCCCCAACACTGTTCCCCTTCCCCAATTCCCTGATAAAATCTTAAAAAAAAAAATCAATGAGCAAACTTGTAAGGAGGTTTTTGTTCTCCTCTTTGCTGCTATAGACCAAGTTTCAGTTCCAAACTGCCTTTATGTTGGTGACCTCTGGTATCTGATGTGTATTCTGATTTTAGTGACAGAGAGCAAAGAATATGGATTCCTGCCTCTGGATTTGATCTGAGAGAAAGTGACAGTGAGATTGGTTTTAAACAATTTCGGGAGCTAGCTCTCTTGGCTGGCTGTTGTCAGCCTACTGGTTGTGTCACTTTATTGCTACTTTACATGTGCCTGGAGGGGTTAACAATGGGAACATTTTTTAAAGTCTAAAAATAAAAGTCAATAAACAAATAATGAGGATTGTCAAGCTACAATAAGCTGCACACAATTGGATCTTTTTCTGAATCCCAACAATTTGTTTCCAAAACTGACAACAAAAGCTGGAGCCATGGTTCCAATTGTCCCTGTTCCTCCTCCTCACCCCCAGGGCTGGTCTGAAGGGCAGAGTGTGTGCTGCCTGGCTGTCAGCAGAGCCATTATAAACCACTTGCCCAGGGTTAGGTCGGTTTTTGCATTGATTTGCTTCAGGCTCAGACATGCTGTGTGGTTCCCGTGCAGAAAAACCCCAAATTTTCCTGTCAAGAGTGATGGCACAAATGACCCAATCATCCGTGAAGAAATAATTTGCAAAAAACACAAAGAAAATACAATAATACAGGAACTATATTGAAATTAATTAAAAACCTGTGACACGGTCCTTCAAATCTGGCTCAGGATTCCAGTGAGCTGGTCTGCTTAGAACAGCCTCTGTATTTTGTCACTGGGCCCTATCGCGAAGGATTTCTTGCCTTGAAAGAACAAAGCTCTACTATAATTAAATCAAAGGATGATATTATTCTCCCATTGAAGTGTAAAAATTCAGGAAGAGTTATGGTAAAAAACAACAGTCAGGGGTGCCCCTCTGTACTATCAAAGGATGATTCCATTTGGTGGCAAACCGCCCCCCCCCCACCATGAGTCAGGGCCTAGCTTCCTGTTCTGCATAGATTCTTAATGGGGTCTCAAGAGGTATAGCCACTTCTCAGCTTGTTGTTGTGCTATGGGTTTGAAAGGGGTGGGGGTATCTCAAAAGGAAAAAAAGAACACAGGGAGAAAGAAAAATATTATTGTGTGGGGAGAGGTGAAATCTACTGGAGTAACATAGCTTCGATTTCTCCTCTGCTAATCCTCGCTATGCCCAGGGAGTGAACCCCTCCATCCCCCTAAAGAAAAGTCTAGCACAGGGCCGGCCGAGTGGCGCGATGGTTAAGAACTCGCTTGGGATGCCAGAGGGCACGGGTTCGGATCCCACATATGAGGGCCAGTGACACTGCCCTCCACAGCTAAGAGGCTGAACNTGAGTGGCTCAGTTGGTTAAGAGCTCGCTCAAGAGTTTGAGCTCTGAGCAACAGTGGTTCGATGCCCGGCCCGAGCTGAGCATCTGCTGAGCTGCCAAGAGGTGGCAGGATGGCTCAGCTTAAAAAAAAAAATAATAATAATAAAAATAAAAAGTTGAGGCTGTTTTGGAATGCATGTCCTTAATGCATTTCCACTTTGTCTCTTGAATGGTTTTCTTCTATTCCTGAATCTCAGGGGTTTTTTTTCTCTCATTTTCTCTCTGGGCACTCCTTGACTTCTGACCTCTGGAGAACTCCTCAAACAGCAGAGAGGATCCGGGAGGCCAGACACTGTGCTTCGGGTCCTCCCCAGCTACCCAGGAGCCCTGCTGTCACCTGTGATCCCATGACAGACCTCCTCTTCCATCTTTTGCCCTATCTCTTAGATCCGTGAGTGAGTCTTTTATTATTTTCCTGGACATTCTCCTCCATGCAGGGGGTGGAGGTCCCTCTCCTAAGAAGCTTAGTAGAACTCTTTCACTGTTGATTTCCATGGATTTGACAGTACCCCTTCTAGTTTCACAACGTGAATGGACTCCCTGCCTATCTCACTTAGTTCATAGGGCTTTGTGGGTTTGTTGTCAGTTCAATACAGAGCAGAAAAAGAGCAGAGAAAGCCATTGAATTTGAGCCTGGGTGGGAGGTAATGCAGGTGAGAGGCAAACGAGAATACCAGGGCCAGGAGCCTTGGAGGGAGAGGTTTGATGGCACGTTGAGGTCACTGAGTCTAGTCTGCTCCGCAGGTAGTGCCAGTCTGGGCCTTCCCAGTTATGTGCGTCGTCAGTACATTTCATTTTTTGATTAAGGTGATCATGATAAATTTTTGTGACTTACAATTGAAAGAGCCCTGATTACTGAACTGAAGTTATCAATGACATTCTGATTAAGTTTCTTGCCAAAGGCTTCACATAACTGGGAAGCAATAAAAGAAGTTCTTAGGACTTCTAGTTTCACGTTTTTGCTATTAGGAGTAGAGCATATTTCAATTCCTCTCATATGCTAGAAGCAAGTCACGTAAGAGATGTGGTAAAAAAGCTCAGTAAATGACGAACTGGAAAAAACCCCAAAAACCTCAATTAAAAATGGACACAAGATTAACATCTACCATGTGCTTTCCTGTCATGCTAACACACTGATGTCATCCCATGTGCATCTGTTGGCACAATATCTGAAACTCCAAACAGAAGGGCTGTCATGGCGGATTTGATGGTTTTGATGATGGCCAATCCATTTCCTTTCATGGCTGGTTTCAGCTAAGAGATTAGTCAAAAAGTTACAAGTTAATAAAGCAAATACCGTATGGTAGGTGCGTTTTTGTCTGTCCCAAGTCACCAGATGGCAAGTGATGAGCACAAGTTACCTACTGCATAAAATTTGACATTTTCAAAGAACATTACAGACAAGCTAACCAGAGTGAAATTCACTGGATACTAAAATGAAACCTGACTTGCTTACTGCCTGCCCTGTTTTCACGTGCTGATCATAACTCCTGTTTTTTGTGAGGCCACTTGGACTTGGACTCTCTTCTTCTGATGAACTTAAATACGTGCCATCTTGGGTATCCTTACACTAGTTCAGATGATTGAGTGCGTGGCTTTCTGAGATCCGTCATAACAGAACAATTTTCCTTGTTCTGTTAGATCCAAACAGGCTCCACACATTCCTTTGTCCAAGCCTTTTGCTTCTGCTGTTCTTTTGGCCTGGACCCCTTGACCTGAACTTTCCACCCACTCTCCATTACAATGCATCACAGCATCCCCTCCTATCCCCACACACCTCATTCATTCATTCATTCATTCATTCATTCAGCTAATTTGTAGTGAGTGTCCATCATGTGTCAGGCGTTATTCTAGGTGTGCTGAGGACATGGTGGAGAAAAAAGCAAACCAAAATATCTCTGCACTCATGGAGCTTAGATCCTAATTGGAGTGGGGCAGACAGGCTATAAACCAGTAAATAAATAAGTTCATTACATGTTGATAAGTGGTATGGAGAAATAAAGTAGGGAAACAGATGGGAAGGCGTAGGGAGTGTTGCGGTTTTAATCAGGGAGCTGAGGGAAAGCCTCACTAGGAGGTGATATTTGAGTATAGCCTTAAAGGGCAGAGAAGGAGCCATGTGCATCTCTGAAGGAAGACTGTTTTAGGAAGAGGGAACTGCAATTGCAAAGGCCCTAGGTGGTCACGATTAGGACGGGCAGCCATGGGAGGACAGGTCTGAGAGGAAGTGAGTCTAGCCACGGGGTCTCATAAGGACTGGGAAACAGATAAAGGGTTTTGAACTGAAATGACTCAAACATTTTTTTAGTAGACATTATTTTTTTAAGAATAGTTTAATATAAATGAGAAGACAGCATAAAGATTCCCTTATATCCTACACCCAGTTTCCCCTACTACTAAATCTTACATTAGTATGATGCATTTGTTACCACTAATAAATCAAAATGGATGCATTATTATTAATGCATAGTTTATTTAGACTTCCACAGTTTTGGTCCTATTTAGGAAACCACATTGCCTTTAGTTGCCATGTCTCTTTAGGTTCCTCTTGCTGTGGCAGTTTCTTAGGCGTTCTTTATTTTTGATGTCCTGGACAGTTTTGAGGAGTACTTGCTAGACATTTTCTAGGATTCCCACTATTACAATTTGTCTTAAGTTCTTGTTGGCTAGGTCTGCCTACTGGTAGAGAATAGACTGAAAAGGGGCAGGGGAGGAAGTGGGAGGCATTTGTGTAATTCAGGAGGGAGATGAAATGGAAGTGATGAAGGTGATGAGAAGTGGGTGAGCTCTGGACCTATCTGAAGTTAGAACTGCCAAGATTGGATGACAGATTGAATGTGGGGTATGAGTGAAAGAGAAAAGGTAAAGCTTACAGCAAAATTTTGGGCCTGAGAAACTAGAATGGTGGAGTTCAGGGAATGGAGAAAGTCATGGGAGGAGAGCGATCTGGTGATCATTGATGTTGAGGTGCCTCTTGACCAACTAAGAGGGGACATTGAAGAGGCAGTTGGATATGTGAGCCTGGAGTTCAGGAAAGGGAACCAAGATGGAGATATAAAGCTGGGAGTAGTCAAAATGTAGGTATGAATTTAAAGCCATGAGATTAGATGTAATTACCAAATGTAGAGCAGAGAAGAGGTCCAAGAACTGAATCCTGGAACATTCCAGTGTTAACATAAAAGGAACCAGAAAAGGAGACTGCATTAGTTTCCTAGGGCTGCCATAGCAAGGTATCACAAAGTGGGTG
This sequence comes from Hipposideros armiger, assembly GCF_001890085.2. Taxonomy (NCBI): domain Eukaryota; kingdom Metazoa; phylum Chordata; class Mammalia; order Chiroptera; family Hipposideridae; genus Hipposideros; species Hipposideros armiger. The sequence continues at coordinate 1,077,740 of NW_017731831.1, forward strand.
GCTTAAAAACAACAGAAATGGGGCCGGTCGAGTGGCTCAGTTGGTTAAGAGCTCACTCAAGAGTGCGAGCTCTGTGCAACAGGGTCGCCGGTTCGATTTCCAGGCGGAGCTGAGCTGCTATTGAGCTGCCAACAGGTGGCAGGATGGCTCAGCTAAAAAAACCACACACACACACACACACACACACACACACACACACACACACACACACACACAAAGCAAAACAAAAACCAGAAATGTATTGTCTCATAGTTCTGGAGGCCAGAAGTCTGAAATCAAGGTGTCAGCTGGGTTGNTTTTACAAAAGGACTAAGTATGCAAATATGAGTCACGCTGGAAGCCATAAGGGAGAGGGCAGGGACTCTGGCAAGCAGCAGCAGAGCTGTTTCCAATCCTGGACCCAAAGGGATGTGGAGCAAGAGATGTGACCAGAGCGTGTCACCAGAGAGAGTAGTGGAGAACCTTGAGAGGAACAATGTCACCACGGGTCAGGGACAAGGCCAGCCCACGGGACCTCGCAGAGCGGAAGACAGGAGGATAAAGACGCCCCTCTCTTTCTCTGATTTATGGCTCTGGCTCCTCTTGATTGAGCGAAAAACAACCGTGAAGATAATGGGCCCTGTGGGTGACATCCATGCAGGGCGGACAGCAGAGGGAAAAGGGCGGAGGGAAGTGGAGAGGGGGTCTGCAGGAAAGTGTATGGATTAGTTTCTTGTGGCTGGCGTAACACATCTCCACAAGCTTGGAGGTTTGAAACAGACATTTATTCTCTCATAGTCTGGAGGCCAGAAATCTAAACTCGAGGTGTCTGCAGGATTGTCTCCTTCTGGAAGCTCTGAGGGTGAATTTGTTCCATGCCTGTCGCCTAGCTTCTGGTGACTGCCAGCAATCCTTGGCATTTGGACACGTCACTCGAATCTATGCTTCTGTCCTCATATGGCCTTCTCTGCTTTCCTCCTCCCCATCTCTTCTCTTCTAACACTTGTCACTGGATTTAGGGCATACCCAGCTAATCCAGGACGATCTCATAGTGAAACCCTTAATTTAATCATATCTGTAAAGAACCTTTTTCCAAAGAAGGTCACATTCGTAGGACTGGTGGACATATCTCTTGGGAGGGGGGCACTATTCAACCGACTGCAGGCAGGCAGGTGATGTCTGGCACAACCGTGGAAAGGTATTCATGCCAACACACGGATATAGGGCAAATAGAGCTGGGTAAGAGAATGAAAGGAGTTTGCCCATATATATTGATATAATAAAGCCACTTGAAAGCTATATAATTTTACTAACCATTATCACCCCAATAAATTTTAATTAAAAAAAAAAGTAATTGCAAGAGCACACCCAGAAGTGCTCAGAATGTTTCTCCTGTGGTAAGAGTACAGATGATTTTTNGCTCTCTACTGGAAAGGAATAAACCATTTAAAATTAATTTTATTCAATTCTGCCCAACTTCCTGAGCTAAGCTCAGATGCCACTTTCTTAATGATGTTTTCCCAAATTAGCCTACTTTTCGTTTTCCATGGCTGGCCCTCTCTCCCCTTTGCTGCATCTCCTTTAATCTGTAGCTGGCCTATGGCACTCCCCATCTTTACCTTGAATGTCAGTTATTAGGTGGATGTCTGGTCTTCCCTATAACATTGAATACCTTCTGTTAAGGAGGGGCCAGATCCAACTGCCCAGAACACTCATAGCTCACATTACACATGTATTTGATTAATTAACAAGTCAACTCTTGAATATGAAATATTGCTTGTGGACCATACTCCAAACTCAAGGGGACGGTATGTATCCATCTTTGTGTGAGGCAAAGAGCTTCCCACTATGACTTTCATCTAGTCTGTTCTCAGGAAATGTCAACTGAGTGGATGATAGGGACAGCAAGGTCACCACACAAACTCCAAAAACAATAGAGTCACTGCATCCATCTTGGCTCCTCATCTGGACCGGAATAGACGAAGCAGATATGGTAACGTCTTGGAGATTTTTTTTTCACACTCTGAAATCCACAAAGAAATCTGGGGCCTCTCCACCCCCAACCCCCAAATCCTGTTCCAAAGTTGAAAATTGTTAGTGTGGCCTGAGTCATTCACTCATTCAACAAACATTCACAGAGTACCTAATATGTGCAGAGGAGGAGCTAATTGAGGTGGGCCAGGTGTTTGCACACTTGGAGTCCATGAACTCCAAGAAAAGGGTCCTTTGAAATGGGAAATGGGAAAAAAATTACAGTGCCCACTAACTTCTACCTGGAATTTAGCATTTCCTTTAATTATGAATGTGGGCAATAAACCATAGCGGTTTAATAGTGCCTGTGGTTTGACACCAATGCAAAGCACAGATATTTTCATATCACACCGCGGTTGTTGCAGACATGCTGAAATAGTTACACTTGTCACCATTCGGAAAATATGGTACTAGTCATTCCTCTGCTAGAGCTTGTTATTTAATGTGTTAATAAAGAAGCACATCTATTACTATTCAAGACCATATTTTGATAACTATTTCAGTGTAATTGGCTTCCTTTGTCAGCCTATAAAGTTGTGTTTTATTTTATTTTATGTATTTAAAAACATTATTCTGAAAAGGAATGTATTGGCCTCATGCAATTGCACAAAGAGTCAACGGCTCAAAAAAGATTAAGACTCCCTGAGCCCAGCTCTCTCTGGTGGCTGCCACTAGCCTCTCTAGCCTGGGAATCTGCTGTGACCTCTGGGCCGCACACATTCTGTTCCTTCTGCCTGCACTGCCTGTTCCTCCTCTCTGCCCTGTTGTCTCCCATTGTGCTTTGCGGGAATTTGAAACATCACCCACGTCAGGAAGCCTTCCTGACTGTGTAGCCCCAGCATAGAGGACTCACAGCAAATGTTTAATCTCCCTTCCACAAGCCATCCCTGAACTCTCTCTCTCTCTCTTCCCTTGCTCCATCTTCATCACACTGCTTTTAATTGCCTCTTTGCTTGTCCATCTCTCTGAATGGTCTGTAAGGACCCCTCTCTCCATCTCTGATGCCCTGTGCCTCATGTGCTTGACATGCCTATTATAGGCACTCAGCTCAGGCGTACACAGTGTAGGAATGAATGGGTAAGTGGATGATGACAGGATGGATGGATGAATGATAGGCTGTTTGGNCCCCAGTTTACAACAGGATTGGCGTCCATAACCTTCTTATTTGTTAGACCCCAAGTATCTCAAATATTACAATAAGTTGTTTCTCATTTACTTCCTTGTGCATAACTTCTTCACATCCCGGCACAGCAACCGCCAGCTCAGCCAGCCCAATCGTCCCAGAGGAGACGGGGCCATGCTGGCATTCCAAATCAAACTGAAAATTTCCTGCGTCCCTCTTGTCAGTTCCTGCCGGGCACCGTGTGAAGTGGAAACGAGACAAGTGACTTCCTTGGCATTGGGCTGGCCGGCCCGCAGTGCTCGGAGAAAAGAGACACGTTTATTGTGCACGAGGCAGGTGTGCGAGTATGATGTGCAAGTCAGAGACCAAGTGGCTTGGCAAACGGCAGCCTTATTTCTTATTTATTTCTCGGTTATCTTGTGAGGATCTGTTGGTAGAATACTTTTATACTTAAAAAAATATGGTTACATTCGGAATGCACATGTTGCTTTTACATTCTATCGTTGCTTAAATAGTCAGACCTGGATGCACTGACATGGGCCTATACTTGGGGCTGTTAATGGCTATAGAATATTTCCTGTCACTGCATAATTTGGTTAGCCATTTCCCCCTATTGGGTCATTTTAGTTTTAGCCTGTATTAAATTGCAACTGCGGTTGTATATATTTGTACGTATTAGGGTTTTCCTCCTTTGGAGTTATTTTCCCTATAGCATATTCCCCAGAGTGGAGATATTGGGTCAAACAGTTCTGTAGCTCTTGTTATATATTGTCCAAATCTTTTCAAGAAAGATAACCACTACAAAGAGCCCCAGCATGTATGAATGTGCTTATTTCCTTAAAGTCCTGCCAGCATTGTGCTTTATTCTAAAAAAAAAAAAAATTGTGCTCGCTTAATAGAGGGGAGGTTGTTTTAAGTGACATTTCTGTCATTGCTGGGGGTTTGAAATCCATCAGCTTGGCATGGGGCCAGATGTCCACAGGTCTGTGTAGGATCCTAGCGTGAAAGAATGTGGCAAGCCGCACCCAGGGAAGAAAAAAGGGGTCAACTAGGAGGCAACCCTGCCAGTGCCCAGCGTCCTTTCCCTATAACATAAGTGACTTCTAAGGAGCCACGTGTGTGAGTCTCACAGTTGGTGCTTCATGAATGCAGACTCCACATGTTTTGTTCCTGAGGGCAGAGTCCAAGAATTCTTGGATATTGGTCCGGACCTGCAAACTCACCCTCAAGAGACCCTCCTTGCCCATCTTTCCAGAAGGTGGTTGGGGTTAATGTGACGAGTTTGGTTTTCACGAAAGTGTGGGTTAAAATGGAGTTCTGTGGGTCTTGGAGGGGTGCTCTGGGGAACCACACGGGGACTAGAAGCTCGACTCTGTCCCGGCTTCTCCCCATGTGACAAAAGAGAAAATTTCACCCTGTATGCGTGAAGAGGCTCAGGCCCTAATGCATCCAACATCTGCCCTCCCGCTGGGGAGAATAATAACCTTCCACCCACCTAGAGCCAGTGGAGCTGACTGAGCCCTGAGGTCCCCGCAGGCAGGCGGAGGTACAATTTAACCCAGATGACACTCAGTTGGGAGGCTCCTCACAGGAGGCCACTTCAGTTCTGGGCGCATTCTTGACTGAAGAGAATTTTGAGGTCAGCCAAGGTGATCCTGATGGGAGATCGTCTGTACACTGTGGGGTTCCTTGTCTCCCAGACTCCAGACCTGCTGCTTCCTCTGCCTGGATGCCTTCCTTCATCTCGCTGCTCTTGCTATAATGCCTATCATTTAGGTATCATCTGTTCCAGGGCCTCCCATCTGGGTGAGGACCTGCTCTCTGTGCTCCCATAGCAGCCTGTCTTTTCCTCTTTCTGACACTCGTCGTACTGGACTGTGGTGGCTGTGACCATATTTGACCCATCTCCTTGTCTGACCTGGTACAGTGCCTGGTATGGACTCAACTTGTTGAAAGAATGGATGGATGAATGAATAGATGTGATGATGAAAGGATGAATTAACTAACCCTGGTACTTACAGCCATCCAGGGATGAACCAGAAATTTATGAGATAACCAGGACAAGAGAGCCCTTGGGTTCTCTTCACTTTGGAACCTGGAGATGAGTGATACTGACTCTCAAGTACAGGGAGCTCTGGGATCTGGTAGACAGCTAGTCCTACAGTTATCCTGCAGCTTTAGTAAAACTAGAGTCATTTCGGGCTCTAGTCTGTGTTCTAGTGACCTCAGAATCCCTTTATGTAATGAGGCCAGAAAATTAAAAAAAAAAAAAAGTGATCAATTGAAACTTTGTTGTGGAGAAGCAGATTTCCTTTTCTCTTATGTTGATCTACAAAGACGTTGCAAAACATCACACATGTATCACAATCCACTTTAGGTCCCTGAGCCCTCTCATTACCACATTTCATTCAGTTTAATTCACAAACATTAATGAGCAACTACAAAATTCTAGACACTACACTCGGGGGCAGAGTGGGGAAGGGTTCCTTGCGTTGGGGGTGGGTGCAGAAATTTGAATTTGAAGCAACTGCAAGGAAAACAAAAACCAACTAACCAAACAAATAAACAAAAAAAAACGATTAGAGCTGACAACTGTGCTGAAAGCGCAGTCTCAGAACAAGAAGAATACCTAGGGTGACCCAAACCAAAGCTCTCAGGAATTTAGTTGGCAGAGAAGAGAGGGCGTAGGCATTGTTGGGCCGGGGGAGGCTGCCCGGTCAAGGCCTTGTTTTACGTGGCCATGGCAAAATGATCTCAGAAGAACCAAATGTGCTGTGAATAGGAAAAAACTTCCAGAAAAGAAAAGAATATGGTATTGCCTTCAAGGATTCCCTCAAACATCCAGTCAGCAGGGAAGGCAGACGGGGAAAGAGGCCACTCGTCATAGCACACAGAATGGGCTGGTAAAGGCGAATATTAGTTCCCATCCATGATCATTGTAGCTTTTTGCAATGACGATAAATATATTAACAATAGCTTTGTTATTTAATAATTTAGACAGACCGCACGCTAGTCTTCACTTAAACAAAGTGAATTAATATGTCTTTGATATTAAAGAAGGTGGCATAAAGCAATCTTTCAATGTAATCTTCAAAATTTTAAACTTGCACATACTCTGTGGAAGAGATAAATCAATAAAAACTAAAAATTCTTGCAATAATGTTGTTTTGCAATTTATAGTTGTCTTAGCCAACTTTAGATTTTTTTAGAAAAGTAGGTTAGGTGGGATATAAATTATAAATTAATAAGTGAAAATAAAATCCTTGATTCTACTATTTTGTCTTTACCATAGGTTTTAACTGCTTATAATTAAAATTTAATTTTCAGTATATCAAATAAAGACAATAGCAACTATTCTTTCTCAGGCAACTAGTGTCCTATTTATTTAATTATAATTTTTTAGAATATAAAGTTCCTCAAACTGAAAATCATAGATGCCTAGACATCTGCTAGCTTTTAATTTTGTATTTTTGTCTTAGTGATAATTTTTTTTAAATGAGCAATTATAAAGAGAATACTTACATGGTAATTTACATTAGATATTTTCACAAAAGGACTAAGTTTCCTAAGTTATTGTTTTTCTCAAACTGGGGTTCTCAAGAAAATTCTGAGAGAGACTAAAAAATCATTACCCTATAAATTCCTCAACTTTAAGAAACACTGCTCTAACACATATCCTTATAATTCAACGTCCATTATTTTCTGGTTCTTTTGAGCTTCAAATTAATTAAAACTATATCATATTAACACTATATCTCATATTTTCTAATATCTTTTTTACATTAAATTACATCCCTGGTTGTTAAGATGTATTTCTACTTTGATTTCCTTTTGTTTTACCACAGCAGGTCTTCAAATTTTCCAAGANCTTAAAATGCAGATCCTCAGCAATTTTAAATGTTGTCTCAACTTTAAAGAAATATGGGCCAAGTCAAACAAAATACACAGTCATATCCTGTGGACTCTTGGTTTGCAAATTCTTAGCGCACAGCCGTGACGTTCTGTTTAACTCAGTGGATTCATAATGTGTGAGCTGCTGCTAATTCTCCTTCACACTGAGGATCAATTATAGCGTGAATTAAACTGAAGGTGGTATTACCCACACACCTAACATACAATAGACTGCCATCATTTGATGCCTAGTTTGTGACAGGTGCTTTATGTCATCTAATCCCTACAACAGCCTGAAAGAGGGAATAATTAGCTCCAGCTTATTGTAAGCTGAGGCTTAAAGAGGCCAAGTGGAGCTGGGCAGACGTGTGGTGGAGCACACACTGGGTCCTGCACCTGGGTTAAACGTGAATATACAACTGGACAGTGGCCAAACCATATATAAAAATAGAACTCTGATCCACAACCTCTACAACCAGCCCAGGAAGCCAGTCTGTTCTAAGTCAGACCGTTATGCCTAGCAACTGGTCTAGGAAGTCAAACAACAATCCCTGTGACAATCAGCCCCAGATGGCTTGGACTTGATTAATAACTGAAAGCTTCTTTGATTTGCTTCTGACTTCGGACCAACGTGAGAAAGCCCAATATGCACCCTAAACCATCACACAGAATACCCCCGCTTCTAATTAGCCCTCCTGCAGCTTCCCTGGACCAGCAGCCTCCACTCAGGACTCATCTGTGCCTTCCTTTTTGGTCCACTCCAAAGCTTTCCTGCTCCTCTGCCTGCCTGAGCCTCTGCCGAAGGGCCCAGACGAAGGCGGACTCCCTTCGTTGGTCTCATGTGGTTGTTCTCCGTTTACTTCGGTAGGCCTCAGGTGTTAAGTCTGATGGCTTGAAATTTTAATCCTACCTAGTAAAAAGTACAATGTAAAAATCGTGAAGACATTTCTTGATTAAAAAAAGTCTCTCTTTTCCCTCAATCTCTCTCTCTCTCTCCCCCTAGACATAGATATAGATATAGTATCCATATATCCTTACACTCATTACTGCTAGGTAGACAAAGCAGTTTCCCTTGTTATAAATTCAGAGAAAACTGGGCCTCCCCATTAATGTCAACTAGGATGTTTTAAGCTGCCAGTAACTGAAAGCTTGATTCAAATTGGCTTAAACAATAAGCAAAGTTGTCTTCTCATAACAGGGAGTCAGGAAGTAGGGCAGGCTTCAGGTAGTCGGCTCAGTGCATTACAGTTTCACCAAGGACCCAGGTTCTCTCCATTCTGCCATCCTCAATGTTGACTTCCTCCCCAGGCGGGAAGCAAAAGGGTTGGGACAGTTCCACGTCTCCCACTCAGATGAAGAAAAGGAACCATCTCTTTCTGCACATCTCCTTTAGGCCAGAGGAAACATCTCCCTGTTGGTTGGAATCAGGTCCCATGTCCTTTCTGGAACCAATCACCGGGAGGCGAGTGTGATTACTCTCAGTCCAGACCAGCCCACCCTGACTGGGGGTGAGGTTGGTCAGTTTCCCTTAGGCACAGAGCTGCACTCCAGGAGGGGTGGCTAGTGAACCAAAACTGTGTAAGGGGAGAGATTTGTTAGGAAGGAATAAGGGGGAAATAGACATTGGATGGGAAGCCAGATGGTGACTGGCGCCCTCCACAACGAAGACTGAAGAACAACTTGGCTGGTCCCCTCCCCCAATTCCCCAATAAAATCTTTAAAAAAACAAAACAGAACAAAAACTGTTTCCAAGAAATAAAAACATAACACGCACACTTAGTAAATAAAATCGCACAAATGAAGCGCTTTTAGTTAAATAACTGTAGTCCCCTCTTTTCTCCAGCTCCTCACCCAGAGGCCTGGTGTTTGGAGGCAGCTCTGGGTTTTTGCTGTCAGTGTCCCACTGCCTCCCTCCTGTGTCCCACCGTGTATGTACCCAGCATTCTCTGGGGTGATGACACAAGCTGACTGGGGAGATAAAGGCCCAGGGTGGGAGCACTAGGAGGCAGGAAGCGGGGAAAGAATACAGTAGGTCTTATTTCTCACATGTAAAATCCAGTTGTGCCACTGTCATGTGACCCTGAGGGTCACGCCTCTCAAGCCTCTTATGGAGAAGGTCCTATTTGAGCGTGGTTAGGCGTGGCAGAACACATGACCCCAAATCAGGATGTTGTGAGCAACCTGCTGGGATTGGAAGAAGTGGGGCTCAGTGAAGAAATGTTAGTGTTCCCCCCCTACATGAATTGGGGTGGGTTGGGGGTGGAGAGGAGTGAGGCAGAGCCAGAATGTGGAGGAAGAGGGTGCTACTCAGGAGGCAAGCAGGGTGACACATTACAGGGGTGTGGTCTTGAGGGAAGGGGGTTGTAGGCTTGACTCCTGGAGCCCTGAGNCTCAACCTGTGGGTCACAACTCCTTTGGGGGTCAAACGACCCTTTCACAGGGGTCGCCGGGTACTCATATGTGGGCGTATCTGCATGTGGGCCTGGAGATGGATAGAGGAGCGGTGTCTCGGTTCCTAAAACCATCGAAAATATGTGTTTTCCGATGGTCTTAGGCGACCCCTGTGAAAGGTTGAGAACCGCTGGTCTAGCATGAGCACCCACAAAGTTTCTTTCCTTCGCTTCTCTTAGTACAAAGGAGACAAGCCGGCATTTTCAAAAACTGACAAAGGAAAGCAAAAACGTTTCAGCTATAGAAAATATCAGGAGTATGCAAAATTCGGATTTCCCAAAGACAGATTTCTGATTCTACCATGATGATATCCTCACTCCACAGGACAGTGCAACTCCACAGGCACGAGGGCTGTCCTTGTATGATGGGTGCCCTTTTCATTCCAGTCACCCAGGAGCTGACCTCCCCTTGGTACTGAGAAAAGCCCCTCCTCCGATGCTCTGCTACTGAGGTCTGGTTTTCCAGCTGCGGGATTCACCATACAGACCCTGAAAATGGATACAGTGAACTGTTTACCTCTTGGTGGGACCTGCCAACCTCACCTACTGGAAAATGACTTTCTAAGTCTGCAGGTCCACTAGTGTAACAATAGCTGAAATACATAAAAATGTATGATCTACATATAATTATATATGCACATTGTATCCTCAGACACTACGCCTTGCACAGCTCAATAAATATTAATTGAATGAATGAATGAACGGCACTTTATTTCTCAGATTGATTTACAGAACAGAAATGATTGACGTAACTGTAGCCCAGCAAATGGTTAAATAAGCCTGTTGTGGGATTTATCAACATCTCCAGGTTCTTCTAGACTGGATCATTACCTCAGTCCTTTACTCTTTTCATTCACTCTTTCCATCCACCCAAAGCCTTGTGCATGGATGCATTTTGTGCAGAAAGAGTCAAGAACAGGTGTGTGTTGGTGAGAAGGTCTTGTCCGAGCTCTACAAAGCAATGGTGGGTATTCAGGGAAAGGAGACCTGAAAGTGGCCCCTGCATGGATGGAACGAAACATGAGGGCTGCATGCCAGGGAGCACAGTGAAGTCAGGGAGGTTTGGGCAAAGGAGACTACAGGGGACTAACTTAAACTTCTGAACAATTTGCTCAAGGTATGAAATTTAAGCATATCCTTGGGAAATTAAGCAATCAACTTTCTGAAATGGTATACTGTGAAGCTAGGGCTACTAAGTGTCTTCTTACAAATTAATAGGACAATACAAAAGTAACCAGAAACCTATATATATAATTAATTGCTGTGCACGCGACAATGAGAAGTGATTTTGGCCTTTGGGATTGGCAAAGATTGAAAAGAATGTGGTTCGTAGGCATGCTTGTGGAAGTTAGAGCACAGGTAATTGCAAACCTGCTGGGGGTATGATACATTGCCACAAGGTTTCTGGGGAAACAATTAGCTCAGATGTAGCAAGAGCCTTATGAGAAGTGCATTTCCTTTGAAATAAAATACTCTGTACTTCCCCCATGAAGACACTCATCACATTTTTTTGAATTCCTTTTTTAATACCTAGATTCTCTACCAGGCTAACAACTGAAGGAAGGACTGTTTTGATAATCTCTCTATTCCTAGCATCAATAGAGATATGTGTTAGGCACGCAATATATGTGTTAATGAATTAATGAATACCTCCTACTAGTATGTATCCCCAGGAAACAATCAAACAAGTGTGCAAAAATGTTCTTAAAAGGCCATTTACCTCTTCATGGCTTCTAAAATGTCTAAAAATGAGAGATTGGTTAAATACATTAAATGAATCTATCCAATAGAATACAATGCAGCCATTCAAAATGATGATCCGTATTTATTGACATGGAAAGATATTCACAATGTAGGGCTACAGAAAAAAAAATAAAGCCAATTATACAACTGTACACCATCTATTATAGAATTTTTGTAAAATAAAAAAGCTGTGTGGTAAGAAATCAGGTATTTTTATTTTCCTCTTTAGGTTTCTGTATTGTCTGACTTAAAAACGAAATTTCTTCTAAAAATTCCTTTTGTAGTGCGAAAAGCCAATAAAACCACTTCCATTTTGAAAACAATGCAATTGTTCATTCCCGGTTGGCCTTTCTCTATACATGGGACAATTATGTGTTGCGCTTGTGAAAGGAGGAAAAATGGCTTCAATTAGAGAACACAAGAAACTAGTACCTCATTAATTGAAGGAATTAAAAAGAAGGAATTGTATCTATTAGGGTCTCTCTCCTTTGTAGCAAACAAACAAACAAAAAATTTGAAAAGGCATGTAATAAAAGCCAAGGAAATAAGAATGCATCATGGGCCATAAGCTGACTTTGTGCCCAAAGAAGACTCAGCACAGCAAATCTGGAAACCATGACTCACAAGGGCTTCTTTTCTTTTGATTCACACGCGTAATCGTGCATAATTGTAACACAGTGCCAGCTGCCTGGAGGCCCCCAAGCCTTTGGCAATCACCCTTTTTCTTTAATATCTGAACAATCTTGCTTCAGGCCCTGGGCCTTGCTCTGGCTATCGAATTTTTATGGCCTCACTAAGATTTCTGATGACTCCCGAGATTCAGGGGCAGGGAGTATAGTTTATATTCCCACAGTCATTTCTTCCTACAGAGTCCTACTTGTACTGAATCTGGGTGTCCTGTCCACCTTCTCACTTCTTAAGGCTTCTCCTTCTTCCCGCACGGCTTGGCCTGCCCCAAACCATGGCTGTCTCTCATTTCCCAAAACACCAAGAGCGCCAGAATCTGGTGAATGTTTAGGGCACTCCGACAATGCTGCTCAAAAGAAGCAATGACTTGCAACTGAAGATCAACTATCACAGCCGTCAAGTGCCTTCAGGGTCCCTGCCACGGGGTCCTTCTCACTGGCTGTCCCTTTCCTGTGTCTGTGTCTGCTGCCATGTTTGTCAGGCCTCCCCTTCTCTCCTAGACCCTTCTCTTCCACATCTGCTCCTCTTTCCACCTTCCAGGCCCACACAAAGCCTTTTTCCTCTTGAACGTGCCTGTGTTCCCCTTACTTTACTAAGCACAACAATTTAGCTCTCTCTCACGGCTTTTGCCCTCCTCTGCCTAATCCCAGCCCATGGAGACTGGACAGGGGGCTTCATCTTTGCTGACCAAAAGGCCCAGGCTTCTTTTCTTAAGCATACGTACCACTGACTTTGAGTAATGCTTTTTTTCCCTAGAATGTGAAATTTCAATTTAATTTTTTAAATAGTAATTTCTCCCCATTAAATATACATAGATATCAGTCCGGGGCACCTAACTGTATGGATACATTTCTGTATAAACATGCTTATGCCGGGCCGGCTGAGTGGCGCGTTGGTTAAGAGCTGNGATGGTGCCAACTTGGGCCAGTGAAGCAACGTCCTCCACAACTAGACTGAAGAACAAAAGGACAGCAACTTGTCTGTTTCCCTTCCCCCAATTCCCCAATAAAAATCTTTAAAAAAAGAAAAAGAAAAGGGGAGGGGTATCTTTTCTATGCAATGCTTGCCATGCATCTCCTAGAATCTATATTTGGTCAACAGCTTCCTTACGGTCAAGTTGGTTTACTTTTGGTCACAGATTTATTTTCCAAAAATGATCACAAAAGTATTTCCCACCGTCCCACAAGCTCTTTTAGAAACTTGCTATTCCCCTATCAAAAGATGGAGTCTGTGTTCCCTCTCCTTGAACGGGCAGGCCTTTGTGACTGCCTCGTCTATGAGGGAATGGCAGAAGTGATGCACTGTGGCTTCCGAGACTTGGTCATCAAAGGTGATTCAGCCTCAGCCAACACCACTGGGAGCAGTGATGTATTGTCCCCACTGAACGTCACCCAAACTGCAGATTCATAAGCAACATACATATACACAATTGTTTTTTGAAGTGACTGAATTTCGAGATGGTTTATTTGGGGGCACTTATCAACCCTTGCCCTGGGCTGAGCAGTTTTCCAGAATGTGTGACTTTGGGCAAACTGGGATGGTTGATCACCTGAACCTTCGGTCTATCAGAAACGACATCTTGGACTCTGTTTAAGAGGGTCCCTCTTCTTCTCCTCCACTTCCTCCTCCCCTCCCCTTCTTCCTTCTCCTTCTTCTTTTTTTAGATTAATGTTCCTGAGACAGAGATAATGTAGTTCTCCACATGCTGAACAGTATGGTGGCAATAGTATTTGTTTTCTGGTTGAATTTCCACTCCACCACCCACCCCCATCCCCTGTAGCAGCGTGGTCTAAGCAGCTGATCCACAGGCTGAAGTGTGGAGAAGGGAGCCCCCAGGTTGGGGGTGGGGCTCCTGCTTTCCAGTCTCAGGGTTGTCGCCCTGGGGTTTCCTCTGCCTGGAATACTCCCACCTGGCTCTTTATTCATTTCTTTGAATCCTCTTATTTTCTTGTTTCCTGGAGGGCAGGGTCTGCATCCATGCTGGTCTTGGTTGTATTTGCAGCACTTACTGCCTGGGAGGTGCTCAAAATAATTTTTTTAAATGCTGGAAGAGTAAATGAGTTGAGAGGGCACTTGGAGGTTATTCAGGTCCGACTCCCACCATAGCAGAAATTTCCTCCATGAGAGCCCTGATTGGTGAGCACTAGCTCTTTAAAAACACCTTTGGGATAAAGAGCTCACAACCCCCCAGAGCAGCCTATTCCATTAAAAAAGGTTTCAATGTGATAGTAAGAATGACCTCTCTATAACTGTTAACGATTGCTCTCTAGAACTTTCTCCATCCTGCCTGCCTCCCGGGAGAAAAGCTCTAGCTTCCTGTTATTCCATCTCCTGGTGATGAGGCTCTGGACCCTATGTCTTTATGCAGATTGGGACAACTTATTGTTTTAGTTCACGGAGGACAGCAATATATCCTAAGGGATTCTGCAAGTCTGCACAAGTTCAGAAAGAATTCATCTTTAAAATGATGGAGAATGCCGAAGACAGCACCATTCATCTAACCCAACTCTAATGCTTCGTTTGGCTACATCACGATGGGGGTTCTGTCCCTCTGATCTCCTTTTGAGCAACATCATAAAAGATCTTCTCTAGTCCTGGACTAGACTCACCTGCTGAAATGTGACAGGTGGTGGCTCTGTTTCACCAGGGTAGAATCTCCTGGGGCAGGGGCTCCTTGTTAGGGGCTTGCCTGTCCTGTCCCATGGGGGCCCATCAGAGCCTGCCTCTCGCTGTGGGTGCAGGATGCCCAGGGGCCCTGTGGAGAGGAGCTGGGCCTGGCAGCCGCTGGAGCAGTCCTGGGAACCTGGCACGTGATCGCTTGTCCTGGCCTTTGAGGCCCTGTGTTCTCTGAGGGGCCAGCTCTGCAGTATGCTCTCAAGGTGTGGCCTAAATACAAACAAACAAGATGAAGCCTCAAAGGTCAGCCCCATTGTGGCTCTTACTTTCAGACCAGGGTCTTTTTATCTTGGAGGTGGCAGGTGTCTTTATGCTGGGGCTGCTTTATCTCCGTGGCTTAAGTGTCAGCGAAGGCAGCTCAGCTCTGGACAGAAAACACCTTTTGGATACTAAGAAGCCATGCTTTACTCCAAGTCCTTAACAAGGATAGAGTAAACCTCCCAGTGAGAGAGATCCGGAGCTTCCCAGCACTGCCCTTCCTCACTAAGTACCTCTGGGCATGAGCCTCTGTCTTTTTCATTTTAATTAACCCACTGAATCAGCCTCTACCTTTCAAAGGAATCTGAGGGATACTTTCCTGCCAAGTCGACTGAGTCCCTGTGACACTCCAAAACGTGGGCCAGGCCCTTCTGTAGGTTAAGGAAGCCTGAGGAGAGTGAAGATTATAGGGAAACAGTCTACCTTTCTTTACAAGGGCTTGTTTTGCATCCTGAAATCTCAGATTCAGCTTTTACAATGAAGTCCTGTTATACAGAGAGCTGGCCTTTTATCACCACTTAAAATCTAATTAATCCATATTGAAGCACAAAGATTTCTGTTGTCTTTTAGGGTGAGGGGTCATAGAGCCTTCTTTGTTCATCCTTAGACTTATAATCATCAAGCATTGGGGATATAATTTTACGAAGCAAATTGGAAGGTAACAGATCAAATCCTTATCAGAAAGCCTAACTCATAGTTTTAACAGAGTCCGTCATCCTTTACGTGAAACATTATATTCAAGAACAAAAACGCACTTCAGAGTGCCCAAGGAGTTAATGACCAAAGCTTATATTCCAGGCAGCATAGGACCAAGCCCGTTACACTACTATCAACCACAAAAATAGACAGTGGCTCCTATAGGGGTGGCCAGAGTCGCAAGATTTGTTGCAATGGCTTTCGTCTTTAGAGTAGCAATGCAAGTTGTTGGACTTTCATTCTCTTTGCTGGGATGGGTTTTATCCATTATTACAACTTATCTGCCACATTGGAAAAACCTCAACCTGGACTTAAATGAAATGGAAAACTGGACCATGGGACTCTGGCAAACCTGCGTCATCCAAGAGGAAGTGGGGAGGCAATGCAAGGACTTTGATTCTTTCTTGGCTCTTCCTGCCGAGCTCAGGATCTCCAGGATTTTAATGTTTTTGTCAAATGGGCTGGGATTTCTGGGCCTGTTGGTCTCCGGGTTTGGGCTGGACTGCTTNTTAAATATAAAATTGTCCTTCCTGCTAAGGCTGATGGAAATCTCTGTGCTGATAATATCTACAGCTCTTCTCCCAAAGCAGGATTCCAGAGAAACTTGGCAAGAAACACTGACTCTGAATCCAGCCCCCCGGCCACAGCCACAGGTCAAGCAGGTGAGCTGGTGGCCACAGGAACCAGAGTTGATGACCCAGGTATCTGATCCTCTTAATCTGAAGGCAAGTGAGGCAGTCACACAAAACTGCCAGGGGCGGCCCAGCGTGAGAGGGGCAAGCCGGTGAGAGGACCATTCACTTGTGTCTGAGGAGCAAGAATGGGTTTCGGGGCAGGCAGGCTGAGCCAAGCCTGCCTAGCAAGCCTTTTCCATTGGCACACACCCCAAGTTCAGGAGAGTCCAGCTGTATAAAGACTTTGGGAAAGGCACCTGTCTTGGCCCGGGTACAGTAACTGATAACCCAGCACTGAAGAAATGCAGTTTCACGTCATCTTCCACAGGTGGGTTTGAAAGACAAAATACAAAATTAAAATAGCAACATTTATTGAGAGCCTCTGGCGTGCGCTGAGATTTCAGTCAGTATCCCCACTCCTCCCAGCCACTTGTGCAAGCTGGCATGTTGTTCCTACTCTTACTATCTTACAGGTTAGGAGACTGGGGCTCCGAGAAGTGAAGCAAGTTGTCTCAGGTCACGTAAGTGTAAGCAGCAGAGGCAGGGTTTGAACCCAGGTCTTTCTGATTCCAGAGCTCAAGCTCTTCCATTTCCCTTAAATAATCTTTGATTAATGGAGAAGCCTCATCCTCTTTGGGGGCGGGGGGTAATCCATGTCATAATTCTGAAATCAGACCATCTTTATGAGTACGAAGTGGGGTTGTCAAAGGCCCTTCATGTTGACTGGGTGAAGCAGGGGCCGCTGTGGGAGCTTCCTGGCACAGCTTTATTCTGCTGGCTCCACGACCGGGTGGAACTGGGGCCGCATACCTCCTCCTCTGTAGCAGCTGGCCCTTGAGCAGGGAGCAGGTGTATTAACACATAACAAGGAGTTTATGAAAGAAAAGGCCATGACAAAAAATACTGCTGAGTTACAAGGATTTCCTTTGCAAGGGGTTTTAGGAGAGAAATTTCCCACCAGACCCCTTTGCGCACTGTGTTGGGAGAAACCGGAATGGAACAACCTGTTGAGAAAACAAAGAGCTTTGTGTCTGGGGAGACAGGTGTACCTGACAGCAGCAGGTGTGCTTTAGTGGGGAGGCCCAAGGTAGGTGCTCCTCCCCCACAGACCTCTTGCTAGCCCAGGCTCAGGCACCTGGGGCTGGGCAGTGCCTGCCTGGCTTTGAGTTGGGACTGTCCGTCTTCCAATGTTCCAGGCTTGCTCTAAGGTCTTTGAGACACAGTTGGCTGCTAAGATGGGTCCCCAGGAAGACTCACTGATCTGAAAAGGTCTGTAAGCATGTGACCTGAGCTCCTCTACTGTGCTGGATGTTTGTTGAGATTTGGGGTTCAAGCATGATTGTAGCAGGGTTTTCCCCAGCCCAGCTCTGTGAGGCCAGCCTGGGTTCTCCTCCACTGCCTCAGGTGGTGGCGATTTCCCACTTCTAACTGGCATGTGTCTGAATGTAGGGACTCTACCAGACTAGGGGGTCACGATTCCCAGAAGCCCAGACCAGGCATAGATGCTTGTAGGTACTTAATACATTTGATTGCTTTTCCATAGATGGTTTCAGGCAGGTGTTGAATGTGTATTTCCAGCCCAAACCTCTTAGACTCCAAGCTCCCTGAGGGCAGAGACCATGACCTGTGGCTGGCAGTAGATGCTCAAGAAACACTTGTTAANGGTATAGATTATTTAATTTTCTTAAGCTATAAACAATAAGCCCTACTTGTCCTTATTACTTCTACTCAGACATAATATCTTAGAAAAAACGCTCCCTTCCTTCAGTCCAGACGTTCATCAGACTGCAACTGCCACAAATCCCTTCCACAGGCTCTGGGGTCCCAGCCACACATCATTAGTGGCTCTGTAACTACCCTCTTCCAGTTTCTAAGGGTCAGCCACTCAGATTGGGTGGGGATAGATTGAGAGGTGGTAAGGATCAATGACAGGAGTCAACCTAGGAGGTGAGGTGGCAGCTGGGCCCCAGCGGGGCTGTCCTCTGGTTTCTGCAGAGAAAATGGCTGTTGGATGCTACCGCTGGAAATGGGCAGAGGATGGATCTGCAGACCACATCCTTAAGAAAGAAGGAAGGAAGGAAGGAAGGAAGAAAAGACCAGGAGTATACACAGATATAGGTGTTGAAGAGGTGAGGGCTAAACATGAGAAAAGAAAAGCCATGGTTAAGAGTTAGCTAAAGGTAGACTCACCTTTGAGGATGGGGATGGTCTTTAAGATGGTGGGTTTTATTTTCCATTTTTATTTCAACATCTTCTCTTACCCATAGCCTGATTTCTTTTAGGTTTTGGATACATGTTAATTTTCCTGTCTGCAGGACTAGGATTTTTGGTGGAACAAATTGCTACATTGGGATTTTTTTTTAATTGAGGTGTAATTGGCATACAATACCTTGGGATTTGAAACAGTCCTGTAAGTGACTCCAAGGCAGTCACAACTCTTTTTTGTACTCATCCAGCATCTCATGGTTCAGATCTGCTCATGCAACCTGAAATGTGATGTGAGTTTACAACAGGCATATTCTAATTTTACACAGATTTATTTTTTAAAGAGCAGAAAATGATTTTGAGATTTCAGAATAGGTTATGAAATTACTGTAATTCAGTTCCCACAACCTCACCACAAAGGCCTCCTAATGAGATTATATCTAAGCGTTACACAGTTGCTTGTGGTTTTGTTTTGTTTTGTTTTTTAGCTGAGCCATCCTGCCACCTGTTGGCAGCTCAGCGGCAGAGGCAACTCAACTCGGGCTGGGACTCAAACTGCTGTTGCTCAGAGCTTGCACTCAGTTGCTTGTTTTTCATTTTTCCTGGTTTGCCCAGAGAGATGGTGATGATGAACCTGACTCTGATTATTTTATCACAATGAGGTCAACTCAGTGAGATATCACAAGGCTGAGGCCCAGAAAATACCATAACTCACTCAAGATAAGGTCAATGTCATTGGGAAAAAATCACAAACTCTATAGTTAGAACAACCATCCCATATGGGCTGACGTCCATTTTTCAGACATGTTCTTTAATCAGTTCTTCCAAACAATGCATTCTCTATTTGCAGGGCTTGCTGCTTTATTCTCAGACAATAATGGTCATTCACTTACTCATGCTGGCAGCTGCCTTCTCCTCTCTACTAAAATTCCTTAATTGGAATCACCCTCTCATTGACCTAAACCATTCATTACGAACTATTTTATACAAGCTCCTGATAACCCTGGAGGAGAGGTGGCACCTGTTTTTCTCTCATTTATGATGTTTTCCCACTCTTGAAAGCTCTATCACTATTCAGAAAGTGAATTTCTTTCATTCTCACATTCACAATGAGGAGCCTTGAATTTAGTAGCAAAACCTGGGATCACTTGGTCTTTGGGTTTTCTTATTTATCCAACAGGCTGATTAGACCTGGTGCTTGGAAATAGGTATTCTCCTACACTCCTGATGGGAATGTAAGCTGATACAACATTTCTGGAGGGCAATTTTGTACCATGTAGCCCAAACTTTAGAATTAAGAATTCATATTAAATACTAATTAATTATAATTAATATTAAATAGTAATAGTAAATAAATTGCTAATAATTTAAAATTATTTGTTCCAATGAATGTTTGTCTAGACATTTACCTTAAATAATCATGGCTATGTCAAATGATTTGATTATAAAGATGCTCATTGAAACAGTTCTTATAAAAGCAAAAAAACTGGAACCCCCAAAGTACATAATAATAAAGGATTAATTAATTCATGGATTATAAATACATTTTTATGGCTTAACCACACAATGAACTAGTGTATGACCATTAAACATGATAGTGGAAAAGGCTATTTAAGGCATAGCGTCATATCAGTCAGGATCTCGAATTAGGATAATCTAAGGAGGGTTGGGNGGACTCCTAGGAGTTGTGCAACACAGTGGTGCAGATCTAATGGCCCCAGACAAGCTGGACATGGGCAGTGATGCAAATTCAAATTTTACCTTTTGTTCCCCGAAACCCCTCATTTCCCATCACCTGGTTGGGGCTGACTTGTTTTCAGAGGCCTTAGGCTGATGTTCCTTTACAGTCATTCTGGAATGCAGGACCAGAAGAATCCCTGTGTTAATAAAGTCCAGAGCTCCCTAAGGTTGGAGGATTGACATGCGATCGTATGGAGCTCCAGACCTTCCTGAGTGAACCCAGGGACTTGTCAGGAGGAATCTACGCTCCGATGTTCAGAAAGTCAGATATTACAAGTCTGCTGCTCCTTGGCCCTCTGTTTCTCTTGCTTTTCATCTTCTCTGTGAGTAATCTCATCCCAGCCCAGGGATTCACCTATTATTCACGGATCTCCGCAAACTCCATCTCCAGCTGCAGCTTCTCCCCTGAGCATGCGCTAGACCCGTGAAGCCACAGGAGCGAACCACAGGCACCTGGAACCACACACGTCCAGGGTGAAGCTCAGTTCTGCCCATCCCCACCTTCCCACCTGTCCCCACCTGCTGCACCTCTACTTCTTGTCTTGGTTAAGGCCGTCACAATCCATATAATAATACTGAAATCTCTTCCTTTCGCTCTTACAGGTCACTGGGCTCTGGTGATTCTGCCTTCACTAGCTCTTCCTGACTCCCCATTTTCACTGCTCCTGCCCTAGATTAGGTCTCACGGCTCCGCCTTAACTACTGAAGAACCTTCTAACTGGTCTCTAGCTCATCCTCAACTCAAACATGATAATGTCAATCTCTTGCTTCAAGTCATTTTTTTTTTTTAGCTTCTTTCCTTGTAGGACAAAGTGCACATTCTTACACATAGAATACAGGGTCAGGCCTCTGCCACTCAGGATCTTTTCTGTGTTCTTTGTTCTCCGCCTCTCAGCAGTGTCAGGCAAGTTGGTCACGCCACCAGACGTGAAACATCCTCCTGTCCTGGCTCCTGTACCCCATGTCTGATTTTCCACTGGTTGCTTCTCGGTCACCTTTGGGGCCCACCCTCCTCTACCCCTCTCCAAGATGCTGGCGCTCCTGAGTTCCATGCGCTGTCCTGTCTTCCCTTATAATCTCTTAGTGATGGCATCTTGTCCGTGACTTTAAATACCATCTGAAGGCTAATGGTGCCCAATTTAGGCTTCCAGCTCGGGTCTCTGAGCACCAGATGCTTCTGTCCAGCCATGTACTCACATCCTTATGGGGATGACTGATATGATCTCGAACGTAACACAACCCAAAGAACTCTTGATTCTTCTCATCCTTCTCTCTCCTTGGGTCTTTTCCATTTCAGTACATATTGACACTAGTTACCCAGAGGCTAAAGCCAACATCCTTAGTGTCACCATCAACTCCTCATCCCGTGTGTCAACGTCTGCTCCTCATCCCCCACAGAGGTCACCAGCAGGTCCTGCCTACTTAATCTCCAGAGAACACATTCTTCCATTTCTCACCATCTCCACGAATCCCGCCCCAGATCAAGCAACATCATCTCCACTGCAAGAGCCCCTGCCCTATATACTCCTTCCGGCAGCCAAAGGAATCGATTTAAAAACACACATTGCATCATGTCAGTGCTCCAGGCTGTACCAGCAGGAAGCAATTACACTGAAACCTCAGCCCCTGTCCATCCCCTCCTGGCCTGCATGTGGTGTCACCCCTCCTGTACCTCCCTTGCCTCACCTGATCCCCACTTCACCTTGCTCACAGGTCTGCCACACACTGCCCTTTGCTTGGTTCCTGAAATAGGTCAAGTATGTCACATTTGGCTTTATACTCACAGTCCCTCTGTCTGGAATGGTTCCCCGGGTCTTTGGTTGACTTTCTTATTGGTTAGTCCTTGCCTCACATGCTACTTTTTCAGAGACTTAGACCATCCTGCATGAATCTTATAAGATTCTGGGATCACCTTGTTCTTTCCTTTACACTTGTTTATTGTCAATCTCCCTACCCAAAGGGCCAGGACTGTGCATTTCTGAGTCATCCCTCTAGCCCCTGGGCCTAGCACGGTGCCAAACACATAGTAGCTGCTCAATACATAGCTGTTGAGTAGCTAAGCACTGTGACCCCAGCCTATTTTTCTAGTGCTACCTCCTGTCGTCCCCCTGTTCACCTCATCTTCCTTCTGGCTGTTCGCCAGGATCTGGAAAGAGGCTACCACTTATGGCTCTGCCTCTGCCCCTGTCGCCTCCACCTGGAGTCATGCCCTCCTACCTCACTCTGTCCCTCCCCCAGCTCTTAGTACAGTTTTCAGAGCATCCCAAATGTGCATCAGTTAATGTTTGCAGGGAGTCTGGTCTCTCTCCCAGAGAAAAGACAAACACTCTGAAGGCCAGGGCACCAGCTGGGGCTGTGGATTTCTGCCAGAACCAGCAGTGGGGGAGGGGGAGGGTGGGAGACACTGGAAAGAGCTGGAATCTGAGCCTGGAGGCCAGGTCTTAGTCTTGCTAAGTAGGTGCATCAGGTCTCCAGGCCTCAGCTCCCTGTGAAATGAAGTCACTGTGGTGTCCGAGTGCCGGGGATGCCTCTGGGATACCACGAGTCTCTAGACACGCACCTCCTTCAAGAGTAGGTGCCAAGGCTGTCAGTGCTTTGCAATGATTTTCCCATTTTGCTCACTGGAAATTAACCTAGCCATGAGGGTTGTGAGCCCAGATTAATATTTAGAAAGGCTTTATAAAGAAAAGAACCCAGTTAATCCCGAGATAGAGGGCTTTTCATTTCTATTTGTGTAGTGGGTGGAGGTTGTGTTCCTGGCTAAGACATTCCCATATTCCCCCCCTTAAAGCCCCTTTGCTGTCACAGTGTCTAAATTTACAGCCACAAAGCCAGCATAAGCTGCCTTGGTTTCAGTCCTCACTGCTGTCGGACGTCTTCAGCCACTGACTCTGGTCCAAGGGAGAGGCACTGTGCTCCGTGAATGCAGAGGGTTAGCAGGTAAAGCTTTGAAACAAAATGGAGAGGTGATCGTGACAATAGCCAAAGATTGCTTTTTACAGCAGGAAATGATTAAGGTCTGGACTTTGGTATTCTATAGGCTCGGTCTTAATCCTCTGCTCTGTGTATGGCAAGCTAATTGGCTTATTTAAGTCTCTGATTCCTTATCTGTCAAATGGAGGTAATAATAGTGCCTACATTCTAGGTTTCTTGTGAGGATAAGTAAGATAACACAGATAAAGCCCTTATCCTAATGCTTAACAAGCAGTAAGTGCTCAATAAATACTGGCCATTATCATCACACTTTATTCTGTCTCTTAGTTCCATCATTCGCTGCATGGCAGGATGTCCTCTTCACTATCCAGAGCTGAGATCTTGCATTATTTTTCAAGCTTTTGTCTTTTAAGGCTTGGAATAAAATCTCAGCGGGGATCTCAGATAACTAGGTGTTCAGAAACTCTCCACCCCCCCACACCTGACCACATGAGACTGAATCTGATGGCAGCCTTGGACTAGCAGAAACAGCAGGACAAGCACTGAGGTAAACTGCTCGGGCTGGCGGTGGCAGGAGTTTGTGCCAAACCTCTCAAAGTCTGCATAACTCAGAGAATTTGGTCGTGACCATAAATTTAATCTGCAGCATAAAATTATAAAACCAAAGAGATAAAAAAAAGGTGGGGGGGGGGAGCCGGCCGAATGGCACGATGGTTAAGAACTGACTTGGGATGACAGAGGGCCCCGGTTCGGATCCCACATATGAGGGCCAGTGACACTGCCCTCTACAGCTAAGATGCTGAACAACAGNGAGAGAGAGAGAGAGAGAGAGAGAGAGAGAGAGAGAGAGAGAGAGAGAGAGAGAGAACAGGGCTGGGCTGAATAACTGATGCCTGGTGTTATGATCTGCATGAGAGAATGAAAGGACTTGCCCATATACATAAATATAATAAAGCCCCCAAGTGTTATCTTATATGACATAATTTGATCCGTGCTTGTCTCCCGACATCATGAAAGGAAAATGGTATTCATGCTTCATTTTTAAAGCCCCAAACCAATCCTGCTGTCTTCTGTGTGATCTTTAACCACTGGCTCCTGACCCATAACAACAAAGAAAAAAGACCGTGCCCTGGCTTTAAGAGAATGGATTTAATTGTCTTTGTTTGCACAAACTGAAGCCAGGCCTATGAATAACCATGCCTACAGGTGTAGAAATGCTCTGACATCCACCTGGCTTTAGACCATGGCAGGGTAAGAACTCTTCCCTATACTGAGTGTGCATCCTGGAAAGGTTTGATACTGAGTATACAGGCTTGGGGGAGGGTGTCCTTAAGTGCTCCTAGCAGAGCCCTGGCTCTTCCACTCAGCATCTCAGTAGATACTCCGCTCTTTAGACAACTTCTAACCTAGACCTGGCCTCCTACTTCTTTTGGTGTCTCGCCATAGTTTGTCAGACTATCTTAAGGCCACTAACCTTTGTATAGATGAGACAGATTGATTACATTTTCTGCTTTTCATTTTTTCACCTTGAGGATTGGTAAAATAATTGTCCTATAACTTGCAAGAAACTTACGGGGAAGGTCTTTCTACTTCTGCATGGCTTTGAGGACCGGAGAACCTGCGGGTCCTCATATCCTGAATAGGTGCAAACATGCAAAAGTTGGAGTGTTTCTGAGCAGGAGGAAAGAAAAGGGTCGAGTTCTGAGCTGTAGGTTGGTATTTGAAATCCCCTGTGATCAAGTTTATCTCGTGACAGCCTGAAAAGCTCCACACCCTGCCAGTAAGGCGCCATCTCGCCCAAGGGTTTTTTTTTTTGCATATGTGGCTATGCAAAAGTTATTGAAAACCATCTCTTAATGATTAAAATTATTTCATTACCCATTAGAAGAGGAAGGCATTCCAAAGTTATTTTAGTTTTTAAATTCTTATTTTCCCACTGTCCTGTGTAAAATGAGAAAAAAAAGTTTTTTCATAATTATCCATTTGAGCAGAAATTCCATTTACCTTGCTACCTGGAAGGTCCTATGTAGTGGGTTGCCTGGTGGTGTCCCACAAAACATGTCCATTTGGAACCTGTGAATGTGACTTTACTTAGAAAATCTACTTTGCAGGTATGATAATGTTAAAGATCTCAAGGTGAGGTCATCCTGGATTATCTGGTGTGTCCTAAATCCAATGCAATTGTCTTTACAAAAACAAGAGACAGGCTGAAGAGGAGAAGGTCATATGAAGCCAGAGGCAGAGAATGGAGGGATGCCAACAGCCACTAGAAGCCAGAGAGGCACAGAACAGAATCTCCCCTTAGTCCTCCAGGTGGGGCACAGCCCACACCTTGATTTCCAACTTCTGGCCCTCAGAACTATGAGAGAATGAACTCCTATTGTTGTAAGTCATCCAGTGTGTGGCAATTTCTTAATGCAGCCCTAGGAAGTGAATACAGTTTGTCTTTGCACGTCATCCATTCTTGTATATATTCCTCTGGTCACCTGGTGGCCTTGGAGGCAGTTATGTGATACATGCCCATCATTCTAGAGAGCACTTTACCATTAAAAAGTTGAGGCTAGNAACTAGACTGAAGAACAAAAAAGGACAGCAACTTGTCTATTCTCCTTCCCCCAATTCCCCAATAAAAAATATCTTAAAAACAAAACAAAACAAAAAAGCATGCTTGTGCCTATATATACACAGTTTTTAAAATAAATATAAACTCGTACATGCTTTGAGAATCTGTTCCTATTTCTATTGTACATGCTTTTGAGGTGGGGCAGCAAAACAAGAGTGTATGGAAAAGGCGTTTTGGGGTTTGGCACAGCCATTTTGTAAGAACTCTCAAAGCAGCTATGTTTCACAGTGTATCTGCAAAGTGGGATCTAGGCCCAGGTAAACCAGAGTTTTCATTTGGATGGTGGTGCAGCTATCCAAGGCCTTCAGAGGGCTCAGCCTGAAAAGTTTCAGCCTCTTGTTGCTTACAGATTATCCTCTGGAAGTTTCCCACTCAGCTGGGCTTTTTCTCACTAAACTCTAGTGGAGAGGTTACCCCCGGGACCAGAAGTAAGATGGTATCCTTTGAAGTGGCTCCAAGATATATGGCTATGATTTCTCCTTGGCTTATTACAAGCTATGAATAATTTAGGGTTGCATTTCCACCCCTAGTCTCCATTGACTATTCAACAAATCTCAGCTTTGCTCCCCCCACGCCCCTTTCTGCCTTTCATTGCCCTGGAAACATTTAATAAAGTATCTGGCATTGAGTTTGTGCCGAAGCATTCAAGAAACACTATTGAAATGACCCAAGCACATGCATGTGCATTGACTGGAACCAGCATATATATTGTCTTGAAGTCATGTCCGGGAAGCATTATGGACTTATTGTGGGTATCCACGCTCTGGAGAGACATTTATAGCAACAGTGAAAAGGCCAGATAATGGCCCTATTTAGAACAGCCATTTAGTACCATAAATACATTTCCTCAAATAAATCTGCTGATTACCCTCACACTGACTTGACAGCTCAGCCAAGTGCTTTGCCCTAAATGCTGCAAAAGGCCCTGCCGTATGTCCATCCACATCAGGGACCTCAGAGGAGGGAATAAAATTGGTGGGCTCTTTTTGGAAATGATTGCACAAAATGAGAAAAGAAATGGGGAGGAAAAAATCTTGCAGGAGCAAGCATTTATTATCTAGCCAGCTGCCTATACGAAATCATAACTACTGCTTCAGGAAAAATCGACTATAGCCCAAGATCCAGACAAACGTTACTACAAATACTTTTTGAGATGACAAAAGAAAAACACACGTTTTCTTTCAGATACACTATAAAACTGAGGGTGAACAGTGGAATGCTGGTGTATTAACTCTTCAGAGGGTCAGCTCGTTTAAAATCCCTCAGGGCCTCCCCTTGGCTTTTAGGATAAAATTCAAATTCCTTAGGATGGAAGAAAAGACCCTTCTTGGTTGAGCTGTTTTCTCTCTGCCACTGGTAGCCTTCCATGATCTCTAACCTTACAGAACCACCAGCAAATGTTTCTTGTTCTCTCTCCTATTTCNCTGTCATTTGCCTCGGGGTCAAGCTCACACAATTTTTGAGGTGGCAGATACTCACAGGGGCCAGGCAGGTAACATGAATGAGTAAAGTGGGCCAGTTGTAAGAAATATCGATACAGATATGCTTTATGTTCAGTTTAAATGTGTAGGAATACTCTTTACACCTACAAATAATCATACCTTTTTTTTTTTTAATCGAAAGGTGCTCCTCCCATCTACCTTTTGTTTTCCCACTTTGGCTCAAGACACGGGTATTTAGAACAGGCAGATCCAGGTTTTGTGGGTCCTGATGCAGATGCAATTTTGAGGGTGTACTTTAAGAAAAGAATTGCAACATGAAGCTATGCTCATGAGCAATTCAAGTGCATTTTAAATTGTTCTTTGTTGCATTGAGCTGCACAGATGTGATAGGAAATAATTCTTGGATGAAGTACATTGATTTACTGATGAATACGGGCAGGTTTGTCACTGGAAATACTTGTCTTTTCAGGTTATTTCATTGTGTTCGTTCATACAATTCTTTGTGTTAATGTTTTATCTGGAACTGACAGACATCATCACGACAAAAGATGTGTCAGATACACCAACACTTGACATGATACATTGGGTACATAAAACATGCAGCTTCACACACAGATGTACTTTCTGCTTGAAGTACTGCTAGAGATTTGTGTCTGCAAACACAGGGATTTTGATAAATTCTATTTCATATCATTCCCTCACCAAAAGAAATATGGTGCATTTACAGTGGTGTATGATGCATTATGAACTGTGTTTCAAACAGGAGAGAACTTCTATTTTGACAAGGTGTTAATGAGAACTGAATCCTCTACTTACAATTTTGTGTATCTGAGGATTGAAAGGATTTTCTGCAGACCAGCTTTCGGCTCTGTACATTTCAAACTTGTTTCTCCTCACACTGCCTGCATATTTTCGGTGCCAACCCGGGTAGGTCACGTTCTTACTGCCATTGGACCTCTGGGCCAGCATCTTCCGTGGGGGAACTCCTAGGGGCTTCCTACAATGGGACTGGCTGTCAGGGGCTTAATATTTGGAAGTAACTGAGAGCCACATAAATGTTTCCACTAACCTCAACTAAATGTACCCCTAACTCATTTTCTCTTTAGTTGAATCCCCCCAAAAGGAGATGCTCCAGTGCTGACCGACATGGGATGGGTGGGAAGAAAAGTGAGAGGAAGGGTGATAAAGGGACACAGTAGGAAGGAGCTATGGTCTTGATCATTTGCAGTGAAAATATATTATTCTTGCAAATTGAACAAAAAAATACTAGCATGTGAACCAACTGCTAGGCCCCCTCTAAGAGTTTGGAATGCACTCATGCAGATGAGGGGCCCCAAAGTTTAATCTTATTAACATCATGGAAGTCTGCCTCTGGTACATAGAGATGGTTTTCTACAATAAGAAAACTGATAAAGGCTTCCGGTCAAGATCATGGACTGACACAGGCTTCTGCTCCCCACCTCCCCGTCAGCCCTGGAGAGAGAGGCATGGATTAGAGGAACTAACAAAAATAACAAGCTCTTTTTTCTCCTCTTTCCCAAAAGGCTTTGGAAAAATCATTGCCTGTTCGTTTGCCACAGAAATCAGCAGCAACAATTCAGGTCATTGGTGCGTGTCTGAGGCACCAATATCAGAGCAGGACAAAAGTCAGGACAGGAAGAGGAGGGAGAGAGGTGGGTGAAAATAGTTGGGGCTTCATTCACTCCTCCACCCTTTTCAGTCTCCATGGAGAGACTGTCTTCTCCCCGTGTTGCTTACTTAAGACTAGATGAGAGAAGATTTGCATGATGGAATGTCAGCACGCAGAAGTGGTCAACCAGGGGTTCAGTGGTGCCCTTGCCTCGTTGCCATGGAGCTCACCCCTCTCTACTCCTTAGCTTCCGAAGAGGCACCCGGACCAGGACCTGGCCTTCAGCCTGATGGGCGTTGCCTACANTTGAGAATTGGAGAGAGACAGCACGAACTCAAGAAACGACTGTTAATCCTGGGAGGAACTCTCCTCTGGACAGCAGGCATCGCAGCCCTTGTTCCAGTCTCCTGGGTGGCCTACATGACAGTCCAGGAGTTCTGGGATGAGACCATCCCAGAGATCGTGCCCAGGTGGGAGTTTGGGGAAGCGCTCTTCATCGGCTGGTTTGCTGGGTTTTCTCTCCTTCTAGGAGGGTGTCTGCTGAACTGTGTGGCCTGCTCCTCCCAAGCTCCCATAGCTTCTGGCCACTATGCAGTGGCAGAAACGCAGTGTCCATACCTGGAAAATGGAACTGCAGACCCGGAAGTGTGACTTTGACAAGATCAGAGGGGAGTATTTTCTGCATCAAATGTGATGGAGGGGTCTACATGAGAAAGGGGTCTTTGTGATGTAACTAAATCTGTGCTGCTCGCCTTTTCTCATTTAATAACTACTTTTCTACCCTAGATTTCCACCCCCTCCCAATAGGGAGACGAGGCAGTCTTATATCTAAAAGACAATTATTATGTTAAGCATTAAATAGGTATGAGCAAAAAAGTTTCAGCATCCTGGTTATTTAAATCAAAATGTGGTGGTATATCCAATAGTCAGTAGTAAGCTTTCATGTGTTCATTTTATATTAGAAACTTTTTCTATTTGTTTTTGTTGGTAGCTGACAATGATAATTAGTTTGTTTCCTAAAGAGAAAAACTAACAAACTGAAATCTTTCAAGCATCCTACATTGGCCAAACCACAGGTTAAATCTACCCCAAAGTACTATTTCCATAGTAGTGACTTGGGCCTTTTTGATCAGAGGTGGTTTGTGTTTAGGAAATTACAAGGCACCCTGTGTGACAGGGTTTTATGAAGCTGAAAGGTTTCCATTCAGTACATGCTGATACTCTAAGATTCAAAATACTGGCCAATCCCCTCTCTTGTCTCTTCCATCAGAAACTTTTTTTCTCTGTCTCTCAAAAGCTTTGTTTAAAAAAGATGAACAATTAAAGAATTTTTGCTTGATATTGAGTTATTGACAGTTCACTTGCTTCACTAAAAACTTTCCTTTGTTGAATTAAAAATTATAAGCTTTTGTATATACTTTAGCTGTGCATCAAGAGATGTTGATTGTAACCTATAAAGTCCTTTTGCTTAACTTTTCCACAGTATAGAAAGCATCTTCAAGCAAAGAAAAAACAAACAAACGTTTATGCATACGTGTATGAATTTGACAGAAAGGTATATAGGTAAACAGATTTGATATTTAGTTCAACATTGTTTCATGTTATGTGGCATATATAGCCTAAGGAATAATAATAAAAAAGGCCTGATTTAAGGTCTAGAGGGATTTGTGATAGATTCATTTATTTGGTTAAGAAATACTTTTCTTGAACCTATTTTTCAAAAATGGCAACACTCAGTTACCACAATATATGTACCGAGAATGTGAGAACTGTAACAGATGAAAATCTAACCAGGTGCAGTTAGTAAGAGATAAAACGGTAGGAATTGAACAGAACTATTAAACATTTTGCATTTAGACTTTTTAATTCTTTGGCTTGTGAGAAAGGTTGGGAACAACATGAAAGCCATTTAAACATTAACAATGAAAGGATTATTACTACTTAATGTTATTTTGGGGACAAACTGCTTACTAGAAAATTGATCTTGGCCACACCTTGGCATTACTGGTTTGGAGAATTATTTCCCTATCCTTTTCTGAAACCTATTCAACATAGAATCAAACAATAGCAACTCTGGCAAGAATCCTCCTACATACACAATGAAAAAAACATTTCTGAGCTCTGTAAGTGATAACACAAGCATCACACTTTTTCCAGCAACCGAAAGGCCAGAGGTAGTTTGACTAAAGCTTGCAGGACTTTATAATGGCTTTAGTATTTAGAACTGTGGCACAATTGGCTGGAATTTCATTATCTTTGCTGGGATGGGTTTTATCCTGTCTTACAAACTACCTGCCACATTGGAAAAACCTCAACCTGGACTTAAATTTAATGGAAAACTGGACCATGGGACTCTGGCAAACCTGTGTCATCCAAGAAGAAGGTGGGATGCAATGCAAGGACTTTGATTCTTTCTTGGCTCTGCCTGCCGAGCTCAGGATCTCCAGGATTTTAATGTTTTTGTCAAATGGGCTGGGATTTCTGGGCCTGTTGGTCTCCGGGTTTGGGCTGGACTGCTTGAGAATTGGAGAGAGACAGCACGAACTCAAGAAACGACTGTTAATCCTGGGAGGAACTCTCCTCTGGACAGCAGGCATCGCAGCCCTTGTTCCGGTCTCCTGGGTGGCCTACATGACAGTCCAGGAGTTCTGGGATGAGACCATCCCAGAGATCGTGCCCAGGTGGGAGTTTGGGGATGCGCTCTTCATCGGCTGGTTTGCTGGTTTTTTTCTCCTCCTAGGAGGATGTCTGCTGAACTGTGTGGCCTGCTCCTCCCAAGCTCCCATAGCTTCTGGCCACTACGCAGTGGCAGAAAGGCAGTATCTCCGTCAACACCTGGAGATGAAAAACACCCACCTGGAAATCTAAGCCAGATGAGATCAGTGGTGTCCACTCCTCAGGAAATGCTCACTCAACCTGGATTTGGTAGGATTTCCTACTGTATAGTCACCCAGCCATTATGCTTAAATGATTTTCTAAAATGCATCCTCCCTGTGGCTATTAATTTCTTAAACTGTGATTTCTTTCTAAGACGATAAACCACTTTTATCTTCTAGTCTGAGACCAAAACCAATCAAGGCTTAATAGTAATTTTACTCATTACTGATGAGTTTTCTCAGTTTTAAAATAGATTTAGTGATTGTACAGAACTAGTAAATAAAACATTCTATTAGTACTTCTGTTATCTTTGAAGGTGTTATTCATAGAGATGAATATTGTGGGAATTGGAAATGTTACTGCTAATCATTTACTTCTTTCAAGTGTTTCAGATCACCTATTATATGAAACTATAGTCTCGCTGCATATTTATTTAAAATGTACAACATCTGATTATACTGAAAAAATTGCTGGCTCTTTGAAAGCTGGAGAGGTGACATGTGGGACACATCATCTTATTAATCAGAGACCTCAAGGCCTCTATGGAGCCTTTCTCACAAGTCATCCACATTCATTCAAGCCTTATTTACCATGTCAGAAGCAGAGGAGGGCAGTTTTCTGTTTTGGAGGATTCACATGAAATCTACCACACAAAAGTGCCTTTGCTTTTGTGTTCTGTGCTCTGCTATAGATAGCCAATGTGTCACGACATCCTCCTCCCCCCGCCGTTCTGTGGGGCAGCCACAAGGGGGCACTGCAGGTCAGAACTGGGGTGTGTGGGCAGAGTCCCTCCTGGACCCGGGTCACCGAGGGAGCACACTGCCTCCAGGCGGTGCAATGACAGAGCTCATATTTTGGGGCTCTTTGTTTTACTTGCACAAAGAAAATACTCATCTTTTTTTTTTTTTTTTAATCAGCAATACGCATCATCCAACCAAGAAGTATTCATGACAAACTGCTGGCTTGGGGAATTTTTCATGAAAGGTTTTATATTTGCTTGGTACACGGTTCAAGTAAATTCTCGTGTTTGAGCCAATCAGGGAAATTAACTGAACAATAAACGACACTGAAATAAAGTATTAGGCAATATGTATCTTTGTTTAAAAAAAACCCAAAAACCCAGTGAATTGTTTTCCACCCACAAACACATGAAAAGTGCAGAAACCAAAGTTAATCTATGTGATGTATTTGCACACTTTTACAAACAAGACATTAAAACAGAAACATATTCAGAATTTAACCTGATTAAATATTTAGTTCAGTCCTGAGCTTTTGATATTTAATACAATATAAAGTAATAGCAAAAAAAAAAAAAGATTTTAAATTTATTTGATTTGCATGCTACAGAGATTCAGCTAAACTTTGTTCATCTGGCTAGCAACATTCTTTTTGTACCTGTAACACTTAGATTCTGATATACAAAATTATAATAACATATTGATAAGTCAAACTTGAGAACTAAATATTACATTCTTTTTACCCTGTGCAGAATAAATTCTACCTTTAAAAATAGCATTTATAATATTAAAATTCATATTGTCCATATGGTTTTGTGATCAAGTTATTAAAATGTTTTGTCACTGTGAATCATTTTGGTTAGTACAAATATGACAAGATTGTTAAAAGCTGCCTATAAATACATAACACAATTGCTGATTTTTAAAGTGTGGAAAAGGATAATATTAAAATAAGTTTCTCATGTTAGAAATGAGCAAATTTTGTACAATAAAGCCGAAAGCATTGTGGTCACAATTGTTAACTACCAGCCTGAGACAGATTTTATTCTTTTATACTTGTCAGAAACTTTTTGTATTACAAAAAGTAAACAGCTAATCTGATGATTCATAAAGCTGTAAATATTCCAATATAGGCTTTTCTATGTCCAACATTTAAAATGGCCAGAACCGAACTATATATTAAACAGAACATAAATAAGACCGTAAATAAATAAATGAAAATAAAATCGTACGGTACAACTACACATAGTCTATAAACATTTTCACGGTCAAATTAAGAAGCTGAAAACAGCTGACCTTCATTTAACTCTACATTAAATAAACTTCTGTCTTTCACATTTGACCTTGACAAGGATGAATGGTATTCTTTTCCCAGTTTTCCTTACTCGTCTAATAGAATAACTGGGCAGCCTGGAAGGACTGTGCTCAGTCAATTCACGAGGCTGGTTTTTGTTCAAAGTAGTGTCACGTCCAGTTATAGCTTCAAAGACATGTGTATATAAGTGGTGGGACACTTACGAAAAAAATAAAGTTCCAGGCTCAGGAATTGCTTAATTTGAATTTTGATTCTGATAAAATTAACTTTCCAAAGTATGTATAATTACTTTTCATGGAAATAAAAATTCTTGCTAATGAGGCTTAGGACTAGAACTTGGGGCCCATAGAATAGGAAACGGGCTCGTTCCTTTAAGATGATTTTTGCATTTCCAAAAAACCCCAAAAAACTGACTTAGATTGCTATAAAAGATGGCTAACCAAAAATCGCCTCTGCCAGTATTACAGATTGAGTAATAAGTATGACTTAAATTGCATACAACTATTTTAAAAGTCTTTATGCTGGCAGAGCTACCCCGGGGATTTGTTTCTTTTAAGAAGAGCTTGGATTGGGTGAGCTTAAGTTCTACACTGGAAGATGCTTTAGTGAGTTCACATCTCTAAATTTGTTAATCTAGGATGGCTTTTTTTTTTTTTTAAACAAATGACAGTCTGTACATGAAATTAATAATCTCCCAGGCACCCTCTTCTCTTTGCCGCGCAGCTCCTTACCATAAATTATAGATAGGATCCCCTATATGAGAGCCGCAAAGTAACTGCTAGTAAATGTTAGAAATCTGTTAAATAAAGGATTAAAAAAATTTTTTTTTGGCAACTTTGATTCCATCAAAAGGCCCTTTCCTCTGTTCCTGGTTTCCCCAAATGACTGCTGATGTGTTTCCCTCCATGTCATCACAATTCTGTCCTTAGAACATGGGCCACCACGTTCTTCTGCTTGACGCCATCCTGATACCTAGGGTGAAACACGCTGTGCAAGCCAGGAGCTCCCATCTGAACACTTACCCTAACTCAGGCTGAGTCAGAAGCAGCAGCCGCTCACTGATGAGTGTCAGTGCATTATAGGGTAACTGGCTTTCTCCTTTCCTCTCCCTACCCTTATTGTCATAAATCACAAGATCTTTAGCGCGGCCAGGAGGAACGCTCCTGTGCATTCTCATGTTCTGGAACTCAGCATTTTGGTTTTGTTCTCTTTAGACAAACAGAAAAGGACAAAAAGGAAACTGTTTTAAGGAAACAAAGTGTTCCAACGTAGGCAACAGAAATGAATACAGCACCTGTTTCAGGTGGACTTGGAACTCTGCACTGAAGCGTATGCTCATGTTCAACTTCAAACTAAAAGAGCTGCTCTCTAGTACAAAAATGTCACATGCCGCTGTTGCCTCTTCACAGTCTACTCACAAGAACACAAAGGAAAAGCAAAAACCACCTTCTGCTAAGCCGAGTTATTTCTCAACAATCAGCTCAATAGGATATACACTGGGTACTGCCTCGATTCCATTTTTACAAAACAAAGCCCACTGGCAGTGCACACACACTTACACATTTGTGTACCAGATTATTCCATTTTGGTTATCTGATTTTTTTGCTTTTTTAAACATATAAGAATTACATTCAAGATACTTTAGAAATTACATGTTGAAAATCTGATGTGAAGTAAAAGCTCTTTAAGAGTTGACAGTTATAGTACAACCTCGCCGCCCCCCCTCCCCAAAAAAACCCCCAATGTTCTGTCTTTTGCTCTCCCTAAGAAATGAACAGGTGAACAAATCATTTCTTCAGCAATGTAATCACACGTCATCGGCTGGCAGGGACGGGATGCTTATCTTCGCTCTGGTGAAGTAGGTGATCTTCTCCCTAGGGTCGGGGTGAGAAATCAGCTCACTTAAATGCAATGCCGAAAATACTCTGTGACCATTAGAAATAGTTCCAAGGCTATTTCTAGGAGTCTCCACAAGCCCGGACAGGAGCTTTTTTCCTGAGGTAGAACTCCATGTAAAATCAAGATGGTCTCTGCCCTTTACATCAGGATGCAAAGCAGGGCAGCGGCTCTGGCTCCTGGTACATAATCTACAGACCCAGACAGTCTGTTCCTTTCCAGGATTTCCAATGTAAGACAGTTTTTAAACCATTGGGGGGGTCAGCCCAGGTATGAGTGTTTCTAAACCAGGTAGTAGAGGATATAAGAGGGCTGAAATCCTAGGAAATTTCTCAGGAACCTCTCAGAAAAATTACACGATACCGGGAAAATTCTTTAAAATCAGGATTATGTAACTTGATGAACAATACCATGGTTCAAATGGAGAGAGTAAGAACCTGACTGTCATAAAGGTGAATCTGTCCTGCATCCCGAAGCAGGGATACGTAGAAACAACCCAAAAGGGAGAAGGCTGAGAAAAAAAGGGGCAGAATGGTTTTCAGAAGTTAGGAGAGTGTTAAAAAAAAATGCTTTAGGATTGTCTGTTTTTTCTACAAAACCTTCACCTCGTACACACTATCCCATCAACACGCATTTACTGAGGGTGTGTTGTGTACGCAGGGCATGTTGGTGGCCTTGAAGAAGAACGAGGCATGAGCCCCACTCTGAGAAAAACAAACCGTCTAGATGGGGGGGGGGGGAAAGCGTGGGGCTAGAAGCAAGAACTGAAGTGAAAAAGAATAAGGAAAAGGGAGAGAAGAAAAGTAAGAGTGAAAAATTATGGAAATTGAACTCAGTTTTTTTTGCGGTATAAGTATCCTTTTGATTTGTTCGATTCCAGAACCGATAAAAATAAGAATTTAAAAAGGCAAGTGGGCGCGGTCGTCATGTCACTGAAGGCTACAAGGCAGAACTGAAAACTGGGGACCCCCCACTCCAACACTTCCTGGAAGTGGGTTTCTTTGACTACCATAGTGTTTTTTAAATGCCTGAATTAGTCGCCAGTATCCACATGTAAGATATTTCACATAAAATTCCTGATTTCTAACTTCCCTGGACAAGTCAGAAGACCAGGGAACACAGGGTGCTTGGTTCCAGATGAAACAGGCCGCGCGGCGGAGTCGCCTGTGTGTCGGGCAGGGCGCCCCTGCCCCACTGCTCCCCACTGGCTCACTGTCCCAGGCCCGGCCACAGCGACCAGGTGCCTCCACGTCCCCAGTACAATCTGTCTTATCTGGTCCATCTCTCACTCATTTTCATCACCTGCCCGGTGACATACATGAGTTTGTACGTCACGGGGCACTCGAGTGTTTATAAATCTTTACTTTGGGTTTTAGCAGCAGCTGGAGGTTGTATGACTTCCATGCTGGACGATGTTGCTTACCTGAGAGAGACCATAAAGATTCCTCTCACCACCCTCCAGTCATAAAAACCCGAAGAGCAGCATTCTCTAATAGTTAAAGGAGTGATTCAGCAGCAGCATGGCGGCAGGAGAAACCTGACTCTACTCTAAACAGTCATATTAAACAAAGTCTGAAGCCCAGGACGCCTCAGCTTCCTTTCCCTCCACGCTGGGCTCCTTCAGCACTGACCTCCGCCTTCCGCCTCTGACGTCACTCTTCCGCCTGCAGCCCAGTCCTGTCCCCTCCCCACGATGGCTGCCGCACCTTGCATCGCAATGTCTAGCTCCACACGTCTCCTCCTGCAGCCTAACAGCTTTCTACAGACTCCTCTATACAACCCAAACCCAAACCCAAACCCAAACCAAGAAAACAAACCGTTTCTGTGGCCCTCTCACTTGACTGAACTGTCCCTGAATGGTGACCAGTGGCCTCCTGATCACCTAGCTGGCAGTGGTGTGTTTTTCAATTCACTCCTTTCCTGTTGCATTTGACAGTATCAACCGCCCCTCCTTTCAGCCCCAGGACCACGCTGTCCTGGTTCTCCTCTGACCTCTCGGACTCTTCCTTCTCACATCTTTTTGGCTGGGAGGGAGCCCCTCAAATGGCTGGCATCTGCCACACCGCCTCTCCTGCCCGCCTTTTCACATTTTCTGGGATGTCTGACCCATTTCCGTTGATAGAGCTGCTGCATGTAGGATGAAGACCCCACTTTTATTTTTAATTTTTATTTTTTTTAGCTGAGCCATCCTGCTACCTGTTGGTAGCTCAGCGGCAGCTCGGCTCCAGCCGGGGTTTGAGCCGGCGACCCTGTTGCTCAGAGCTCACACTCTTGAGCGAGCTCTTGGCCAACTGAGCCACTCAGCCAGCCAAGACCCCATTTTTAAATCTCCTCTCCTGACCCTTAATCCTGGCTTTGGATTTTTATTTCTACTTGTCTCCTGGCGATGGTTACCTGGGCTGTCCTACCGAATTGTTAGTCTGCCATGCCCCAAAGCACAACTTCCTCCCTCACAGCGATCCAGCTCCCCACTCTCCAGGGCGGGCACCTGGACGCGGTGCTCCGCCCCCTCCCACCGCCCCTCTGCCCACTCACCTCCAATCACACTCCCATCACCTGACTGGCTTCCTCCTTTCCAGCTCCAGCCTGGGCCCTCTCCGTGATGCCTGTAAGGTTGGCCCCACATAAAATCTATCCCCTCCACGTGCTTTTGTGCCTGGAGACCCCAGCTGGCTCTCCCATCACCTAAACCCCTGGGTGAACACCTCGGACAAAGCAGGCCAGGCCCTGTGTGGAGTGAGCCAAGCCGCCCCACAGGCTCAGCAGCTGGCGCTCCCGCACGCACACGGAGCTTGTCTTGCCTGCGAAGGCTCTGTGCCTCCGTCCATGCTGGTCCCTCCGCCGTGAGGCCCTCCTCAACCTACCCCCCGAGTGCCTGAAAAGCTCGTACCCCTCCGCCATGGTGCAAATACTGCCTGTTTTATAACCTCCTGCTAGCTTCTGCGGGCCCTGCACAGGTTTAGGTTCCTCCTGTGCGCCCTGGCAGGGCCCAACTTAGGCCTTCGGTGGGCTCGGCCCTACCGGCGCTGCGACGGTGTGCTTCCCTGCCCCTCCCCACAGCCCGAGCCCTGTGAGCAGGCGCATGTGTGCTTCAGGGCCCAGCACGGCACGCGGCTTATGGGGGTGCCCAAGGAGTGTCTCTGGGATGAGTGGGCAAAACCCTGATAAATGTCTTTTCTGTACTTCTTTGTATTCTGCATCAAGATCTGTCCATGAGATGTGCTAACTGCTTCTGAGAGCTGGGGACCCCCTGGGTTCGTTGGGGGCCAGGACTGCTGCCAGTGGGGTTTGTACCCTCAGGAAGGAGCAAATGGAGACTTAGACGTCCAGTCTGGGAGGACAGGGTTTGGCGTCTCATATCCTGATAGTAACTTCCAGCACTCTGAGGTGAACTCCTACATAATTCAGACCACATGCGGACAACCCCACAGGCAGGGCCGTTTACCTGAAGGACTGCACCTGCCGGGGAACCTTCCGGCTCTGTTCGCGGAGGCGACACACGTCCTTGGAGACCTGCCTCATCAATTTCTCGGCATTCAAATCTTGCTTCTGCTCTTCTTTTGACTGTTCAGCCTGGCAAAGGAAATAAAAACACAAAGATCCCATAAAATGTTAATTACAAATCCCCGAAGACATGCTATAAGGCTTGAAGGATTCTGAACTAAAGCCAGGAGGGAAACAGGCAGCTCATGAGGTGGGTGTCTTTTCTCACAATCAGGGGACAATACTCACGGGACGGGTTGAACGCATGCTTAGGTGGGGCAGTCACTGATTTGGGGAGAGTTTATTTTATTGCATTAAAAAAATCTTATTACATAGGCAATACATGATCAGTTTATTACATCTAGAAAACCTAAGAACCCTCAAAAAGGAAACTAAACATTACTTATGGCGCTGTGTGCAAGAAATATATACTGTTAACATTTTGGTGAATATTCTTTCAACCTCTTATTCATTGTTTCAACCTTTTCTTCTATTTTTGCCATTTAAAAACTGTTTCTTGAAGTAGAATTTACATACCAAAAAGTACACATAAATTATAGCTCAAAGAACTTTTACAAACTGAACACACCCATGTAACCAGCACCAGAGGAAGAAACAAACATTCCCAGTTCCCAGAACCCCCTTTGTCTGCTTCCAGTAACCAGCCCCAAGAGTTACCAGCATCTGACTTCTAATAGCACAGGTCACTTTTGCCTATTTTGCTTATATAAATGCAACAGTACAGCAGGTACTCTTTAGGTCTTCCTTCTCTTGTTCAGTATTATGCTTACAAGAATCACACACACTATTGCATGTGGTTGTAACCTGTTTTACTCACTGCTGTATATCACACAATGTGACTTTAGCACAATTTTGCATGAACGTATTTTAAAAATAAAAATGGAATAAATATTATATTAAAAGTTCCTCTTTCATTCATTCATTTATCCAATCAAGAAATATTTATTGATTTCCTTCTAAAAAAGGAGGTGTAAGTTAATGAAAAGCACAAACTCTGGAGCCTTATTGCCTGGGTTCAAATTCCATCTCTGACATTCACTAGCGATGTGCATCTGGGCAAATTGCTTGCCCTTCCTGTACCAGTTTTCTCATCTGTAAACTGGGAATAAGCACTTACTTCAAAGGGTTGTTGCAAAGTTTAAATGAGTTAATATATGTAAAGTACTTAGAGTAGTACCCAACACATCATAAAATCCACTATTTCAGTGTTCAGCTATTAGTTTTTTGTTTTTTAACTATATGCCAGGTACTGTACTAGGAGCTAGAGATGTAGCTACGGACAAGACAGTAAATGTACCAGAAAGACGCTGAGATGCAGATTTTAATAAACCAAGTCACAGACAGGGATAAAATTAGCGGTGGTTTCTGTTACTTAGGAATAAGGGTAGCAGTATATGAGTTGTAGCACATGGCGGCCTCCCAGAGCACTGCTTGGGTAGCTAAGTTTCCCCAACATCCCTGGTGAGGATTGGGAGGCAAATAAAGAGGAAAGTTCCCTGTATCAGCACCAAGCATTTTGTTCAGAATTCATTTTCTTAAAGCAGCTTTCCAAACAAATACCAAAGCCAACTCACATATTTATAAGGTCTTGCAGTCCCCAAAACACAAAGTAAATTAAATTAGATTTTTATTTCTGTCAGATGGGGATAACGACTGCTTTTAGATGGCACCACTTCCCTTCATTGAGTGCATATGTATTATATTAAATAGTCTTAAGTCTTCACTGCACAGAAAGCTAAATCCTCTACAATAGGGTATCCCTCAAACTATGCTAATGATAATCTAATGTGGTGACCTCTGATTTTTTTCACCACAAAGGATTCTCTTTTCTAGATATTTTTTACTGCCTTCCTTCCCCCTGTTTAGAAAGATTTTCTTTAGAAAAGTGGTCTGTATTTGTTAAGTAACAATTCTTTCTTGAATATTTTGTAATTGATGAGCTAGATTAGCTGTTACTTGGAGCTTCTGAATTTATGTAATTCAAGTTCAAAGTGGACAAATGTGATACTTTAGTTCTTCTGA
This sequence comes from Hipposideros armiger, assembly GCF_001890085.2. Classification (NCBI taxonomy): domain Eukaryota; kingdom Metazoa; phylum Chordata; class Mammalia; order Chiroptera; family Hipposideridae; genus Hipposideros; species Hipposideros armiger. Next base: position 1,118,873 of record NW_017731831.1, read on the forward strand.
AGCCTTATTTTTAGTAAATGGATGCTTTTTCATTAGGTCCCAGGTAAAGAACTACTGACTTAGTAAACACAAAGAAGTGACTTCTACCATGATGTGATATGTCAAATGAGTAAATTAGTGATTATACTGAACTGCTGCTGCTATTGTAATTCTTGGTAAATTATGACTTAACCAATCTTAAACTGGCTGTCTGCTTATTGAGTTTAGGAAAAGCCAGAGAAGGTACGTACCTGCTAATGTGCTTAGGTCCAGTTTCCCCAAGAAAATGTATTTTATCAGATCAGAAATACAACAGGCCCCCAGGATCCTACTCAGTCTTCTGTCACTTTCCATGTGAATGGAACTGTGGTGTTCTATTTTATCCCCTTTAGAGCACTATTAAGACAGTCCCTCTAGCCTAATGGCTGCTGATATTTTCAACTACCAGCATTTTTGTGGTGACTACAAAATCACTTTGAAACTTGGCTGCTTTTTGCAAAACAAGACAGGCAGTGGAACACACACAGATATTCCTTTTCCTACGAAATGAGAACATGCTTCACTGAAGACTCCATTTGTCTCTGTGTTCACATATTTATAGCTGTACCTATATCTGTGTCTTTCTTGCAAAAATTTGGGTGACAACATATATCATAAAATTTGTCAGCTGTTAATAATCGATAGTAGCCAACTTTTCAGGCAGTTAAATCTCAGCGTTGAATACTTCACTGCAATCATTAAGATTTATTTTGTTGAATGAGGTGTATTAATATCTTTGACATGTAATTTTCTTAGCAGAGTCTAACTTTTAAAAATGTTAACATCTGTCTTATTATAAAGTTTCCTGAACTTTGGTGTTTTGACAGGTAAACACTCCGAGGAAGAAAAAGAAATTTCTGCTTTGTAAGCAACATGAGGCTCCTTGGGGAAAATGCCAGCCGTTCCTGGGCACACCTCTCCCCTTCCCATCCAGCAAGTCACTATAAGCTGCCTGATTCACAAGAATCGGAAGCTACTCTATATGCCCCAGATTCAGAAGAGTGTGATTAACCTTCAGTTTAAGTGCTGGGAGCCTGACCAGCAGAAAGGTCCTGTGATTTACTCACTGGCACATTAAGAAGCCTAACGGAACAAGGCACACAATCCAGTCTTAATTTACAGTCCTACATTTCCTGCTCCGCTTCCTCGGGAGGTTGTACAACACACAAGGATACTAACTCTGATTCAGTTTTTATTCCAAGCTACAAAACAGACTTTCAACCACCAAGGAGGAAGGTTATGGAGTATGACCCGGAGACCCGACAGCTTCCCTGATCAGGGAGGCGAATCCAGGATGTGCTTTGGGCTTCAATTAACTGCTTTTCTGGGAGCCGTATTTTTTATGGCAATGGGCAGGCTCTTTGCTCATCGTTGGGCATTTTATGAGCACCCTGCCGAAACCCTCACAAATCCCTGGCACGCCAGGGACACGGAAGGGCAGCGTGTGAGTGTGTGTTGGTGTGTCCGCATGTACTCGTATATACAGAAGAGCACGTGGAAAGGAAGAGCAAGCAGGAAAGATAAGTCAGTGGTTATTACCAACTTCTGTGGCCGTAATGAAAGGCACACAGTGGAAACGGTCTGCATTTTCACAGAGCTGGCTATTACAAACTTCAGTGGTGACTAAAAAAAGCATGTAACTCAAATAGTCTATATATACAGAGCTGGTAAAAATAAAGATAGAAACATCTGTACTCAGGGGAGTCAGATTGTTGGTTTTTTTAAAAGATTTTTATTGGGGAATTGGGGGGATGGGAACAGCGCTGGGGAATTGGGGGAAGGGGAACAGACAAGTTGCTGTCCTTTTGTTCTTCAGTCTAGTTGTGGAGGATGTTGCTTCACTGGCCCAAGTTGGCACCATCATTGCGCTCTTCCCGGGCGAGGCACATCAGTCGCCGGCTTCTGGATGGCCACTCACTGCGGCTGCTGGCCGCTCACGCTAGCTGCTGGCTGCATAGGGTCCCATGGCAACCCACTGCCACAGGAGCTGCAGCCTACGCCGTCCCGGGGACTCAGGGCAGCCCAGCTCCAGGTTGAGCTGTTGTTCAGCATCTTAGCTGTGGAGGGCAGTGTCACTGGCCCTCATATGTGGGATCCGAACCGGGGTCCTCTGGCATCCCAAGCCAGTTCTTAACCATCGCGCCACTCGGCCGGCCCAGATTGTTTTTAAAACAGCATAAAACAGCATCTTGTTTTGTGAGCTTTTCCTTCACTGCTGCTTGATGCCACAATGGCCAGCAGGCAGGAGACAAAGATGGAGGGGAGGCAGGCTTGGCGGTTTCCCAAGGTTCAATACAGATCTGCTCTACATGACCTGCGTAAGACTGAACTGTGAACATCTTTATATGGGAAAGCTTCAAGGAATCGGATCTTTCCTTGGACTTCAGAATTATCGAAGTGCTCCACGTACCCTAGCGGTTTGGTTCTTTTAGGCCAAGTAGCCTTCAAGTTCCGCACATTTCCCTGAATCTTCACTTACTATTGAAAGCAGATTACATTTGATCTCTTTTTAGCATATTACATTTGATCTCAAAGAGATCACTAGAAACACTCTTTGTGGCTATCTGAATCCAATTCTCATATTTTATAGACAAGTATATAAAATCCTATTTGAGCACAGAAAAAAACAAAGCGACAGATATGCACACTTTATCTGGCATTTTATGAGGCAGATTTGTTTTTATTTAATTATTTTTTTGTTCGATGAGAAAGCGGAAGGAGCTGTGAAGGAAAGGAACAGCGGGGAGGGTAATGAGCACGCAAAGCTGGCAGACGTCAGAGGCTCTCGCCCTCACCCCAGAAACGCCCGTGGGTCTCTTAGCCTTGCTGTTATTTAGACCTGAAACAAGGACCTCCAGCGTATACCAGTGACTTTTTCACTGGGTATCATCAGGCTAGCTAGAGTTTGGGCCCCATATTGTGGGGGGGAATCACAGCATTTTGTGCATATGAGTTTTAACTCCTCTAAAAGGGTTTTATCTGAGCACCCCTACATAATATTGTTCACAGTAAAGCTCTAGGAAAATGATAGCACTGGTATGGAGCAGGCTGAATACAACTATCTCAGCTCTTAATGGCCCTTCGTTATTTATGTATGTCTATATTCATGTTTGCTTAGGCTGGAATTTTCTTGATAACTGGGAAATGTATATTCTCATTCTGAATCAGACATCTCTCACACATCAGCTCAGATCCTCTTGACCTTTCCTGCTTCCTTGTGGTCACAGCCCTCTAGAGGGACGTGTGTGTGTGTGTGTGTGTGTGTGTGTGTGTGTCTAGTGGACTTCACAAAGGCACACTAGAGTCTCTCCTCATTCCTCCCTGAGCCTCCGGCCCCTGCCACAGGTTTTCCTGTTGAAGCCGAAATATGCCACGAGACTGCTTGGCACCCACACAGGCACACGGGTAGAACCATTCTCCTTTCCCCTCTCTGCGGGATGACTGAGACGCACTCTACAGGCCCCCAGGAGCCGGTCCTCTGGCAGCCAGCAAGCAACACACACAGTGGCCACCTTCTTCCTCGCTCCCCTCTGCTCCCTGGAGCTGCACCCCCTTCATGGAACTGTGGAATGGGAGTGTTTATCTCAGGCTCTGCACAATCACAAGAGAAACCTCCTTGGGCTCTTCTCTCCCAGGACCTTGGTGTGCAAACTGATTATGAAACCAACTCAGTGTTGGTTCATCAGATGACACAGATCAGAAATCCGCTACTAAGACAGAATTAAATTTCTAAACAAAATCATCAGCGCAACTCGAGTAAGGGTGATTGCAGTCATCAGCAGAAACGTATGAGGCTAGACTCGCGCCTAAGTAGGTGTCATTTAATGACTGAACAGCTGCAAATTAATACAAAAACAAAGCACTATTTTACAAAAGAAGAATTCTAAAGTGCCGCTCTTCTAAAGCACTTCCAAAGCTGGAACAAGATCAGCTTACATCCTGCATCGGGAAAGACTCAGGAGACCCAGGCCCTTGAACCTCTGCATTCTTGATGCAAGCTGGAAAACCCCATGAAGTCCGAGTGAGAAGTTGTTCCCTCATCTGAATGAGCATTGTTATGCTGCTGATAGGAGGCCTGCTCTGTGAGAAAAGTGCACCCAATGTGGCATTCCAGCTAACTCTATTGGCCAATGGCACTGGCCTTGTGCAGAAGAGCTGGGGTGTGTTGAGAATTTAAAAAGCAAAACCTCACACACCTACAGCAGCACTTTTAAGGAGATGCTGGTTCTGAGGTCAGCACAGGAAATGATAGCCCAGGCAGGTATTTTAGCCAGCACCTACTTTTTAGATGGTAACTTCCAATAGGGATAATAAGAATGCTAATAATTACGAGACGAAACGGGAAAAATACCACTCATGTCACACAAACGGCTGCCTGAATGACAGAGGTGACAGTTTTCAAAGAGGTCACTGACAAGGGAATTTAGTTTAACTTCACTCATATTATGTCTGGAAAATCGGTCTGGCATTCCTATGACTATTTCTGTCACTAAGAACAGCATGATAGGTTGGCATGACAGGTATGAAAACAAACAAACAAGGGGCAGTCAGGGATCTTGGCAGCGTGGGAGGTGTGAACAGGCCATTTTCTCCTTATCACTGCCGCTATTTTCCTAGATCGTAATCACGTGGGTTACTGGGCACAGGACAGCATAAAACTCCTGTTTCAGAACAGTGTGTCTGAGAGTCCAGGCTAGTGTACAAACCTGTCCCTATGAAACACTAACTGATTTGATCTGATAATATCCCTAGACCATGGTACTCCTGGAACTTGGTCTCAGAAATACCAAGATACAGCCTGGACCAAGGGTGCCCACATCGTGGCCGTGTCTAACCCTGAGGGCAGGGCACAGGCCCTCAGGTGACCAAGCTCTCCTGGGGCCACCAAAAGTGCCCATCAGTCAGTTTTCATCATTCTTTATATGCTGCATTTATCCCTTCCCCAGCAAGTCTAAGGGAAATCCTTTATTCTAGTGGCAGGTAGGAGGGTAAACAAAACTCAAAATAGGAGAATGCAGTGTCTGGTAAGCAAGATCAGCAGGTTTTAATGAGGCAGAGGAGATTTCACCAAGGTTGGTTGGGACATCTATTACAAGGCACTGTAATACGGAAAAAGGAAAAGATGGCCTTGTGACTCCCCTGGAGCATTAACACACTAGGCTGAAGGCACCCTGGGGGAGGGTTTGCATGAAGAGGTTTATCTTCTTTACAGGGAACACTTCTGTTCAAGTTCCCCCAAGAAACCCCTCTCAGAACTTTCTGCAGCTGAAAACAAACACACATTCTTGACTGGCTCAATAAAGGACAAATTATTAAAATGAACAGGTGTGCATCAGACATCAACTCTTACTCAAGTGCAGGTTTCAGAGGCTCTGAGCAACGCATCTAAGTTGGCTCTGAAGACCTATCTCCTGGGCTGTTGGGTCCTACACTCCTTCCTGTTTTCATCTACTTGGAGTAAGGATTTCTTTAACGTAAAAGGAAAACAAGCATTACCCTAAAACCCTGCAAACCTCCAATCACTGATCAATACCAGCAAAAATCTTAGCAGAATTCTATAATGAAAGACTGAAAAAAATCCCTGAGGACGACAGTATATTTACGATACTTTTACCTTTGAAAAGATGTCTCACTCCTCCTGTTTCTTTGAATTAGTATTAGACATACTGCTTGGATCTTGTGCAAGCTCCTCACCGTATCTTGCGGAATTTGTGTAGCCCCAGGGACATGGAAGGAACCTCCCCGTCTAGCCAGTGCCACACACGTCACCAGCACACTGTTCCCAAAGGGTTTGTCTTTAGGAACTTCAGTGTCTCCCCATCACTTAGACATTCCAGGCTCTTAACAATTTTGCTCCAATCTACCTTATCTCCAACGAGGTAGGGAATGGAATAGGTGCTGAAGATACAAAAACCGAAACATAAAAGGATACATCCCATATTTGTACTCTGGGTTTTCAACTTTTACTTTTGACATTTAAGTCCTTAATCTACTGGGAGTTGATTTTTGTATATGACGCAGGGATCCCATGTTGTCTTCTCCACGTGGATCATCTTCTTTCCAGCGTCACTGACTCAACAGCTCCTCCCTTAGCCACTGGCGGACAGGCTGCCTCCATCACAGAGCAACGCCCTACAAACACGCGTCTGTTTCTGGGCTGCCGACTCATGCCGATGACCGGTCTCAATCCTTCTGCCAGTTCCTTACTGTTTACCTATGTTACCAGCTTAACAAATCCCAATTTCTTGTGGGGCAAGTCCTCTTCCTTGTTGTTTTTTTTCTCCAGAAGTATCATTTTTTTTTAGCATAATAAAGTGATTTACAAAATATATAAATTCTAATCTTCAGAGAATAAATCAATTTCATAAATATGAAGGTTCTTGAAATTTTGGGTTATATTTAGGTGGCAGAATAATAGAAATAGTCCCTTAAAAATACCTATTTTTTAATCCATGATTTTATCCTATCTTGTATAGTTGTTTGTATGCTGAAAGGCAAGGGAGAATTACAATATGTGACGTGTGACCTTTCTTGAAGGTAAAAAAGAACCTGAAAACTTAGAAGCATTAAAATTAGCAATACGTTTATAATTGATGTGGTTAATGAATCTTAAAGACCCACTCATAGAAATTTCAAACAAAAGTTATCATTTATATTTAAAGTTATACTGTATTTATTTGCCAAGTCTCACATTGAGACAAAGGAACACGCTGGGCAGAAATGAAGACAATCACTTCCCCTCGCTGCCATGTTTCTGTCAGGAAACCAGTGGCCACTAGAGCTGCAGCTGCGAAGGGGGGTGGCATGGTGGGGGCACCTGTTACGTGCACCTTGGGGGGGTGGCAGTACTACCCTTAATGTCCTAGGTTTTAAAAAGGCCTCTAACTATGGGAAAAGATGTGTTTCACATTCTTAAAAAGGATTTGAAGACTTGAGCAAAACTGAGGTGCAAACTGGGTACCCTCTACATGGCAGGCTTTAAAAAAGGCAACTCTCTGTAAGCCCCTCAGAGATAACGAAGGCACTGAAATCTGTACCTGCTTCTCAGCTTGTTTCAGGAGCTTCTGGAACTGCTCATCTTCCAGCACACCTGGTGGAAGGTCCGTCTCTCCCTGAGCTTTCAGTTCCTCCAGCTTTTGCCTCAAGCCCCTCAGGGCCTGCAGTTCATCATTGAGGCGACTCTGCCGGGTTAGAGATGCCTGAAGATCCAGTTCTAAGTCTAGAGATGTGCGCACTGGGCATTCCTGTGCTGTTCTTCTAAGGACGGGTTGGCAAACCGTCTGGGTAGTCAGAAAACAAACAACAAAACACCTTGATCATATTGCTGCTCATTATTCTACTTTCCCTCCTTCCTGGCACATGATGGGATGGCATTTCCTTGCTTCCTTGAGTGAGGCATAACCAGCCAAGTGACTTGCTTTGGCCAATGACAGATATCTATCACTTCCAGGCAGAAACTTTTCAAAGCCAGTGTGAGATCTGTATATTTCTGTCACCTGTTAGAGGGACAGCAAAGATCCAGGGATGGAGGCCCTATTAGCTTGAGTCCTGACTGATGACAACAAAAGAGCATCCAGCTACCTGCAATGAACAAGTAGCTAAGCAAGAAATAAACCTTTATTGTTTTAAACCAGGTATGTTTAAAGTTGTTACCATGGTATGGCCTAGCTTGGCCTGACCAATTTACTACACAAAGGCCACCCTCTGTGAAAAACAAATACATTATAAGAAACTTACATTTCCTCCATTTCAGGACACGTGATTGTATCCCCACAGCTTACACCTCTTCCTATTGTTTCTAGAAGTGCCAGCCAGAATGTAAGCTGGTCAGCAGATATAAGAGTTGGACTCCTTCCTCTGATCAATATGCTTAAATTCCAGCTCCTTCCTTGATCTCCCATTGTCTAATATCTACTTTCACCCCCCAGATCATTGGTGTTCTTCCTGTGGCCAATCTTATCAATTTATCGAGAAATAATTAATGAATACGTATGAATAAATGACAGCTGGGGATTTGTAGGCAAAACACTTGGAAGAGAAGACATAATTTCTGACCTTGAGGACTTCGATTAGAGGATGGTAGGAGACAATAACCATCAGTAAACAGTGAAAACAGTGACTTCTGTGCCACAGGGAGGCAGGGAAGGGGGAGCTCACTCAGGGCTGGGTCAGACTCGCTTTAGTAAGAAATTCGAACACGGCTGGGTAAGACTGCATGAGCAGAGGCAAACAAGGAGGGCATTTCTTACTTATTGTTGGCAGTGGGAATGGAAAATAAGAGATTACTAATAAAAACTGGTATTATTTGATACAAGAGAGAAGGGACTCAAGCTTGAGAAGTAGTCTAGCTTGAAGATCTGGAACAGTGGTGGTGCTCATGACAGATGGACGGGAGAGGGCCTGTCTGCCCCTTTTCATGTTTCGGAGCCTTAGCCCAAGTCTGAATAGCTCTCATTGTTTCCTCCTAGTCCTCTTCCTCCTTGTGCAACACATACTGCTGTAACATTCTCTACCATCCTGTAGCATTCTTATAATTAGGTTCCCTTTACTTAACGTATGCTCTAACAAACTTATTACAGAGTAGAGTCATCTAGATACGTACTCTGTTTGATTGTATTCCTCGTTTTTCAAAATCGGTAATCCTTCCTAGCTGTCATGTACATGTAGCCTTTCTAAGGGACTCTAATGTGCAGTGGCCTGCTGGTAAATGTTTCACAACTGGCTCACTGATCTGTAGGGTTGGCCAATTTCATTGGTATAAATACTCCCGCCATAACTGTTTTCCAGCTGTCAATGTGATGTCTCTGAATTGGGAAGAGACGTGTGCCACCCGCTCTCCTGAGCCAGCACAAGGAGGCACCAGCACTAACCTCAGGCCTCTTGTGCCTGCCACTTTGGTTTTCCAGTCGGGTAAACCTTTCAATGAGCTTTGCAGATGCTTCTGTGCTCTTACACCCCTATACCTTTTTTGCTGTAACACTTAAATTAGAATATTGTTCCCCATTCACTTCTACTAACCATATCTGTCTGCTTTAAAAACCATTTAACAATCATCTCCTACACAACGTTTCAGGATTAACCTTTGTGTGGTTCAAGTAGCTCTAATAACTGAGTTTATCAGTAACCTGTTATTCAGCTTCACTCACTTCATAAACACTTCTGGTTAAAATTTCTCTGAAGAGTGCTACCATCCTTCAAACGTATGCAGGTGACATATAAAGGAGTTGAGAAGAATTTTCACTCATAATGGAAATTTAGGTGCTTTTAAAAGGGTAAAGTTCGACAATCTAAAAGATCCACACTTCAAAATTTCCTGAAAATGCTAATACTAAATAAATGCTAGCATTTTTACCTTAGAGAAAGAAATATGCTTATTACTTTCAAGTAACTAGGACATTAAGCAGGGGACCCAAATGAGCCTATTCATACCTCTAGTACTGTGCACATAGCAGCATTAAACCAGAGAGTCACTGGTAATGAGACTAATTCACCTTCCCAGTCTTCATTCCCAGTGCCTAGGCGCTGGCTGAGCTTGATCACTTCTTGTCCCTTGAATGTGTTTTCCTGCCCCCATGAGTCATTTCACACCACTTACCAACAGCACCTGGTATCTATCCCCCACTTCCCACAAGGCTACCATTTTCTTCTGCAATTTTATCCAGGTGTGAAGGCCACAGACTTGCCCCAGAAGGCCTTTTTGATTCTCCCAACCAGCTCATTCTCTTCTTTTACCCACCACGCTAAGTAGTCTTACGTGCTCCTCTGAGCACCAACTCTAGACAGGAAGCGCCTGCAGGCAGCGCCCCAGGGCTTAGCACACACAGTGGTTCATACTTACCGACACTGCACTTTAAGCTGAAATAAAACAGCTTAGCAAATGATTACTAAACAAATTCTTAGTAAAGAAAAAACTTCCCATTAGGATTTCAGCTGTTGGTAAGTAAACGGAGTTTTTGAACTACTTGAACTGTCCAGCCTTTTAACTTATTAATATTTAATATTCTCTCAGATTTATGCTTTAAAGGTCATCCAGGGACCTATGGCCTCCAGGAACACACGACTTAAGCTTTCCCATCCACATCAATCTTAACCTTCTAAAAATATCTGTTTATAAGAAAGTTACTAAAACCGTGTTACTCATTTACTGGAACACATGCCCGGTACCGGGTGTTACACTTTTCCCACAATCGCTCAAGAGCCAGACATGTGTGAAAACAAGCAGCCATCAGCAGGAATACGTGCTCCTTCTTCATCGACGCCACAAACTCAACTTCTGCCTTCATTTGCTCAGCATCCAAACCAGCGATGAATGAATGCTCTCAAGCACATCCTCTTAACGTAACTGACATAATGCTGTACCCTCCGACCCCGTGTCACTTCACACCACCTATCAACAGCACCTGGTGTCCATCCCGTATCCACTGCCAAAGGGTGCCCCTCCTACCCTCCTCTGTAACCACAGCGGCTGCATTCAATAACCCAAGAGTGTGGAGCACTGATACTCAACAGTTCTGATATTTATGCTTCGCACTCATGACTCTGGATTGGTCTAGGAGCGGGCTGCTGCTGAGGGAATACGTACCCTTTTGACTCTCAAGCTGCGCCGTTCAGTGGAGTTTCTTACAAACAGTGATTTTTTAGCCAGGGTTGAACTGTCACTGTCACTTCGGTTTAACTGGCAACAAAGGACAAAAAAAAAAAAAAAAAGGAAATCACTGCATAACAGAGTGATAGTGGACATTTACAGTTGAGAAGTGTATCAGATGGAGCAGGTAGTGAGAACAGGAGTTTAATTTCCTTAAGAAAATCCTCCCCAAACAAGTTTTTCCCTGTTCTATGCTTTCTTAAATAATGGAATTTTAAAAAAATAATAATTTAGACAATTACCTTTTGGTGGCAGTTATCAGGAGTCATGTGTTAAAATAATTATACATACTCTGAAATAAAATTATCCTTTGTATTTTTAGCCAATATGCAATATTCATTTTTTAAAGAAAAGCTGATGCACAGAGCTTAAAATCAGAGCTCAAACACAGTTTGCACAATCCAGAATGCTCAGCCCATTCTCACTTGCTCACTGGCTTCAGGTCTTTGCTGAAACGTCATCTTATCAATGAAGCCTACTCTGAACCCTACTTAAATGTTCATCCCTTGTCCTCACCATTCCCAATCCCTCTTAACTTCCTCTATTACGTCCCACAGCGTTGGTCCCCATCCAGGACACTTCGCATTTAGTTATTATGCTTATTGCTTGGCTCATCTCACAAGAATGTAGGCTCTGCAAGGGCAGTGCTCTGGGCCTTTTTGTTGTTCACAGACAAATCCCCAGTATCTAGAAACATGCTTAATAGCAGGTGCTTAATAAAAATATTTGTTGAGGGCCGACCAAGTGGCTCAGTTGGTTAAGAGTTGGCTTAAGAGCGTGAGCTCTGAGCAACAGGGCCGCTGGTTTGATTCCCACATGAGCCAGTGACCCTGCACCCGAGCTGAGCTGTCACTGAGTGCCAACAGGTGGCAGGACGGCTCAGCTAATGTAACAACAAGATTGCCTGTTCGATGGTGGGCTATGCCCACCCGCAACTAAGACTAAACTCGGCACCTTGAGCTGAGCTGCCGCCCGGATGGCTCAGTGGATAGAGCGTGCACTCTTAACAACAAGGCTGCCGGGTTCAACTCCCGCATGGGATGGTGGCTACGTCCACCCGCAACTAAGATTGATCACAGCACCTTGAGCTTAGAGGCCATGAGCTGCCGATGGGCAGCCAGATGGCGACTGGTGCCCTCCACAACGAAGACTGAAGAACAACAACTTGGCTGGTTTCTTTCCCCAATTCCCCAACACTGTTCCCCCTCCCCCAATTCCCCAATAAAATCTTAAAAAAAAAAATTTGTTGAATTGAATGAATAAATTTAAAAGGTATTTTCTAACCCATTTTATAATATGAAATCTACATTACTACATAAATACTGCTGGAAGTAGAATCTGATAAATTGATGCAAATCCTACAAGCATTCTCCACAGAACTACGAATCTGATTCAGTGTCTAGAGGCATTATTAAAAGATGATTTTTGTTCTAAAATCTAATGCACAATTTTTGGTTCAGAAGGACTAACATGGTGTTTGATATACAGCAGAAATATACAAAATATAAGTCTCAAGGCACTTGAAGTTTCTAAATACAGACTGAAGTACAAATATACTTGTAGCCAGGTCCTAACTTCTACTTATTTGCCACATAAATGGTGTAAGAGCCAATGAGACATTAAATTTTGAGAACCACCGCTGCAACCCAAACTGAAAAGAACCATATGAGTGTGATATTTTTCTGGCTATTAATATTTGTAGTCGGAATTTGAACATCCCCACTCTACAGAGAACGTAACGGGCCACTGGCTGGCGGGAGGGACGGTGCTCAGCTCCCAGCACCTGGCAGGAGCCCCGGCCCCCTTACCCGGCAGATGTACTGGTTCCGCTCTCCAGGAGAGAAGGTCTGGGAGCGCACGATCACGCTGCTCCTCACAAAGGGGCGCTGCCGGGCACTCAGCCCGCTGCGGTCTTTGGGGCGAACTGCCATGCTGGCGTTACCGACCTCATCAGTATTTGTCTCTTTATCAACCTAGAGAAGAAGTCATTTGTCAGGAGTGGATCGACATGGATACACTTATGCTCCTTTCTTCTAAGTACAAACTTAATAGCTAACCTTCCAACAGAGGCTCATTTATTGTATCACTAGGGTCACTTCTGAGAGAAAGGCTTCATATACTCCTGATGGGAACCCTGGGAGAGGGACCCAAGGTGGGTAGGACAGTATCTGTCCAACAGGGTTACCCATAAACGGAGGTGCCGCCTCTAACAGATTAAGCCTAAACAATGAAAGTTTACATTTAGAGGGTAGGTGTGGCTCTATAAACAATCTTACTTGGGCATGCTTCATCATTAAACATCACTAAGCTGATTAGGTTTTTTGAGAATGAGAAAAGTAATTAAATATAAGAAAATGAAAATATACTACAAAATTATAGGTTTACATAGACTATGCAATTATACTTATATGTGAAGCCTTTAATCAGGATAGATATGATATTATTTTTCTCAGGAATAAAATAATTCTCAGGAAAATTTCTAAATCCGTTATAACATCCCAAGTTTGCTGGCATCCTCAAAGCTTGAAAATGATTTCCCCCCTTTGCAGATGGCAGTCTTAACACGTCTCTCACTTAACTAGCAAAGTCACGTGCTTAATAACTTGGCTGGTGCCTGTGCCTAAACTGAGTCATCTGCCACCTCCTAGAAGAGATTTTAGTCAGAACACCATCTAACCAAAATGAACTTTAAATGTTTACTTCATGCTTGGAATTGAAATAAACTTACAACATTTATGAAACTTAGCACAGTTAACTAGTCATCCTGGTGTTATCCAGGAAATTCTGAAAATGCTTGCAATTAAAATTCACAAAACATTTGCTGAGATCTAAATAGCAATGATTTATCTTCTTATATGAAATTTAAGTGGTGAATGAATATTTTGGGCCCATTTAAAAATTTAAAGCATTTACAATGCTTCTTACAGCTTACTCTCACAAATGCTTATCATCATCAGCTTTGCCTCAAAAATCCTAATATGCAATTATACCCTAAGGGACAAACTTAGTCGACATGGTGCCTGTAAAAGCTCTGCTTTAGGAGAGTACAGTTGGAAATATTCACCAGGGTGGGCATTACAGGAGGTGGCTGACTTCCAAGGTCTTTGGCACAGCTATGTTCTTTCCTACTAGTGTCTTCATTCATCTCAGGCACACTCGGGCATGAACTTGAGTCTTCGGTATGTCTACTGCCCTCTGGCAAAGTAACTTCAGCTTCTTCTTCGGTCACAATTTCATCAGAGGCCTCGCTCAGCATTGTTAACAACCTTCAGTGAACCAAAACAAAACACACTTTAGGTCAAGTCGGTGTGCTCCGTGAAATGTGCAACTTGGGTACATTCACCCGTTTTCTGGGCAAGGAACAGACTCATACATAATGATTCAAGCCATTTTTTTGGCTGGGACCTTTACTCAAATGCTCATGAAAAATAAAATTATGTCCAGTAATCTACAGTAAAATCACCATAGTTTGGTACTAAAAGGTTAAATTCATGAATTTGAACAAATTCCTAGAGATTAAAATAGAAATATATTGAATATGAAGTTTAACCCCACCATTTAAAAATATTGACACTCACTATAACTTGGTATTAGTTGTTGATTTATTGTAAAATTAATCATACAATGGCATGGAGTGACTGCTAAGAGTGGACAAAGACATGGATTAAAAAATATCCATTATCAATTGTGCTTACAGTCCAGCAGGGGTAGAGCCTGTGGAAAGAGAGTTTTACTACTGAAAAAGGGAAGCTCTTAATGCCATATGATCTTGTCTTTAACAAAAGCCATGGCATGGGCTTGGGCAGCATTATAGTAAGACAACCAGAATATGAACATGGTTTATATTCTGTCTGAACTCTGTTGACAGGAAAGCAGGTGCACCAGGGTGATTTAGAATATCTCATGCTTTGTTGTGTTGCATAGCCTTAGAATGCAATCATTTTTTCTACTGATAACTAAAAGTTGAGCTTTAATTGTGATTGGTGATATATTGGCAAATTGGCACCGATTACTAAATGGCTAGTCATGAAATGAATACCAGGGAACTAGCAATACCATGAGTTATTAGTTTCTTTATTTTACATACTAAATGTAGTTTTTGAAATGTGTGTGAAACAAATTGCATTTTACATACACAAAGAAGACCTAATATTTAAAGATACCATGATGAAACTTATAATTACTCTCATATTATTTTTTTTAGTGCTCTGATTTTTATTTACTATAAAGGGCTTTTGATAAGAACAAAGTATAGCTGTACCTTTTTATATCACTGTAATAAGCTGTTCCATCCAAATGTCCATGACTTTGTTATTTATGATATATCTTGTCATTCAAATTTATAAAAAGTTTTATATACATACATACACACAAATGCATGCTATACATGTATATATGTGCATATATGTATTAACAGTAGCTCAATCAAACATAACAGTATAAGCAACTATATATACAAAACTAATTCAAATGATTTTACACGTATACTTAAAAGGCTGATGTAGTCACTAAAATTTGTTTTTAGAGAAAATAGTACAAACCAGGAAAGATAGTTCTTTATACATACACGAATCTAGACAAAAGCTATAATAACATTTCTTCCCTTTTTTTTTTAAAAAAAAACGATGAGGTATGGATAATGAAAAGAGAACAAAAAAAGAAGGTGAAAGTGGTAACAAACAGAGCAAAGACTACTCAGAAGCTGTTTTCTAAATATCTGCTCTGACTTACCACAGGCTAAATGGTACTTCTGGTAGTTTATAAGAAAAGAGAGTCCGTTTTAAAATTTATCTATAAATCTACAATAAGCTACCATACCTTTTAAAATAGACAGTTTAAGACTTAAAGTTTAAAAAGCTCAAGGAATAGTGTTAAAAATTACTGAAGAACAAAGAATCTCGCTGATGTGCTAACTTTGCTCACAATCTTGCTATCAATTACCCACTTCAACTCTCTAATGACGGAGGAGAGTTGTTCCTCTAGGGGCAGATGCCTGGAGCCTCACTGCTTTCCATAATTCCAGAATAAGATCTGAACCTATAAAGGTTTCCTAGAAAGTTTCTTAAGAGGAACTAAACACGTTCTCTTTGGGTTCCCAATAGCAAAGGAAATACGTGTTTACCAATCTCCATCCGGACCCCTTTGTTCTTCTCCCCTCCCTGGTTCTTCTTCTTCTAGTGCTAATTCTTGTTCCACAGCCAACAGCTCAGCTGATGTTCTCGCAAGTAAGGCTGACACTGCATCCTGGAGAATGTAAGACATATGGCAATTAACATCAGACATTTCTAGAAGTGATTTAGAAACCCATCAGATGGGGACTTATGCTTCAGTTGTGAAAAAGAAGCTGGTACTCGACCCAATTCTCCTGCTGAGAATATGAAAGATGAATAAAATAAAAAGCAAAAAAAAAAACCAGACAAAAACTCCAGCTGATTTAAAGCAATGAAGAGCAGCAAAGGCAATCAGGACTAGAAGGCCAAGATCCCAGGCAGAAGGGAAATGCAAGAGGTGAGCCGACCACCACTGCCACTCTGCCACTCTTTTCCCTGGGGGCCATGTGTCAATCAATTCTAGTGGTGAGGCATACAGGCTAAAGAGATTGTGGCTGCCCAGAACTGTGGCAGTGTTGGTAGAATGCAAAGATGAAACCTGAGTTGACGACTACCATGCAGTCAGCACACAAGGGATCAGAGAAAATGAACTCTAAAGTGGCTTTAGCCCAATGTTATGTGTAATATTCCTATCGAGGCATTTGCCATTCCTAAGCTGCAACTGTGCAAAGCAAGAAGCTGAGAAATAAAGCAAAAACCAGCTGGTTGGAGGCTAAAACAGCAAGCAGATATTTCAGTTGCCTCACCATCCTAGGGAGAGAAAAATTGGAATTCAGGTTCCCCAAGTGATCCAGGTGATTTGCCCATATTGTAATCTGCCTTCCAGAAGAATATTAAATCCTCTCTGGAGGAAGCTATCAGCCAGAGCCTCTATAATTCTTCATACATAATATCCAGCATTCCATTGAAAACAGGACCCAGTGACTGAAAGCCAAGAAAAACAATAGACAAAAGAGGCAAACCCACAGGCGATCCATATACTACAGTTACTTAGAGAAGAAATGTAAAACTTTACAATTAATATGTTCAAGAAAACTGATGGAATGATGGAGAATTTCACTAGAATAAACATACAAACAAAAAAAA
Organism: Hipposideros armiger; assembly: GCF_001890085.2. Taxonomy (NCBI): domain Eukaryota; kingdom Metazoa; phylum Chordata; class Mammalia; order Chiroptera; family Hipposideridae; genus Hipposideros; species Hipposideros armiger. The sequence goes on from NW_017731831.1 coordinate 1,135,733, forward strand.
TCACATTAGCACATCAGAGTAAAACTGCTGAAAAGCAAAGGAAAACAGGAAATTTTACAAGTAGTAAAAGGAAAAAAAGATTCATTACCTCTTATGGACCAACAATTAGCAATCCCATTTTTGGGTATCTGTCCGAAAAATTTGAAAACACGTATTTGTAAAGATATATGTACCCTCATATTCATTGCAGCATTTTCACAATAGCCAAGACATGGAAACAACCTAAGTGTCCTTTGACAGATGACTGGATAAAGAATATGTGGTACATATATACAACAGAATACTACTAGCCATAAACCTAACAAACACCTATGGAACTCCACCCAACAATAGCAGAATACACATTCTTCTCAAGTGCAAATGGAACATGCTTCAGGATAGACCATATACTTGGCCATAAAACAAGCCTCAATAAATTTAAAAAGACTGAAATCATACAAAATATGTTCTTTGATTATATTTTAATGAAACTAGAAATCAATAACAGAAGGAAATAAGAAGTGAACAAATATCTGGAAATTAACACATTCATAAATAATGAGTCAAAGAAGTCACAAGAAAAATGACAAAATACTGGCTTCCAGTCAAGATGGCAGAGTAGGTAAAACCTGTGCTCACCTCCTCCCAGAACACAACGAGATTATAACTAAACTACAGAACAACCATCACTGAGAATCACTTGAAATCTGCTAAACAGAAGTCCTATAACTAAGGATATATAGAAGCAGCTACCTCGAGACTGATAAAAGCAGTGGAGATGCAGAACGGGCTGGTCCCACGTGTGGCGGTTGAAAATCAGGAGGGATATCTTGGCTGCAGAGGTCCCCCTGAGGAGCCAGCCCCTCACCAGGCTCCCTAGCCCAGGGTCCCAGTGCTGGAAAGAGAAGACCCTATAATCCTGGCTGTCAAAACCAGTGGATATTGTGGCTGAGTGAGACGGAGAACGGCTGAAGTCCCAGGTGCTGCTCTTAAAGGGCCCGCACACAGACCTACTTCCTCTGAGCTCCAGCACTGGGGCAGTAGCTTAAAAGGCACCAGGGACATATGAGGAGGAACTGAATTGTCTGGCTTCAGGATGAGGGCTGGAGGGTCAGCTTTCTCCCAGACATTGTTCCTTTGTTAAGACCTCCCTGCTCCTGGTGTGCAGACGCAGGTGACCACCGTATCTGGTCTCCTTCAACTGGCTAACACTGTTTGCCCTGCCCTGGTGATTCCCTGAGGCCCTGCCCCACCCAAATTGTGGGCCCACCTAAGCCATATCCAGTAGCTTTTCTATATACACGGCATGTCTTGGATCACGCTACAGACTTTCTTAAAATCTCTCAAAGGTTCGCAAACCCCAAACAAGCAGCATCTGGCCTCAGCATTCCTTGTACGTCTTGCAAAGCAGCCCTAAGATTGGCACTAGTGGCAGCCAGCCTCGGCTCACAGCTTAGCTTCTCCCAGGCACCTCTAAGCCCAGGAGAAGTGGCAAACATCTGCAAATCACTTTGTAGCTCATACTAAGTGGCCTGAGGCAGGGTATAGGCAGCAGCTGACCTCAGCCTGCAACACAGCCTCTGCCAAGAGGCCCCAGAACCAGCACACCAGGAGGTCAGCTTCAGACCACATCAGGGCACCACCCAACCACCTCCACAAACAACACACCCAAAGGGCAGACTGAGCAGACATAGGATCAGTCCCTGATAGGATCAATCCCTGAACAACAGCTCTTCCACTGTGGTCACAGCCAGTCCTCACAACCAATCAGCATGAGGGTCAATCCCTCCAAATGGTGTTCAAACAGCAACCAAAGCTCCACTACAACAGGAGGGCACACTCAACACACACAAGGGACACACCTGCAGCACCCAGCTCAGGTGATCAGGAAGACTGTGCCACTGAGCCCCACAAGACACCCACTACATAAGGCCACTCTACTAAGACAGGGAGACATAGCAAACCTACCTAATACATAGATACAAACACAGGGAGGCAGCCAAAATGGGGAGACAGAGAAACATGTCCCAAATGAAAGAACAGAAAAGAACTACAGAAAAAGAACTAAACAAAATGTCAACTGTAATTGATGTCAACTGTATGTCAACTGTAATTGAAAAAATTTTAAAAAAATAAAAAAAGTATTAAAAATTTTTTTAGAAATTACAAAATACTTTGACACAAATGAAAATTAAAATACAATATACAAAATTTATGAGTTGCTTTCATTAAAGCAGTGCTCAGAGGGAAATTTATAGCTGTCAGGATCTACATTAAAAAACAGGAAAGATTTCAAATCAATAACCTAAGTTCCTACAGTAAGAAAATGGAAAAAGAGCAAAATAAACCTAAAACAATCAGAGGGAAGAAAAAAATAAAGACCAGAATGGAAATTCATAAACCAGAGAATACAGAAATATCAGAGAAAAATCACTGAAAACAAAAGTTGGTTTTTGAGAAAATGAAAAATATTGGCAAACCTTTAGTGAAACTGACCAAGAAAAGTAAAGCGAAAGCTTAAATTACTAAAATCATGAATGAGAGAAGGGACATTATTGTCAACTTTACAGATATAAAATGGATTATAAGGAAATACTATGAAGAACTGTTTGCCAACCAATTAGATAACCTAGATGCAACGGGTAAGTTCCTAGAGAGACACAAACTACCAAAATTGACACAAAGAGAAAATTCTGAAGAGACTTCCAAGTAAAGAGACTGAATTAGTTAACAAAAAACTTCAAAACACACAAAACACACAAAACTAACAAAAACACAAAGAAAAGTCCAGGCTGACATGGCTTCAGTGGTGAATGCTACCAAACATTTAAAGAATTCATATCAGTTCTTCTCAAGCTCTTCCAAAAGGTAGAAGAGGAGAGAACACTTCATAACTCAGTCCATGAGGCCAGAATTACCCTGATATCAAAACCAAAGATATCACAAAAAAACTATGAATGTAGACAAAAGAGTCCCCAATAAAATAACAAAAAACTGAATCTGATAATATAAAAATGATTATACACCATGACCAAGTGGGATGTAGCCTAGGAATGCAAGATTGGTTTAACATCTGAAGAACACAGGACAAAAACCACATATCATCTCAATAAATGCTGAAAATCTCTTGCTAAATCCAACAGCCTTTAATGGTAAAAACACTGAACAAACTAATAAAAGAAGAGGATTTCCTCAACCAGATAAAGGACATCTACAAAAAAACCAGAAAAATCATACTTAATGGTGAAAGACTGAAAGCTTCCCCATGAAGATCACATACGAGTCAAGGAAGTCTGCTCTTACCACTTCTTTCAATATTGTACTAGAAGTTCTAGCCAGGGCAAATAGGCAAGAAAAAGAAATAAAAGACAATTGGAAAAGAAGAAATAAACTACCTCTATTTGCAGAATATATGATCTTATACATAGAAAATCCTAGAGAACCCACTAAAAAAATGATTATTATGAGTTGCAGGATTCAAGGTAGACAAAAATTAATTATGCAATGAATAACCTGAAAATGCAACTAAGAAAATAGTTCTATTTATAATAGCATCAAAAAGAATAAAATTAACAAAAGAAGTGCAAACTTGGACTCTGAAAACTACAAAATATTGCTGTAAGAAATTCAGGAAGGCCTAAATAAATGGAAAGACATCCTGTATTCATGGATCAGAAGACTTAACACTATTAAGAGGACAATACCCCCAAATTGACATACAAACTCAATGCAATTTCTATCATCAAATCCTAGCTGTCTTCTTTTGTTTTTTGCAGAAATTGACAGACCGGATACTAACATTCAAATGGAAATGCAGACCCTGAACAGCCCAAACCATCTTGAAAAAAAAAAGTTTGATGACTCACCCGTTCTGAATTCAAAATTACAGAGCTATAGTAATCAAAGGAGTGTGGTACTGGCATAAGTATAGACATATAGATTGATGGAAAAGAATTTGGAGTCCAAAAATATAAATGTTTACATTTTTGGACAATTGATTTTTGGCAAGGGTGCCAAGATAATGCAATGGGTAAAGCATAGTTTTTTTCAATAAATGGTGTTGGGACAACTTCATACCTACATACAAAAAAATGAAATTGGACCCATCCCTCACATCACACATAAAAAACAACTCAAATAAATCAGAGACCTAAAAATAAAACTAAATGCAAAAACTCTCAGAAGAAAACACAGGAGTAAATTTCTGTAATGTTAGGTTTGGCAAAGCCTTCTTAGATATGACACCAACAGCATAAGCAATAAAAGCAAAAAATAGACAATTTGAATTTTAGTACAATTTAATACTTTACTGCAAATGAAACTATCAATGAAGTGAAAAAAATAACTCACAGAATGAGAGAAAATATCTGCAAATCACTTATTGGATAAGAGACTTGTATCAAGAATACATGAGAAGCTCATAACTCAATAGTAAAAAAGATAAATAACCCATTTAAAAAATAGACAAGGGATCTGAGAAGAGAGCTCTCAAAAAAAAAAAAGATATACTGACAGCTAATAATAAGTCCACGAAAATATACTCCACATCATTAGTCATAAGGGAAATGTAAATCAAAACCACATAAATACCACTTCATACCCACTAGCATAGCTAGAATAAAACAGACAGATTCCTAACATGTGGCAAGGGTGTGCGGATACTGGAACCCTTATACATTGCTGGTAAGCATGTAAAATGGTGCAGCCACTTTGGGAAACAGTTTGGTAGTTTCTCAAAATGTTAGATTTACCATTCCACTCCTAGGAATATACCCAAAAGAAATGAAAACATATGTTCATATAAACTCTTGTATACAAATGTTCATTTGTATATGAGCAGCATTATTAATAATAGTCAAAAAGTATAAACAGCCCAAGTTCTCATCAGCTGACGAACAGATAAATAAAAGGTGGTGGTATAACCATGCAATGGAATATTATTTGGAAATAATAAGGAATGAGGTATTAATACATGCTATTATATGGATATACGTACCTTGAAAAGAAAACATTATACTAAGTGAAAGAAGGTCATCACAAAAGAGCAAATATTGTATTATGCATTTATATGAAATGTCCACAATAAGCAAATTTAGAGAGGGAGAAAGATTAGTGGCTGCCTCGGTGACAGGGAAAAGCAGGAGTAACTGCTGCCTAGTAAGCACAGGGCTTCCTTTTAGGGTGATGACAATGTGATAATTTTAGATTGTGGTGATGGCTGCACAACTCTGTGAATATACTAAAAACTACTGAATTGTGTGCTTCAAATGGGTGAACTGGATGGTACGTGAATTATACTGCATAAAGCTGTTAAAAAACTTACATGCAGTGTGACCATTATAACAGCATCCTTACAGGTATAAAGCATACTTCATCATTTTGTATGTCTTACTTAGTGTCTACCACAAAGCTGGGAGTGTAATCTAAGTTCTACCAACACTTTTTCCACCTACCACAATGTCTGCTATAGTTTCTTGCACATAGTAGATGATCACTAGAGTAGTGGTGCTTTAATTATCTGACGTATGCTTAGTAAAATCTTTCCTCATAGATAATCTAAAATAAACTTGAACTCAGTAACAATATTCACAGATGACAAATCAGTGATGAATGGCCTCATAAAATGCCCCTTTGTAAATTTTTTGAAGTATGTACTTAAGTATGACTGCTGGTTACAAAAAATTTTTTAATAGAAAATATTTATGGATACTGATGTTACCAATGGAAACTATTGGGTTGTCAGAAAAGTCATGACATATTTTTTCTATGTTTTTGTTGCAAAAATGCATCATGACTTTTCCGACAACCCAATAAAATACTGTTTAGGCTTAAAATTTTTAACGTTTGCAAAATATAATAGTTCCAAATGTATAACTTGACAGTGAACACAATGTATGAAAGTATAAATTTAAATCAAAGTTTTTTCATGGTCACTTAAAACAATAAAGCCCCCACATCCGTTTATTTTTATGGAAGGATGAGTGAACATAAACAAGTGATTTTTTTTTTTTTTTTAGCTGAGTCATCCTGCCACCTGTTGGCAGCACAGCAGCAGCTCAGCTCAGGTCGGGAATTGAACAGGCGACCCTGTGGCTCCAAGCTCTCATTCTTGAGCGAGCTCGTAAACCAACTGAGCCACTCAGCTGGCCCAACAAGTGATTCTTTTATAAACTATACTTGAAACAGAGCTAGAAATTATTTATTTTTTAGGAAGCTGGGAGAAAAGGGTAAATTGTGATGGGAGAAAAGGGTGAAATGCGATAGAAGGAAGGATAGTGAAAGTGGATAAAAATATGTTGGTATCATAGAATTGTATATCCCGCATTATTTTATTAAATTGTAATGACTTTTTTCTCTAATTTTGACTCACCAAGTCTATAGGATCTACTAATGGCTGGTTTGGCTGAAATACAGAATCCTCATTTTCTTCTTCATTCTTTTTGGAAGGCATTTGCTTAGAAGGAAGCAAATTGTACCACAGAGTGAAAATTTCATTGGAAAATGGTAAATCTGCCAGACTGATCTGAGTTCCAGCCTATGTGACATGAAAGAAAAAAAAGAAAATAAAATGTTTAAATTCATATTTGCTCCTTCTGATATAATTATGTTTTATGGTAAAAAAAATGCAATACTCATGATATAAAGCACTGGTGGATTTTTCTTTTTAAGCTCGAGATGTTTTATATTTTCATGTATAAGTAAATAAGAAATAATCCCAATCTAAAAGCCAATGTCAGGATTATTTTGTGAGATACTATTTTGCCCAAACCTAAAGATTGAGCAGGCAACATTTTGTAAATGTGAAATTATTTTTAAATATAAAGTTAAAAAGTAAAACTAAAAAATAAATGACTAAGTACAAACCATAATATTTCTTATAATATGCTGTAAGAGTTATTTGATGATTACTCACAAAAATCCATTATACGCTGAAAAATTTTAAAAGAAACCAACAAAAACTCCATTGTGGTTCTTAAATGAGATTTCAGCAAAATTTTTCTTTGGCTAAGTAAGTTAGTAGACTGTCAAAAAAATTAAAGGTTAAAAGCTTTTATATTCTACCAAATCACACATATCAGCCAGAATCTAAATTAAACTACCATTTTTTGAAAGGCTATCAATTAACATATTTATTAGCTTTATGAGCTTCTGACATATCTATTATACTAAGCCTTTCTGACAGCCTAAGGAGTCTGTTATCTTTGCTTCTTTCTAACTTACTTTATTGTCAGACAATATCAAATATTTTTTATATACAGAAAAAGAACTACTAATAAGAGATCTATCACTCTTTTAAACTTTGTTCATCATGAAACGTGTGTTTTTGTGTTTCCTATTATACTGCAGAGAAAAGTTCAACTAGAGACCCAGGTCGGTTTTTTAAATACATTTGAATACTTTATGCAATTTTACTGATGTGTAATGGTTTTCTGGTTATTATGCACAGTGGTGGGTTACACTCACTATTAGTTATGTATGAAGTCTTCCACTTTAGCATTTAAATTTCATATTGCTCTAAATAGCAACATGTACGTCTTCCTAGAAGCTCTAACACAGGCTGGGAGAATGAGCTGAACAAAGGAACCATATTCTAAGTGTTGTGCTTAATTTAAATTTCTAACAGTGAATTATGTGAGGGATGTCTTTTTCATATCTGGCTCCATCATTCACTAGCTCTGTGACTCTAAACAGATTACTTCTCTAAGCAGTTCTTCATCTGAAAATCGAAATAATCATACTTTTTCATAAAATTGTCATGAGGATTAAATGTGAAAATATATAAGCACCCAGCACAAGACTCAAATTGGGAATAATAAACATACTCCATAGCGACAGTCAAACCAGAGGTCAAAGAACTTCTTTAACCAAAAGGTAGAAACAGAAAGTAGATTTTACAGAAAATCACAATTTATAAGCAGACGTTAAAGGTCTAGAATAAGAGAATGAAAGCCCGAAATCGCTACTTCAGATAAAAAATGAAACAACCATTGAGTGTATCTGAGGCACTGCGCAGATCTGTAGTGGTACCAGGGTTGGCAAAACAGCAACTGGAAAATGTTTCTCAGATGACGTAAGTGTCATTAGGTAACGGTAATTATGACAAGTCCTACCAGGCATTCTTCCCTTCGGTGTTTACTAACACAGCAAAGATCTACTCTCAGTGTCTTCTGCTGTAAGGCCGTTTGGGAAATGGCCACTCTGAACAAATCATTGAATAAAATGGATTCCGTGGCTAGATGGACTTTTGTTCGAAACAGACAGCTGATATCAGTTGAGGAGGGAAGTAGAGCAACCCTAAAGTACCTGCAAAGAACGAGAGCAAAACGGGTTTCAGAGGTACTTTAATTATACTGGATTCACAGCTATCGTTTCAAATTATCTGCAAAAGAGAGAAACATGGGGGAACATGGATTTTGTTATCAGCCTAAAGATTTGATGCCATAATGGGTCCGTCTGTGCTCAGCAGCCCAGAGGCTGTTCCTCACCCACCCGGGCCGCCTGTGCCCGAGCCTGTGCCCAGCCTGCCACTCCCCTCGGGGCGCAGTAAAGGCGCATGACAGAAACGTGCAGGGCAGACGAACGGAACTTCCCACCTGCCCATGTACAGCCTGGGAAGGTAGGGACACATGAGAGGTACTGAGGACTTTGTCCCCAAAATACGCATCCTGAGTATTAACCAAGAGATGATGATGATCATGTCCCTGGGATGGAATACATTATCTTACTAGAGAAAAAGAAAGACTGAGTAGCATATTGTTATGAAAATTTAAAACAGATGAAATTCAACAGTTCAAAAAATATCACTGTCTAGCAGCTCAGAAGTATCAGAAATGACAAACTGTTTTAAGAGTCTTATGCTTTGTAAAATTCAGAAGTTAGAGGAAAAAAAAACTTCTAATACCACTTTAAAGTGAATTTTCTGAGCACACATTATGAGAGGACTCACAATTCTTAGAAACAGCACGAGATATTTTCTTTTAAATCCCAGAAGGAGAACATCCATTAAATCCCTTCCCCCTACTGCCAGGCTTGTCTAATTCATATTCTAAGAGATGCCTTTCTCTAACAACAAAAACTGTAAATTCACATGCAGAACTGAGGAATGTCATATTATTTCTATATTTACATGAACACTGATTATGGAGATTAAGTACTGAAAATCTAGTGGATCTGGGGCCACTGCTGTTAAGGCTGGACATTTAGCAGAGAAAATGTTTTTCCTCTGCCTTCATGGGGAAGCAATAAGGGGGAGTATATCAGAAAGCTGGAATGGAGGGAAAGCATTTTCTATTTCTCCAGCCTTCAGTTTTACTCTGTATCAGTGGCCTAACCGCTTACACGATCCTAAAATGTTTCCGCATGAAAAAAAAGGTGAGGCTTTACATGGTTAAGAGCCAGAGGCACAGGGAAAGAGGGTGGCGGTGCTTTCCTCTCATCCTGCAGTAGAGCGTCCTTCCCAAATGAGTTGGGAGCCACTCGCAGAAACGCTGTGGCTGCTGCTCGCCAGCTGAAGCATACACACTCCGCGGGTCGTAATTAAAAATCAAAAAATACGTTTTGAAGTTAGGGGGGAAAAAAAACTATTTTAAGGATATGTCATACCAGCTGTCATTTTTTAGCAGTGTCATTACTTAGGCCAAGGCTTTCATGTATGTGGGTCTGAGAACGTGCTGCTATGCATCGCGGGGAGGCTGGACCAATGAGACAAGAACTGCACAGCAGCTGGGGAGCAGGAGCGCCCGCTGTCCTCACCACTTGAGAACTGTTATTGGTCCTGACCTACACCGGCCATCATCACACCTCTAGAGGGCACTGGTTTGTGGCTTCCTATGAGGTAAGTGACAGTGACTGTGATTGGTCCGGCAGAGATAGAACATGTGGGGATGCCTGCTCTTACAGAAAGAGTTTAAAGAAAGGACGTGTTCTTGGGGAGCTTTGCAGTTTTCTGCTGGACCTGTGGGTTGACTCTCACTGTTCACAGACTGGATCCCTGGAGGGATAGGGATCTTCTCCCTGATAGGCCATACTAAAATTAAAGGTGGCCAATGGCTCACTCCAGTATGCCAGTATATTCATTGGTTGGGAGGAGTCATGAACAATATTATGAAGCCAGTCTTCCCTGAATACTACTGACTGCTATTCCTAATCTCTGCCCCAGAAGCAGGCTCTCTGGGGTGACCTCGCCACGCCCCCATATGCCTTCCCTCCTCACCGGTCTCGCTAATAATGTGGATCCCCCACAGTTTGATTTCAGGAGGTCCCCCGAGCCTACTTCCCTCCTGGAATCCTATTCCCCTCCAGTATTGATGGTTGTCAATACATAGCCACCCACTAGCTCTATTCTCTTGCCGACTAAATAATCTCCATCTAGGTTTTTTTTCTTAGACCCAGTTTTGTTTTTTTGGGTTTTTCTCTGACCATTCTTAAAATACTGGATGTAAACTTAAAAGTAAACCTACAGGGAAAACACCCAGAATTCTCATATTTACTCTATTATATGCTTTTCACTGAGGAATATACTCTATTACTTAGGAAAACATCCACCTGGCTGGGTATCCACCCCAATAGCTCTTTCTCAATCCCAAACCCTTGTACTGGCATATTCAACACATTATTACGTGCAGGGTGCTAAGTCAGAGGATTCTGGATTCTAAGTCAGAGGTGCTAAGTTGAAATCTGACTTCTTTCTGGTACTTTCTAGCCATGGGCCCTTAAGAGAGTCACTGAAATTCTGATTCCGGAAACTGTCAGGAAACAAATAGTCCCTAAGCAATGGAGTGTAGCATTACGCCATTATTTCATTGGGATTTATGGTTTGATGAAGTGAAATAAAGTGAAATAAGTTGAAGAAATTATTGGTCACAGGGAAGTGAATATTTGATGATAAAACCATGACACTCTTACAAGTGTCACGATGCAATGTTTGGCAATGCTGTACTGATAAGTAAAATTTAATCACTACAGTCTCATGTAAAAGATCAGAAAATTCTTCCAAACCAACGGTAGTCACAATTAGGCAATAACAAAAATTTTAATTGTATTTCAAAAAACCAGGCCCCAACCCAGCATAATACGGAATTTTTGGTTGAAAAGGGAGGTTAAAAAGTCTTGGTTCCTATTCTTAATAATGAATTGGCTGAGTAAGAATCAAAACTCAAAATGCTTTTTATCACATTCTCCTTTTCTCTCTGTCTTTATCTGCTTTTGATTAAGACATGACCAGCTTTGCTGTTCTCCATGTCTTCATTGGATAGATTGCTTGATTAAAATGTAAAATTATCCTATGTGGGCATTTCTAAGCTCTTCAATTTGTTCTTCACTGATTTTACTTACACTTTGGAAGTATGAGGTATCAGGAAGGCATGAAGATTTCGGAGTTGTGCTATAATCACCATGAAACTTGACCTTTTTGCATCATATCTGTCAAAAGAGAAACTGATGAAATGAGGCGAGCGCACAGGCCACTCACTCGTCACTGTGCGGAATTCTGGCATTGCCCCTCCCCCCATGCACATTCCTTTACCTGAGTCCGATCTGCACCTGGGCAGTCTCCACGACGGCAGCATCTTCTTCACTGTATGTAACATCTTCGACTTCACTAGGCCTGGGGGCGGGAAACAGTGAGCATAGAACAGCTGATTAACGGGGGTATCGATGGTTATGGTTACTATTTGCCGCTTAATGATTCTGAATGAAAATCAAAATTGACAACACTCCTATAGCACCCCAGGGGGACTGATCCGAGGGAAAACTCATTCTGAGAGCTTTCTTCATCTGTCAAGCAGAGTCTCTGCCTCTGAGACTTTAGGGGAAAGGCTTTCTCATGCCTGACTTTCCTGAGCCTTCCTGGGGTACATACCACCCCTGGACACACCCCAGGCTTTCCGAAATGTCCACGAGAAGCAGGCAGTGGCCATCCACTTTACTTCCACATTCTCTTAACATCAAGTTTTAAGTCTCAAATAGGGTGAGGTGTCTTTGAGTACACCAACCTGTTTATCATTTCCCTGGCTGATGGCATGTTTTTGGTATACTGAAATTTTCAGGCCCACCGCTTCTTTAAAGCCTACAGCCCAGACCATCGCAAAGAGTGGGCTAATGGCAGCAATCCATTCCCCGTCCGTAACCCACATGCACGGCTATGGGGAAAACGGCGTAACGGAAAAGTGCTCCTGCTGAAATGAACCCTTACTGTTTCACGAAAGCTTCGTAGACCCCGCTGTCTCCAGCCACAGATTCATCAGATACGGCAGCCGACACACAAGCGGTTTTCTCCCCAAGCAAGTGGATTACTCTTCTTTTTGGTAATGATTTTTCCACATCTAAGGAGGGAAGAGTGACAGCAATAATTAGGATTTCATATTTGGAAAAGTTGAATATAAAACACACATACACAGTTTGGTTTCGAGAAATCCAAAATAAATTCCCATCTGAGAAGCAAGGATGTTACTATTCAGACCAACAGATGTGGATGGCTCGGGGCGCTGTGACTTACAAGATTCTCGGGGTGCCAGTTATTTTAGTCATTATTCGAGGAAGAATATGTTTTTTCTTTGTCCTGAAATGTTTTTCAGGGAAGGAATGAATCACACACATTCGCACTGGCCCCTTGCCTGTTTCACGTATTCACTGCAGCTATCTGCCTCCCTCATGTACTAGCGGTATTTCCGTAACAGGGAGCTTCTAGCTTCTCAGCTGCCTCTTTTGCTCTCCCCTTCTCTCACAGGCCATAGTCATACATCTCCTGTGCCACTACTCTAATAGAAGTTAAAGAAAAAAAAGTCTTCCACTTAGAGAATTCCTCACCAGTTAATACTATTAAAAAATTTTTGTGTGTGCTCCTGAATCTTTAGCACCAACTATCACTTAACTTTTATCTCTAACTCATATTCATACACCAGCATCCTGCGGCGAGCAAGGAGCATTCATTTAAAGCTATGTTCCTATGTAATAAGCTGCAAGCCTGCGGAGCTCTTTCATCCTCCAGCCTGCAAGCAGGGATCGGTGTTGGTATGCATTTCGCCCCCTCCTGAGTCGTGACTTTACATCTTGTTAAGATGTTTAAGTTTTAAGGCTTCAGATTACAGGATTGATTGCTGGCAGTGGGAATGCTTTTTCCTTGATGATGAAGTGCCTTCTCTCAGCCCACCCCCCTGTGTGAGGGGTGAAGGTGATGACATGATTTATTGATTACCCCCAGGAATAACCACAGCAGCCTGAAATTGACTTCGACAATGACAGAGACTGACTGTAGAAGGACTTCGTAGTTATTCTAGCTTGGTTTCTGTCATCTGGCAGGGATTGGTGCTGGAGAGCAAAATGTCTATGAAAGGAGCTCAACTATACCAGCATCAAGATTCTATAGCACTGAGGGTGATGTACAGTGTCACTGCCATGGTCAGACATTCCCTGAATAGACCAAGCATTGCGGATCTGACCTGAAGAGAATTGGTCTTTACAGTTACATACATGCTTTCAGTTGTTTTTCACACATGAAACTGAATATTATTTGCATACAAAGCTCTCAGATATATTTTTCCTTAGGGTGACTTTTGAACATTTAAAAGGCATATATTTTGTGGAATTTACATATATATATAAACTTATATGTTTCGTGGAAGCTTCAGAGACACCAGTCTGCACACGCAGGCTTCTCAGATAGACATAGTAAGTCGCAGACCCAAGGGTCAGGGGCAAGGCAGGACAAGGGCTTCCCGGGTCTCAGGACCCCTAGGTGGGGACGCACTTTGAGTGACGTTCTTGCTGATCTCTCCCCTTCTCCAGCATCTGGCTTCATTTACTGGCCCCTCCAAGTTGACTGAATGTTGAGAAGTGGTCACTAGAGAACACCCCAAACACATGAGGAGCAAATGCAGCTTTGAAATGTTCAAGAAATATAAGTAAGGCCCTTCAAGTCCAAAGTACAGAAGAATGGCACAAAAACCACTCCACTTTGTCTTCTCTCCTGTTCCTTCCTCCATTCATAATTTTCAGTGGGTTGTGGCAGGAATGCGTTTAGCAGAGTGTGTATCACTTGTCACATGTAATAATAATTACCATGGCCTGAGTGCTAGGCACCAGGCACCGTTAGATGCTGCAGAGGGATTACAGCATTAGTCCTCCCACGTCCCTAACAAGGCACATACTGTATCATTCTCATTTTGCAAACGAGGGACAGCAAGCTGGAGAGAATGAGTAACGTGCTCACCAAAACACGGCCAGTCAACGGGGTAACCAAAATGTGACCACAGGGGGTTTCTGCTTTGCTGTCTTGGAACCACTCTGGAAGCCCCACTCTCATGCTGTTTTCCTTTGTGGTTATTTTAGTAACACGTGACTTGTACCTTCGCCACCTGCCAGGTAGTGGCACACAAACCATACAGATGTCTCCTGTGCCCTGCCTCTGCCTCTGCCTCCGCCCCAGGCCACTGGCAGGCAGTCTGTCTTCAGTATTTGAAATCACACAAACAAGATGGATTCTTCGCTCTTTAAACGGCTGAACTGACCGATTAAGTAATACTTAGAATTCGTAGGACCATAGATACAAAACAAACATGCTTCTTGAAACAGCAAGAAAATACACCGTAAGAGCCCGGTCCTTTCCCGTGTTGTGGACACAGGGTAACACGTGCGGGTCTCAACAGGGCTCCCAGGGCCAGCACTGAAGCTCTCACTTCGTATTTCATTTCAGGCTACCTCTCGAATAGGCCCCCTCCTCGGACCACAACAGGGGTGCCACGCTGTCGTCCTCTTCACAACCGCAGCTAATACAGTAACAGCTTTTGCTTCTCAAAGAAAAACATTTACACAAAAAATAAATTCTCCCTCTGTTTCTGTCACTTTTGAGTACAAATGCAGGAGTAAGAACTCAGTCCGCTGCTCCTTCTACGGCTGCAACTAGTGATACGGCCAGAAGATGGCAGGGTAATACTATGCACAGGAACCGGCTCTCTCCAAATTAACTCAAGGTAGGAAGGGAGAGTCTGGCACCAAGCAAAAATCGTATTCATATAGAATCCCCTGAGCAACCTAAGCATTGAACCCTGGTACTAATTAGCCAGTATGCTAATTGCTTTGATTTTATTCTGTTTTAGGCCAACTTTTTTTTGAAAAGCTCTTCTTTGCCTTGCTTTTTAAGAACCAGAATCTGTTTAGAAGTATGAAGTGCGTTCACAAAGCATGTTCCCAGTTAGCTGAATACACAGGGTGTCTAAACAACAAAACAGATACTTAATGACTGAATTATTCCATAGGGAATGTGATTTTTATTTGATAAAGAAAAAAATAACTAGATATATCAATTAAAAACTCCTCAAATGAAGCCAAAAAAAGAGCAGCAGAAAGAAAAGGGGGACTAGTACCATTTGTTCATATGGAAAAAGTAACACTTCAGTCATTCCCTTAAAATAACGAAGAGGGAACACATGAAAGCAAAGGTCTCCATTTACCTGCAGTTCCTTCATAGAACGGCTCCCTAGCACATTCGTGGAGGTCTTTATCCTCTAAAAGTGACTGGGACGTGCCTCCTGAATCAGGATCCAGCAATATCTGATTTTCACCAAGGCCAATGTCTGCAAAATGGCTACTCAATTCACAGTCTTCAAAATCAACAGTGAACTGATGGAGAGGGACGTCATGAGAAGACATGGGAAACGTGCCTTCTAAAACCAAGGGAGAGCCAGGAGGGGACAAGGAGGAAAGAGAGGACCTTGAGGACAGAGACGTCACAGACTTGGGGGCCTCGGTCAGTGGGGGAGTGTGGCCTGTCGCTGCGGCTGCAGCCCCCCCACAGGGACCACTCTGGCCTGGTTGGCTGGGGGACTTGACCACTTCGTTTTCATGGATGGTGGTAATGGGTCCAGAAGGAATGTAACCACCCTTTTCTTGCAGAAGGAAGTCCAGTTTATACTGATAATCCGCATCTATCTGGTCACCCTGACTGGTGTAATAGAGCTCGCTGGAGCTGAGGGAATTGAGTGACCCTCTGCTGGAGGTGTTCAGAGACCCCCGACTGGAAGCCAGGGAACCCAGGCTGCTCCCAGATGACATGGACAGGGTGCTGGCGGAGAGGCTGAGGGAAGAAAAGCACATGTTGTGAAAACTGCCATGATACGGAAAACCCAAGCACAACCCCTGCTGGCTCCTTCGGACTCCAGAAGACAGGAACCCAGTGAGGCCAAAGAACATAATCAATGGCAGGGGAAAGGAGCTTGCTGTGACAGCACATACTTCAAGGCTGTTTTCATGAACATTTTGAACCTGGCTCTCTAAATACTCTTTAAGCAGCAATCCTCCTCATTAAAAATCATCCCCCTTTTGCAAAAGTTACAAAGAAGGAGGGGGGGGAGGGGAGAGATCAAATACCTATTGATAAATCTATCTGCATTGACAGCCAGAAGCAACTATGCAATTTAAAAATATAGAAGGGGGGGGTAAACAGTACAAAGTGTTAGTGCAGTGACTTTACTTAACAAATAAAACTTATTATTTTGAGAGAGGAACAAGCAATCTTATGAAGACAAAGAGGTTACACGAAGGCCCCTGGACTCACCCACCATTCTTCTTCTCTCTGGGTGCATATTTAAATAGTGAATATGTGGCTAAATCTCCCTCATCCTCCCATTTTAAAAGGAGGGATGATGTGGAGAAAATGTGTCATTTTCCTAAATACGTACTGAAGCTAAAATATACCTTCTTCCCATAACGTATTTCAAATGTATTGCAAACATAACCTTGAGGTTCATAGAAAAAAAAAAAATCTATGCAATTTTAAGTTTGGTCACCCAAGTTTTAATTGTCCTGGTATAACTATTTATTTTCTTTTAAATAGCTGAACAGAAACAGAAAAGTAATCAAAGATGAATGAAAACACGCCTGAATGTAGTCAAGAAAAAATTTCCCTTCAAGAACCAAATAGGTTTACCTTTTAAGTTGTGAATGCAGATAAGTAGTTAACTTAGTAGTTTCTTCAAGTTTCTGTAGCAGCTCTTTCCTCCGCTCTTCCAATTTCAATCTAGAAAAAAAAGACACAGAAATGAATTTATATATTTCAATGATTACGATAAACCATGAAAACTCAAGGAAAAGAAAAGCAAGATTCTTATTATATAAACATTATGTGCCACAAGGGGGAAACCCATATAAACTCAACAAAGAGGAAACATAACCACCAGCAAGAAGCAAAGCAGGCAGAAGGAAGGGCCCAGGGCCAAGCCTGATGAAGGTGGGTCTATGCCAAATCTCAGCGTAACTGGAAATTTTTAAAATTTGGTTTCCTAAAATTTTCCTAAATGGGTAAAAAAACTTCACCCTCTTATAAGTTAAGGAAAGATAGTGAGGAGGAAGATGACAAGAAACTAAAAAGGATTACAGACTTCTACAGGCCTGTGACTAGGCTAACATGACTAAAACATTTAATGGTAATCAGAATTATAAAACATCATCCTAGGTACTGAATCTGGTAGGGGCTATTCTACAATAGTATCTAGTGATAAAAATTCCGATCTTAAATTTGATGAGCATTTTAGCAATTAAGAAACAATTTATTCTGAGCTCTTTCAGCAAGGAAAAGACATTAAAAATAATGTCCTGTGCTATCTACAGTATATCTCCTCACCTGCACCAGATTATCATGAAATTTCCCCCTCTTGAATTCAATGGCACTAGCGTTTGACGTTTTTCAAAAATTAGAGTATTATGGAAGTGTGTACTTGAAGGAGTTATTTATTAAGCACCCAAGGGTTTACGCAACTAGGAGCCTGCACAAGCATCTTCTAGGTCATCTCACAGGGTCTTCAGACATCATGGAAATGGACCCATTCACAGTGGTCAAAGAGCAGCAAAAGGGGACCCAGGAAACCACTGTAATTTCTAGGCTTGGGTTTGCTGTACTAGTTGTGTATCTCTAGGAAAATCTCTTAATTCAGGTCTCAGCTTTCTCATCTGTAAAACGGTGGTTATCATCCTAGTGTGTCTGCTTGCTCAGGCTGTTACAGGAATCACATGGTGAGCGTGTATGTGAAAGCACTCTGCAGACATCAAAACAAACCTTCCTCATTCAAAGCTTCGCCATGACCTGCAAGGTGGTGATATAAAAATTAGCTGCTTCTTTGGGGAAAAATAAAATTTCCCTTATTTTCAACTTGTTTGAAATGTTATGTATTGTTTCAGGCAGTAAGAAAACATGCCCATATTTTATTTATAGGTATCTATCCTTTGATGTGTCACCAATACAATTTCATTATATGTTAAAATAAAAATGGTAATTCTTGTCATTTTGTTTAGTACTTCAAAGTGTGATAAATTCTTAATTCACAGCTTTCAAAGGTGTATTTTGAAAAGGAGTACAGTCCCTATTTTTTAATCCCTCAAACATAAATAAAAACTCAACAAAGAAAAATATTAATACAAATGAGATTAACTGAATCAGAAGGTACATAAAGGTCTGGAGAAAACCCAAAAACCTACAAAAAATTCATGTCTTGTGAAATAGGAAAAGCACTTTAAAAGTAAGTTTTAAAACTAAATATTTATTGCACAAACAAAGGAAGGCTTTTCTGGTGTGTTAAGGAGGCTTCAGTCATGACTTAGTGTTTCACGCCGAAATTCAAAATCCAAAGCTTCTGCCTGTCCCAGTCACAAGAGATGGTCCCCTCTTCCCGGCGACGGCTCAGGCGCGGCCTTCCGGCCATCACACGGGCACGGTGAACGACTGAGGCCTGGCTTTCGTGTTCTTGTTCACATGTTCCCAGCCTCCTAGAAGGCCGGCGTTGGCGCTTTCTTTCTCCCCCTTCCTCAGGCTGCCTCAACAGCCCGGCGCCCTCCCCAGGATTCCCTTCTGGTGGGCAGACACCTTGATTGGGAGAAACATAATGGGGACAATGGGGAGAGTCACCGAAGCCCTGTTGGTAGGGCAGCTGTGGCTATCCTTCGTCAAGCACCCTTACTCCTGTCGCTGGTGGAACTACCGCAGCCTCTCCTGGTGAGAGCTGGGAGTCTTCCTCAGATTCCTGGTATTCTTTTCAGGAAGCGAACTCCCAAATTCCTCTGGACCAGGAATTGGAAGAAATTGCTCAGACTGTTCCTTCAAGAGGGTGCATATCCATCTCTCTAAGCCCGTCTCCAATCTCTGTCCTAGTCCTCCTGCTGGGTGGGAAAGGATCTTTCCAGTCTGGTTCCTGAAAGATTCCGCCCACTGGTCCTGCTGCTCCACACCATCTGTTCAGCTGCCCTTTGCAAGACAAGGTCGGGCATTCACACCCCCCTACCTGCCCATGATGCCCTGAGGGAGAGCAGCACCTGCCTGCTTTCTCCTGATTCAGACCCCCCCTCCCCAGAACTCTCCACCGAGGGACAATTTCACGTCACCTGTAGAAACAGTAAGTTCCTTTTCCATTAAGAAATAAATGACATTCATATCTCCCACCTACTTGCTTTAAAATTTTTCTCAGAATCAGTGGCAAAAACATTCCTCTATAATCATGAGTCACTGGATGGGGATGTGTTCTGAGAAATGTGTTGTGAGGGGACTTCACATTTGTACAAAATCACTGAGTGCACTTACACTAACCTGGATGGCAGAGTCTACGGCACATCTAGGCTACATGGTAGAGCCTACTGCTCCTACGCTACAAGCCTATGCAGCATGTTACTGTACAAAACACCACAAGATTAAATCAAGAACAAGAGAAGCTGATGCAATCAAGAGACTGGTAAACACGAGATGGATGGGGTTACTGATGGCATAATGTGACATACCGTTCTTTTTCTAAGTGCTCTAAAAAAGCTTGCTCTTTACAGCAAACCTTTTTTTTTAAAGTACTCTTTCTAGAGTACACTCGAAAATAATGATAAAAAGTATAGTATGATAAATATATAAACCAGTAACATTGTCTTTTATTATTATTATCAAGTGTTATGTACTGTATGTAATTGTATGTGCTATACTGTCTTATGTGACGGGCAGTGCAGTAGGTTTGTTTACACCAGCATCACCACAAACACATGAGAAATGCATTGGACTATGACATTACGATGACTACAATGTCACTAGGCGATAGGAATTTTTCAGCTCCATTATATTTTTATGGGACCACCATTGTATATGTGGTCCATTGTTGACCAAAATGTTGTTATGCGGCGCATGACTATAATTAAGAAGTAATTAAGACATCTTAGCAAGATGTAAGACAAAACTTCTAAGATTTGTAAAAAGGAGGGAGCAATGTTAAGATTTTTATCAGCTATAGAAAAGCACAAACTTTAAGGAATCTCAACAACTGTATGGAAAGAGCATGAAAGATGTGTAAAAATCCTACGCTTCATGACTTTTTTTCATTTGAGAGCAATTTCTCTTTGCTGGTGATGATCTCTCACAATGAGCCGGCTGCTTGCCCATGCGCGTTACCACCACTAGGGGGCGAGCTCAGTCGCCGCCATCTAGGAGTTTGCAACATGGCAGGCCAGGCAGAGATTACTCATAGGATCTAGGATCACACATAGTGGCTGAAAATTCATGTGAGTTTTGACAGTTATTATACGTGTGCAAACAAAAGTTTAAAAGCTGATGTCCAGGCACTTAGGAATAAACTCTGTTTTTAATGTTACTTCATTAGTCATTTCCGAAGCTCTAACCCTAATAAAAAAGACAAGACATCATGCCTGTAAAAGCTGATTAAAGCAAACAAGCAAATGCCTCTTTTCTCTTTCTTCCAGAACACATCTAAGGGCTGTTTGCAGGCCCTGCCCAGATTCACATACTACAGAGCAGAGCAGCTGAGATGGATTCAGTGCTTTAGACATTTGTGATTATATAACATTTATTAAGTGCTACATAACACACAAAAGATGACTGGTGTTTTATACACAGGCCATTGCATTGTGGCTGGGTATTATGAACTTACTTCCAGGTCACTTGGAATTATAGGCATGTGAATTTCTTTCCTGTCATTCTGGGGCAGGCACTATTCCTCACTTGGCCTGAGGACGTGCGGTGGTTCTAAAGGGCGACGTGCTCTCAGGCTGAGACAGGTGTGTGCACCTGTGTCAGTCATCAGGGCATGGCCACAGGCCTCCTGTGCAGATGTGCACCTGTCAAACTGCCACACAGAGCATCCCCTGCTTTATATTCCAGCTGATCTGATTGCAGAACTGGTATTTTAGGTTAAATGATCAATTTACACATTCTTACAGAGATCAGAAAATTGCTTAGTGTTTGCACTTCACCTGCTTCAGAAGAGGGTTCCAAAGGACAAACAAAATCCAACTGAACATTTTGTGACCTGTTAAGATGTCAAAGAGAGCAGCAACCTGTCCTTTCCTCATGAAATGAAAAGCCATAAATTTCTGCATTCTTGTGAGTAATAAAACCCAGAATAGGAAGCTTTAGTTGCTGAAACAGTCCAGATAATCTTTCTTATCGGAGTGCAACAGTTTATGGCTATTGTTATCAGACTCAGTCAATGAGGCACTGCATTCCTGGTTTTATGTCAACATTCTTTAGTTATTCAGCGTCTGTCACAGGCATTTCCACGTTCCTAGCAAACACAGGAGAGCTGACACTGAGGGACAGCAGGAGGATGTGCTTTATTGCTCTACAGAAAGAAAGTCCTTTTGTGCTTATGCTCAGGTGACTCACGAGAGATGCAACCGAGATTTCCACAGACCAGGGAAATGGCAAGCAGGCCCAGCTAAGACACACCCACAGGTCTCACTGGTCCTCCCCAGGGAGGAAAACCCACCTCTCGGCCAGAGCCTGGCTGGGGGCGCCCCTCACTGCCAGCAGCTCCTCCTCCAGCCGCTGCCGTTCCGCTTCCAGGCGCTCTAACTCATCTCGACTGCGTTTTTGCGGAGTGACAAACTGAAGCTCTTTCAAAAGTTCTTCTTTTTCATGAATCAGCATCAGCTTCTCCTTCTCAATATCCAGCGCCCCAGGCCAGGCCTCACTGTCCAATTTTGACAATTCAATTTTTAAGTTGGCCATACTAAAATAAAGAGAGAAAAAGAGGTGTGCACATACTTAGAAACCCCAAGGAAGGGCAAACACAAACCATGCTAGGTCTGGGGTTTCAAAGATGAATTTCCTCAGTGAACCTTACCAGAGAAAGGTGTGCTCACCTGGTATGAATAAGAGCAACAGCCTATACCCTAGTCTCTGGGCCTGACTCTATACTTAGTTGTCAACTGTTTCATTTTCCCACCTTTAAAATATGAGTGAGCACACTCACCTATCTGAAAAAAAGGGTGAAGGTCAAAGCACACGGAAGCTTAAAAAGCAGAGAGCTTTGGGAACCCTGTGCAGGTCAGCCCTGATGTGCAACTGCCAGTGTGGGGCAACAGGGGGAATAGCTGGAGGGCTTCCATTAAAAAACAAAAAAACAAAAAACTGAGGAAAGTGATGCCTTAAATGCCATTATGGCAGATTTTGTTCCTGTAGGAAAAGATGCTGTCCCCCAGTAAAATGGCAGTCCCCAGGCAGGCTGGGCAGCAACTAGGATTTTAGCCAGGCAGGGGAGGGAGAGGGAGAGGGGTGAGCAGCAGATTGGCCACTAGGTATTAAAACAGTCAATCCATCAAGGCTCCACCATCGCTCAGAAAAGGGGACAAGGCTTGGCTTCTTCCACCCACATTCTCCTTAAGCTGTGCACTGTGAAATCTCTTCCCTATCAGGGTGTTGATTGGTGTCTACACCATTCATTGAGTTGGCACTGGAGACATCACTGCATTCGGCCTGGTTTTCCTCAGCAGTCATTTGGCTGCACAGGAGCAGACTACCTGGCGGACCTCCAGCAGCGCAGGCACCACCAGAGTGACAACAGGTGCTGAACTGAGGCCACGGGGACTAGAGGAGGAGGAGGAAAAAGCAGCAAAGGGACACTTCACCGGTTTCATAATTTTGCCCAACCTCAGGTTTCACTCTGCTCAGAGCTTCATACTAAACGATTCAGTAAGAATGTTCTGACCACCTGAATCAAAAAACTCACTCTGCGGCACCGCGAGGACAAGCGGCACCGCGAGGACAATCTGGATTGTTCACAAGGTATAATAAATGGCACATGGCTATTTCGACAATAAGCACAAGATCAAGATAAATTATGAACACAACTGTTGATGGCACAGGACGCCATGGTCCTGTAAATAAGGTTGGATGATTATTTCGGATATCGTTACAGCACATACCAGAATATAAAAAACAGAAAGGGGGAATTTCGTTTTTTCCTTTATCATGGAAGCAGTTGTAGATGGGAAGAAAGAAGTTGAACAAAAAACGTTATCAGGACAAAGATGGAAGTAGTTCCACATTCTTGGGCTGTACGTTTCTTGTTTTAGTTAGAAATAAAATTGCCATCTTAAAGCGGCACTGCATATAGAATGTACTTCTAATTTTCACCCACCATCTGCATTTATGATAGATGTAACATCAGCTATTCTTCAGCTTTAACCACAAAACCATAAACAACTGTCTCAATGTACTGGAAAATTAATCATCAAAATGCTAAATAAGCATGATATTATTAGCTTCATTAAGCACATAAAACAAAGGCTGGAGGAGAAAACAGGTTTCAGAGAAACACAGCCCGCCTCTTTATGTATTCAGAGTCGAGGAAGAAAAAGCATTTTCAACATATGCATAAACCCTTGAGATTTACCTTCTCATCAGCATCGCTAGTAACCTGAAAATGAAACCCGGAATTAGGTAATAGAACAGCAATGCAACCAAAAGGGAGAGAACCAGCATCTTACGTCTTGATGTGATTGAGTTAACCAATCGAACTGGCAGCAACAACGTAATGAAGGAAAGAAAGGCACCTATGACCAGTGTGATCAGGCATTAGGTGGGTCTTGAATTTTATTTGGAAAGGTGTATTAAGTCTGGGGAACAAAATAAGGAGATTTGGGGGAGCACCTGGGATGAGAAGTGCTGTGCAAGCTCCGGATGGAATGAACGGTTAGTATCCAGAGCAAAGCAGAAGCTCAAGCTGATCCAAGGCGGGTTGAGTGAAGCCCCAAAGAACCTGGGGCGTGAGGCCTGGCTCTCCAAAATTAATTCGGAGCTATGACCAGTCTCCTCCAGAAAACCAGGCACAAATCCTGGGTTTTGTTTACAGCAGAACCCAGGAGTTCTAGCTGCTAAATGGTTGGCGTTCTCACCCCCAGAGGGCTGCAAAGCCTCCACCAGAGGCTTCCATGTCACTGGTCACAAAACCACAAAGCAATCCTCAGCCTTTAGTGAGAGCATGGCTCTACCCTGGGCATTGTGAAGCAGACAATAAAGCATACAAAAATTTTCCTCACCTCCAGAAATGTATAATCTACACGGTAAAATTTATAGGCATTAAAATTAGCCAAGTAAAATGTTGTTGAGAGAGACCAAGTGACTTGATCAAGCTCACATACATTGTGAATAATTTATAGAACAAAGCTTTGGGCTCTTGCAATAAATCGAAGAACCAAGAAATATTAGCAACAGAGGATATACAGAAGCAAATACTGTATTTAGGCAGATCGATTAATTACTTTGTTAAAGCCAGATAATGCCTAAGGACTTTGGCCAATTACCTATAAATTATCACCATCACCAATAACAATGGATATACTTTTATAGCTATCTGATGGTCTTTCTTATGGTACGAAACCATGATACTCTATAGCAGGTTCTCAGCTGAGCTTTTCATGTTCAGGGAGAAACACGATAAATTACTCGGTCCCTTGTAGGGTGATAATGTAGTCCCCCCCCCCCCCAGTGTCTTCCTAAATGATATATCAATAGCATTTTAAAACTCTTAAAAGGAAAATAATGGTATCAGATGTATTGGTACGACTCTCTCCCTCAAAATAAGCAAGGTGTCTGATATTATGAAAACAAGTTGAACCTGCCTATTAGATAAGAATGGTGAAGTCTCTTCTGCCTTACCCATTCAGTGTCACAAGGTAAGAAAAAGACGGTAGAGGGTTTACTAGGAGTTTATGAGGTAAAGGACAAACAAGGATTTCTCTTCCTTCTCCCTGAAGTCACTGGAACAGACACCTTAGTATCCTCAAGGACATTAGCAAGAGGTCTTCATTTCAAAGCAAAGGAACCTGCTTAAAGCTATTTACCTTACAACTCATCAACGGCTATCAAGTCTTATACCTGGGCCTCTGCATGTTTCTATCTTTGCACATTTAATTGTAAGTAGTGTATAAGGTTAAAGCTTCTTGCTTCCAGAGGAGGAGGCAATTTCATTCCCACACTTCTTATTAATTCTTGTTCTTCAGCTTTTGGGGGGGGGGGGGAGAGACAGCCAGCAGAGAGAGGGGCCTCTGCATCCCTTTCATTCTAAGAAAACTGAAGGGTAAACTCAGTAAGAACGTGTGGGGAGTGCCCAGCAGAGGTCACTATAGGAATAAAGATTAATTCTAGAAAAGAAAACACGGTTGACCACTGAGCTAAACAGCTGCCCCATTGTTACCTTCTTTTGGCTTCTTCATACTGTAGGCTCAGCCTGACCTTTTCAGCCAAATTTGATCTACTTCTCACTCCAATCTAGTAAAAACAAAAGGGAAAAAGGCAATTAACTCTGCTAATGAACGAAGGTAAACTGCCTTTGTTTCTGGGAAGTACAAGTAATTGAAAAGCTAAAGAAGATGGTACTGAAATTGAGAACACCATTTTAAAAAGGCACTTACTTCATAGTCTCAGTAGGGGCAAAACATTTCTTTTTAATTCAAGCTTGTCTGTCTTTCAAAGACTTTAACATCATTTTCTCCACACATTCAATAAAAGATAAAAAATATCAGGTATAGGTTTCTGGTATCTCAGAGTTGGTGAAGTGGGTACAGGTCAATAAAATTTATGAACTAGAACTAATTTCCTTGTCTTTATGAGTCAAAATTTCCATCATTTAGCTTTCAACTGCATAAAATATAAACTAAATAACTTTAAAAATTAATTTTTCAAATTGGTAGGCCCTACTGTTGATCTGTGCCTGTTTTACTTTTATAGCACAAAACTCAAAGAAATGTACTAGAATATGAAAATAACTGGGAGCTTATTGAAAATCTGCTAATGGCATCCCAAATGGGAGAACACACATCCATATTGTAATTAAGGCCCATCAAGGACAGAGCTGGGGCCAGCCCTTCCACGCGGGTCACTTACATCTCCAGAGATGCTTGTTTGTGACCCGGCATCAAGGGTCTGTCTGGAGAGAGAGAAATGAGAGTTCACCGGACTGGATCTCAAGTCTGGCTCAGATCTGCCAATGCTCTGATCCAAATGAAACCGCTCCTGCAGCTTAGCAAGACTCTGTTCAGGAAACACAAAGTACTTCATAAAGCTTAACATTTAAGAAGGCAAAACTTCCCCACCAGGTAAAATTATAATCTCCATGGAAAAAATGATTACCTAATTTCAGTAGGTATTTAACACTTTAAATTATTGCAAAAATAAGAGTAGAATATAATTTTGCATACACACATGTGACTTTGGAAGTATGTGAGAACATATTAAACGGGCTATCTTAACTTTCCCAAGACGGCCTGGTAATTATTCATCCTGTGAATGATGGTATCTTTATATTTAATACATGTATTTCTTATTTATTAAATTTCATTAAAAAGTCTCTATTTTAATAAGAACTACTCACTTGTGTAGTAGAAATTATGAAAACATAGAATACCTATAATGCAATCTCATTTTAGATATAGCAAGACAACTTCTTACTTAGAAGACTTCTACCATTATGCCATTTTACATCTGGACAGGACCCGAGCGATTATTTAGCTCACATCAATGTGAGAGATTAGAAAACTGAGGCCCAGAAGTCACAGTACTTGCAGTGAACCAGAGCCCATCTGTATGGCGACTGCATGGCACCACCTATAGTGACGTGTTTGGTTTGGTAAAGTGAATAATCAAAAGTGAAAGTGCCTACCGCCAGCACCAGGTTTAATAATACTGAGTTTACATTAGAGGGGGGAAGCTGGCAAAAAGTATGAAAAATTTTATCTAAATTGCTACCCAAAACAAAACAAACTTACAAAACACTAATAAAAATGGTAAGAAACATATTATCAACTTTAAGAAGTTGGTTTAAGATTTAATCCTGATATTGAAAATTCTCATGATAAGGAATTAGAACTATCAGAGATCTGATACATATATTTTTATACCTAACCTGTTCTATTTTCTTTCAAAGGGATGTATACACTAGAGGGATGAAACTTAAATGGTCACGTCAAATAATGTCACAGAAAAGAACAAAGAAATCTTTTAGTGACTTTGGGTAAGTCTTTACTATTTTTTTCATCTGCATAGTGAAAAGATTAGTACTTTACATTAGTATAGTAAAAACATTAGTACAAGTATTTTCAATACTACCTGTGATGACAATGAACTCAATTAATTTAGATCATGACCAGTATGTTTTTAAATGAAGTAAAAGGGATTAGAAAATAAAATCAGAGTAAATTACTAGTATTAACAGCAGGTATACCTCTGTGAAATTTGTTTTGTGCTATCTACAGGTAAAGATATTTGTGTTACTGGGTTTTGATGTAAAATATATTTCTTACTGTGTGTGTCAGGGTCAAAGAGGTTTGAAAGTCACAGAAGATACCGAATGTTCCTTTCACCTCTATTGTTGATTTCTGTATCTACTGATAATTTTATATACTTTGGTAACAGAAAAGGAATCTAATCTTGTAATTTAATCTGGCCTATGTATGAATCAAAAGTTTACAGGAGGAATCAAAGATGACCTCAAATTGCCAAATTATAAGATTCCAATGTAAATTTGTTCAAGTTCCATTAACTTTTTTCAAAGGCCCTATTATGTGCATTTCAGGAATTATTGATTTAATCAGCAGGATCACTATGGGAGAAAAACAAAATACATCCAAGTAAAATCTCGTGTGTGTTATGTTTATGTTAAAACAACATATCCTGGAGCAAGACTATCCGGGTTTGAACCCCAGTCTTGCCACTTACCAGCTGTGTAACTTTAAGTAAGTTACCTAACTTTTCTGTGCTGTAACTTCCTTGTCTATAAATTGAGGGCCATCACAGTGCCGATCTTTAGGCTTGTGAGAATTAAATGAATTATTTCTACGCGAGGCACGCAGAAAGTGGCCCAGAACAAAGTCAGCCCTTACAGGTATTTGCTATTGTTATTCTTTTCTTTGCTTTGTGATCTCTTCTTGCAAATTATTTCAAATTCCTCAAATACAAAATTACATGGGTTCAAAAATATTTACCTAATTCAACTCGCATTCTGAAAACTGACATGAAGTAGTTGAACATGGTAGTTAAATGTAGAGGTTCTATTAAGAATGCAAATTCACCACTGGCTCTAACATTTTCCCAAAGACACAGACTAAATCCTTAGTTAGGTAAAGAACTCAAAATATCTGAAATACAAAGAATTCTCAGTGCTTGTGATAATTATGGGATGGAGGGAGGGGAACAGGAGGAAGAGATACACTCTTAAAAAAACCCACTTGACTATATCTGTTAAATAGAGATATTCAGAATGCAGAATACTGATCACTGAATGGTTGTTTTGTTTTTTCTACAGATGAGGCTGGGTCATTGGGAGCTGAGATCTGTAAGTTGAGAATTATACAGGCATACCGAGGGGATCTACTGCCACTAGCAGATCTCCTAGAGTAACTACAGAAGGTGTCAAAAAATGTATACACATTCTAAGAAAGGAAAAAAATGTATTAAAATTACACTGATGGTAACCACTTTGAGCACCTCTTGTACTTGCAGAAATCAAACGTGATTTGTATTCATCTTTTGTTATCGGTATATATTGAGTATTACAATTTTAATACAATTTTCCTTTCTTAAAATGTGTGTATGCATTTATTTTCTTGGCACCCTCTGTATATAGCTATTCCCCTGCTGAGTTAGCATTCTCTACCCCACCCCTAGCTAGTACCTCAGAATCAGCGGGGGTGGGAGAGGCTTTTCTAAGATCCTTACATAAGATCCCGCTCCCCTCAAAGCATATCCTCTACTTACTGAAGACAGGTGACATGACTTTTACATATTCTGGGCTGAGGATCACTGGTTTACATGACCCTGCTTATCAGGGGTCCACACGAAGTTTTCCGTGAGTTGCAGGGTGCACAAGGACACTAACCTCTGTATATGGGCTCCATCAAGAACGCACCACCGGGCCGGCCAAAGTGGCGCATTGGTTAAGAGCTGGCTTGGGACGCCAGAGGGCCCCAGTTCAGATCCCACATATGAGGGCCAGTGACGCTGCCCTCTACAGCTAAGATGCTGAACAACAGCTCAACCTGGAGCTGGGCAGCCGTGAGTCGCCGGCGAGTAGGCTGCAACCCCTGCTGCAGTGGGTTGCCATGGGCTGCAGTGTGTAGCCAGCAGCCCGCGTGAGTGGCCAGCAGCCGCCGTGAGCGGCCGTCCAGAAGCCGGCAACTGACCTGCCTAGCCCCAGAAGAGCACAGTGATAGTGCCAACTTGGGCCAGTGAAGCAACGCCCTCCACAACTAGACTGAAGAACAAAACGACAGCGACTTGTCTGTTCCCCTTCCCCCAATTCCCCAATGCTGTTCCCATCCCCCAATTCCCCAATAAAAATCTTTAAAAAAAGAGAACGCACCACCCACTCTCTCACAGGCCATCCAAAGCCTGCCTTCGAATAAACATATCACAACTTTGGAAAGCAATCTGTTTTCTCCCAAGGCAGCCTTAGTGACTGGAACAATCCATGGGACTAAATTCTGTGTGAATGGGGTGGGTATGAAAAAAGGCCATCCAGGCTCTGATGGAGAACTTCTGCCTCAAGAAGAGTTTCTGGGGCCCCAGAAGGTAGTAGTTTGACGTAACAAAATGTTCCGTAACATACCTGCATCAGATCTTGTTTTTCTTTCTCTCCTGAGCTAATAGCCTTTCTGATAGATTTCAGTTCAGTTAGAATGGCTTTGGCTTCACTAAGTTCGTAGCCACTCTGGCCTCCAGACATTTTTTTATCAATTCTGTTAAAAGGGGGGAAAAAAAAGAAACAGAAAAAAAAATCAAAGAATGACAGAGAACAAGTTAAACAGACGGAGGAACTGGTTTTGGGGCTGTCTCAGTTGTGATTGTCTTATTCCTTGACCCTCATGTACCAGTGTCATCCTTTCAAGCTGAGTGCTTCTCCTCCTGTCTCTTCTAACCACTTCTAGCTAAGACTGCTCCCGTTCCCCAGCTCATACCCAGGCCCTTTCTAGTCATTTCCAGGCCCGGTCTTTCTGTCTTCAGTCTGTTTGGTTGATCCCACTGCTGGTAGAACTCAAATCTCATCACACGCTGATCTGATCTCCACCCTGAGGAAGGTTAAGGACATGGGGAAATGATTTCACAGAAGGACGGAAGTGCCAATGCACTGGACAACCAACCACGGGAGCTACAGATTCATCACTGCTGCCTAATTTTCCAGGCCAGAATGTTTGTGCCAAACCAGAACCTACAGTTTGGTAGGACTTTAATGAACGATAGTGATTATTATTTACACTAGTGAATACCCTACAAATTAGGATCATGTGGTTACTTTCTCATTTCTTTTAAAATATATGAAAAGGATTCATTCTATTTTTGAAATAGTTATGAGTCGGGATAAAATTGCTTGCCTTGCTAAATGAGTTCAAATCTAGGAGTGAGGCAGAAGGGCAGATGTGTTCATTTGTCAGCTAACATTGAATAGAGAGCTCTTCAATGAGCTGATTTATTACCCCCGCAGATCTGCCCACCAAATGTCCTTACAGTTCACATGGTCACCCTATGTCAGAGGATTTCATGTAACCAAAGTCTTTGTGTTTGAAGGGCCCAACCAAATTACCTAATTCTTTCAAACAAATGGTTTAACGATTTCTTCACTCTCACTCCACTGGTTCTTCCTACTACCTATGCTGCCCACGGTTCATTATGAGCACATCTGGGCTTCACTGGGGAAAGCAGGGCTAAGCCTCCACCCCCACCAGTCAACAGCTCTCCTTCTCAGACACATCCACAGAGAAAAGCCACCTGTGAAATGGGCTCTGAGCTCATCTGGTTTCAAACATTTAATAATTTATATTTATGTCAATGTGAAGGGTACAATTTGAAAACACACAGACACACAGACACACACACACACACACACACACACACACACAGTCTTATTCACTCTTCCAAACAAAGTTTACTCAAACAAGTGCAGCGTATAGATATGTATTTCTCCCAAGTACCATTTTAGTAAATATTTTATGCTGCTGAACAAGCAATTAAAGTCTTAAAGAATCTAAGAAAATAAAATAAATTTCATCATAAGGTCATTTGATAATAAAGTACAACTAATGAAATCACTGAATTAAACACATATACAGTGTTTAGGGTAGGAAGGGACTCTAGAGATCTACTAGTCACACTTCTTCCAAATGAAGAAACCAAGGCCAGAAAGTTTATGCAAATTCAGCTCCTAAATTGCCTAAACACTTAGCTAGTAAGGTAACTATCCTCAAAATAAAAGACTTGGGGACTCTTGTGACTATTACACTTAGAAGATTTGATTAAGACACTGGAAGTACTTTGAATATTGGTTAATTTCATTCACCTGGGAAGGGATTTATCAATGAAATCATTGGGTTCCTTAAGTATTAAATTTAGTTGAGGCAAAGGCTTATTTTGATTAAAAAAAAAATTGTGAGATTTCGTGAAATAGCCAGTAATATAGGTGTCTCAAACTGTGTCAAATGAATTTCTAAAACCCAAGTAATTTCTTTCTATTTGAGTAAAACCTTAAGAATTTAACAGCAAAAACAAACCTTTAATTCAGAAATCAACTTTAACATTTGAAAATTAAAAAAACAGGTAAGCTGTTTTCAGAAATAAACTTTAATATTTAAAAATAAAAGCAGGACTACTTTAGGACTGCTAATTTAAATTTCAGAGAGCTTTAAAAACAGATGACAATGTCTTGGGTAGCCATGGCTCAACTGAACGTTAAGTATGACAAGCACAAGCCATCCCAGCTCAGCATTCACCAGGGAGCCCCTTTTGGTCTTTCTTTCCTTGCTTCTGCCTCCTTTGAACCTCTCTACTTTAAATGTCACTTTTTTCCTTTCCCTCCATGTTTCTCCTTTTTCTTCTCCACTTTTCATCCTCTGCCTTTTTTCTCTTTTGACCATAACTGACAATATAATAAAATATTAGCATTATTTGCTAATTTTGAAAACAAAGTACTGTGATTTTTGTTCTTAATTTGAGAAATACTGCTTTACATTTCCCCCTAAAATTAAAAAAAAAATTATTTTGGTTTGTGTGTACCCTACAACTAATTTCCCCCTATATCTTTTTAGTCTCTTCTGAAAGAGAAGGGATTACGATTAGCGTGACTTCCCTTGAAAATAAGTACCCTAGAGCCAAACTTTCATAGAATTTGCATATGCTTTTGGCTTTCTGGGTGTTTCATCATTTCCCCTTTTACAGTTTTGAGTGAACAATGGAGGTGGCAAAGTGGAAATAAATTTCTTCCTGGAATCCATCTACATCTAAACTACACCCTCGCTTAGGCCAAAGTCAATTTTGGATCACAGACTGAAATGAATTAATGTAGAGGATAAAACCACCTTCAATCATCCAGTATGAACTACTGGACCAAGTGAAATGAAAGCCTGAGTTTAAGCTACAGTGTAATTCCAGATTCAACAAAAATGTTTCACTGTATTGTGAATAAGTGAAAAGTTACAAAAGCATGCAGTGGGACTCTGTTTAAATCTTTTCTTGAAATAAATTTTGTCATAACCCCAAGTAAAAGTCCCTTTATAGTATCCGGAACGTGGTTTCTTAAAAAGTATGGTCTCTGGGTTCAATCAATTATTATTCAATGTTCTAGTAGTATGGTGGTTAATATTTGAATGAAAACAGCTTTATTTTGTCTACAGTTGAGCTCGAGGAGAGGTCTCTGATGTGAGATATCATATCTTTCTACTCTTGGTTCAAGGGATTAGAATCATTACCAGAGAATGCCTGAATTTCTACAACAAATGTCTATTGTTTTCTTGTGGAATGTTATTGACAGATTCTTAAACATGCCTTAGATTCCTATAAAAACTGCTTGCAAGCAAACTGCTTTGAAACAATACGGCACTGTTATATCAATATAACAAAAACAGCAAGTTTGGCTAACCTTTAATCCCGGGTGGTGACATGAGTTACAATTTCACGTGCCTTCAAAATGTTTAACGTATGGCTACACATTTTGTGGTGCTCTTCAAAATTTGTTTTCTCTCCCCACTCCTGCCTGCAAAGCCCTCCTTTATGTTGACATATAATTACTAAATAACATACTTGTGTCATTCTAGGTCTGCCCAGCTTTTAGGGGAGCTCTGCAACCAACTGAAGTTCTTAGAGCATAACTATACTTAAGAACCACCTGGGGGAACTCATAAAATATACCTGGGGTGGAGACCAGAAAGGTATTTTTATTTTTAAGAGGTCCCCAGATTATTTTAATATTCAGTCAGATTTGAGAACCACTAAGATGGGAGCATCTGAAAGAATATCATGGTGAGGATTACGAGGTGAATAAGCAAAAAAGAAATAAAACCACTGTCTGACACTGAAGTCACATGGCTGGTGGTCAAGAGTAGTGACTGGGTGTCCTGAGATATAATTCATCATCCAAACATACAGAACAATCAGCTTATGTCTGCTTGGCTAGCGAACACATAGGATCTTTAAAAGAGGTGATGCCTTGCTGCCTTAGATTGCTACTGAGGGAGATGCAGGGAACAACATGACACCGATCAGAGAAATCCCTATAAATACGGCACTACAATTGGTCGCACGCAAGCAAAGTGCTTTGAAACAATATGGTACCACAGAGGGGAGTCAAAAATAGCTGACTGCCTTTCAACAGATAATGCCTTCAATCCTCTCTGTGGTCATGTGGCTATGAAACCATCAGCTTCCTCTCTTGCTTCCGAGTCCCCGTGGGTGGGGATTGTGAGAGTTGGAAGTCTCTATGAGCCTGTCAGGGTTTAGTTAGGCTGGGCCTCATTAGTAGGGAGAATGGCAGCTTCCAGGGGCTGGGAATGGGGCAGGCGTTTCCAGTTCCTGCAGCCCTCTGTCATCGGCATCATCATTTAACCTGGCTCAGCCAGAGCTATGACAAGGGCCCGTGGGACTTCAGCATACAACTGGAAAGGACAGAAGACACCGGGGAAATGAGGAACGCACTCAAGCTCCGCTGCTGACAGTCCCAACTAGCTCCCTGAGATCGTTCTCTGTTTGATTCCAGGTTACGCCTGGGGCTGACAGAGGCAGAGGGACGCCTGCAGCTGGGCCCAGGGCAGCGGGAGGAGACCCACCCAGCAGGGCCCTAGAGAAAAGCGCAGAGGCCCTGCTGTGCCTAACCTACCAGCTCCACACCTCAGTCTTCCAGCCGCTGGCAGGTGCCAGGACACAAAGTTACGTTTTTCACTTTGGTTTCTTTGAATCTCCAATGCAGAATAAAAACTTGAGATTTTTTCAAAGTATATAGATTTTCCCAAGTTTTTTGTTTGTTGGTTGATTGTTTTTTAGTCCAGAACTATGAGCTTTATGTTTTTTTGGGAAATCCGTGAGGTAGTCTGTACCTCTATTTTCTTTGTATTAGTTAAGGGGCTTTGAATTATTCTAAAGTCAATTTCAATATTTTTATACTCACTGTTGCAGTGTTTCAAAGCCTTGTTCTTTATAGAGCAATTCTTGCTTCATCTGTGAGAGCTCCCTCTTCAGCTTTTTAACCTTTTAGGAGAAATCAAGGTAAATATGAATGTTTGTGAATAATTAGCAACACTGTTTTAAATCATAATCCATTAGTAAACTATTAAACACATAAACACAGCCCTTAGTTGAACATTCACTCAACTAGTCTCTCTTTGACATAAATTCCATGGAGGCTAGATTAATTAATTATGCTTAAATGATCAATGATGTACCTTATTACTAATATTTACCTTCATCATCTTATTTAGCAACATTCCTAGTGTCTCCATTTTGTGATAAATAGCCAGTAAGGGGAGAGTCAGAACTTTAAGCCGAGGTATCTCGAACTCTAGATGCGTGTGCTCGTCCTTGCTTCGCTGGGCTCCAGGACCACAGGCCACCCTCTGCTTCTCAAACGTGTCAGGCAGTACCTGCCTCAGTGTTTCTGCATGCACTCGAAGGCTTTCCCCTCAGATTTCCAATAGTTGACTCCGTGTCACTCAGGTCTCAGCTCACATGCTACCTTTTCAGATATGACTCCTCTAACCACCCCACTCATGCCATTAGCCTGTTTTATTTAGTTCATAGTATTTTTCAAGAGCTGAAATTTTCTGTGTGCTTGTTTATTATCTGTCCCCCATAGGAATGTAAGCTGCATCACACCAGCTATATACCAAGCTTCTCCAACAGTACCAGACAGTAGGTAGTCAATAAATGTTTAATATCAAACTAATAAAAAAGATTTTATCCTATTGTCAAATATATTCTTTGGTAATAAGAATACTAAAATCTCTTATGTCAGAAAGACAGCAAAAGCCTGGTTTAGTCACGAACTAGAGGTCTACAAATGGCTATAGGAAACTTATTTCCATATGTTAAGTTATAGCCTTAAGTTTAAAGCACATTCTGTTATAGAGCATTTCAATATGCTTTTGAACTTCTATCTCCTCTTTATTTATTGACTCTCCACTATATGTCAGGTCCCAGGTCTGAAGTGTGAACAAAACAGACATGATCTTTGCCCTCAATAGTCTTAAAGAACAATGGGGAGCTAGATATTGAGCAAATAACCATCTAATGAAATAAATCTTGCCAATTACTTTAGGTGAGATAAAGGGCAAGTTCAGGAAACTTCAAGATATATAAGGAAGATGGGACCTAATTTAGTCTGAGGGGTTGGATAAAGCATTTCTGAGGAAATGATGTTTAAGCTGAGAGGGTTAGTGGGGCTTCACCTGGTAGAACGGGGTTCTCAAAAGGTACAGCTTGTGAACAAACCCTAATCTCTGTGTGTGTGTGTGTGTGGGGGGGGAACTTGGCAAATCTCTGGGATTTAAAAAATGCTACCATTGTTGTATTACAGAGGTGGTATGTAGCATGAGATTGTATTGGAAAAGAAGGCCTGATTATATGGAGTCTTGAAATCATGTTGAGGATTTCTAAGTCTTATCCTAAGACTAGTAAGAGTCAAGGAGGGATTGTAAAGCATGATCTGCTTTAAGATTTTAAAAGATCACTGTGGTGATTCTGGTGATCGGACCAGAGGGGCCAAAAGGGGCCACTGCATCTGCACTGTGGGTTGGCGTGTGAGCAGTGCTATAGCAAGTAGAGCCCAGAGCAGAATATATTTTAGAGGTAGAATCAACAGGACTTGATGATGGACTCAATGTGGACAGTGAGAGAGAAGATGTGTCAAAAAGATCACTCCCAGGATTTTGGCTTGCCAGTTGGGTGCATGAAGGTGCTTTCCTGGAGAGTGGGACAAAATCTGGGGGAAAGACAGGGTTTTCTTTAAGATATTTTTCTGAGGGCTGGCCAAGTGGCTCAGCTGGTTAAGAGCTCACTTGGGAGCGCCAGCTCTGAGCAGCAGGGCTGCGGTTCAGATCCCACATTGAGGGCCAGTGACGCTCGCCCTCTACAGCTAAGATGGTGAACAACAGCTCGACCTGGAGCTGGGCTGCTGAGTCGCCGGCGACTGTGTAGGCTGCAGCCCCTGCTGCAGTGGGTTACCATAAGCTACCGTGAGCGGCCGTCCAGAAGCCGGCGACTCCTCTGCCTCACCCAAGAAGAGCACAATGATAATACCAACATGGGCCAGTGAAGCAACGTCCTCCACAACTAGACTGAAGAACAAAACGACAGCAACTTCTCTGTTCCCCTTCCCCCGATTCCTCAGCGCTGCTCCCCTCCCCCAATTCCCCAATAAAATCTTAATAAAAACAAAACCACACTATGAAGTAGTGGCAAGAGAAACTGGAGGAAAAAAAAAAGAGAGCATCATGAAATATAAGAGAAAAAAAGTCAAGAGGAAGACTAGGCACAATGAGGAATAAAATGACAAAGGCAAGTGCTGTGTAATACTCGTATTTGTATACCTAAGGCATAATACTTTGGATATACAAGATATTCAATAATTGATCTGTTGAGTTTATCTGAGTGTTCATGAATTTGTGCCTTAAGGCACTTACATTTTATTAGGGAAATACAAATAATTGTGCTGCAAGGCCTGATTTATAACTACAAAGAGAAGTATAATGCCTCTGGAATCCGGAGGAAGGGATTGGGGATGAGGGTTGACCTCATGGAAGAGGAGACGTCTGAACTGGATTGGGAAGGTGTTGTGATTTGTGAAGAGCGATGAGCAAATTCAGTGTATCAGAAAGACATCCCAGTTTTAGTATTAGACTATTGCAAGTCCAAAGAGCCATCAGTAATCAATAGCTCATTCCACATGTATTTCTACTTCTGACAGGACTCCCAAGAGGTTTTTAGCAAAAAGACTGTAACATTTGATTTCAAAACAACAACAGTTAATCCAAAAATGAATGGCAACTCAAATAGCTGAAGCCTATCTTCACCTTTGAAAATACAGTTGATAAAAACAACGGTGATAGAGAGCCTACTTAGAACAACTGAATTAAAACAATTAGTATAGCTCACTGACATAAAATAGCATTCTACTTAAAATCATTTGTTCTGTGATGACACACTAATTTAATTTTTTTCAAAAACTATCATTTAAAGTCCAAAATTCACATTTGACAATTCAGACTCTAGGTGATGTGACATTTTATTGTATGTTGAGTGACAGTGATACAGAAAGCTAACCTATGCTTTCTTTTTTTCCATGCGACTTACTTTATATAAAGTTGGCTGTAAGCTACTGTTTTTATTTTGGAGGGTTTTCTTAGTGTATTATGTGAATGATTCTCAGCTCCTGAATATCAATGTTGCATTTTATTTTGTCAACTATGAAAAAGTTTGATTCTATTATGCTGACAAGTGAAAACAAGTATTATTTCCAACCAGATATTATTTACAACTGTTTTTGGTTTTAAGACTATGGTCTTAATTAGTTCCAACAGCCTCTCTTCTTGGAAACCATTTGACATTGTTAGCTATTAGAGGATCATTATTTCTACTCTTCCATTCTTAAATGTAGGACACAGAACGTAAAAACAAATGTCCTTAGATCACAGCTAAAGGACTACGTTAACGCTGACTTGCAAATTTAGCACACTGTGGACTCTGCTAGGAAGCAATAATGAGAGCTAAAATTCAGGAATACTTTATGTATTCTAGACATTGTGCTAACTATAAATATTTATTTTTAATCCTCACAACTACTCTCTTACATACAGTTTAATTCTTGTTTTGCAAGGGAGGAATCTCAGACCTAAAGAGAGTAAGTAATCTGCCGAAGGTTTCACGGCTACTGAGCAGCAGAGAGCAGTCTAGAACACAGGAGAATTTTTTTAAAAAACTGCCTACAAAAGTTTTAGCTATGAATGGCATGATAATACATGTGCGATCAAAGACAAACTAGAATTGTAGTAAAATGACCTAAATAAAATCTATGGCCCTTATCTTACCTTCGAAACGTCAATGTTCCAGTATCCCACCCAAACTGAAGATATGAACAGCCGCACAAGCCCGAGAGCCCCTGTTGTTTTCTCTTACACACTCAACTGCCTACAGCCGCAGCCAACCCTCTAATTGTACAGACCTATTTCTATGGAATTACATCTCAAAGCCCAGAGGACCAAACTGGAGACAAGAGAGTCATGACTTTTGCACATTTCCTCCTTTCTATACTGACTACACTAAAGCAACTGACATTTTGAATTGATTTTCAAGTTATTTCTAAAAACCAGGAAGGTGCTGTGATTAAGTGTGTTAAGTATGACTGGAAATCATAGAGCTTCTTACCATCTCTTACAATCATATTGTAGTAAGTTTTATTTTAGGAGAAAGAAGGTAACAATGAAGGGAAAGTAAATTCCAGAAACCTTTGGACCTTGGAAGAAGGATCTTAAGACAGGCAGGTTTCACAAGTCTGCCCTAAAAGTGAACCTGGCAAAATTAACGCCATAACGAGTAAAATGGCATTTTACTAATGACTACCTTCCCTTTTCACCATGCTCTCTATTGTCTTGCTGGGAGCTCCTTAAGCAAGCCAACAAAGGGCAACTGTCAACCCGCTCCTTCTGGAAAGCCTTCTCTTCATGACCGCTTCCACATCACTACAAATCCTCACCTTTAAGGAAATGAGAAATCAGTTCCAGATAGTCACAGGATTAATAATAACATTTTTTTTTTTACTTTGCTAAAGAATAGAGGAAAATAGAATCCCAGATGCTGTTAGAACCATTTGTGATGACTAATAAATGAATTCTGTCATCAGAAACAAGATGATTGAATACAATATTGTTTTAAAAACCCAAGCTTTTGTTTAATAGAAAGGAAAAAAGAGCAAAGCCATTGAGAAAAATTATATGAAACATTTATGAAATATACCACCTTGAGATACAATTAATAGAAATATAGTTAAGTCAAGGCTAGATCTCCGCAAGTAATTAAAATAAACCATTAAGTTGCCATAGGACTCAGCATAGCCTAGAGGAAGGTCTCCTTTGTGAATATTCCATGTGCACTCAAAAATAATATGTATTTTGCTGTATTTAGATGGTATGTTCTACAAATGTTAATTTGATCAGGATAATGGATGGTATTGTTCACAACTTCAGCAACTGCTGATTTTGTCTGTATATTCTATCAATTACTAAGAGAGAAGTGTTGATATATCCATCTGTAATTGTGATTTTATATTTCTCCTTTCAGTTCTTTTGGTCTTTACTTCAGGTATTTGAAGCTGTTATTATGTGTATATACCTTTAGGGTTATGTGTATATACATCATTACGTCCCATGATTACCTGACTTAATTATCAATAGGAAATCCTTAGTAATAATAACCTTGTTTTAAACTTTACTTTGATATTAATGTGGCAACTGCAACTTTTTTTGCATTTGTATTTTCATGGTATATAGTTTTCACTCCTTTAATTTTCAACCTATATGGGTCTTTATTTTTAAAATAGGTCTGTTGTAGTCATCATAGAGTTGGTTCTTATTTTCACCATTCTGATAATTTCTGCCTTTTAATTGGAGCATTTAGACCATTTATACTTAGTGTAATTATTGATATAACTGGGTTTAAATCTACTATCTTTATATTTGTTTTCTAATTGTTACATGTTCTTTTATCCTTCTTATCTCTATTCCTACCTCCTTTTGTATTAATTTTTTTTTTATGATTCCATTTTATCTCCACCATTGTTAATAATACCTCTGTATTTTCTTGGTGGGTATTCTAGGACAGGGATCAGCAAATGACAGTTTGTGGATCAAATCTACCCTGTGGACTAATTCTTTATGGTCAATGAGTTAAGACTAGTTTTCATGTTTTTGATAATTTTTCCTAAAAATGTAAAAAGAAAAATCTGTGACACAGTCTGCATGTGGCCTGCTACATCAGTTTTCTGTTTCTGCAGAATAAATTATCACAAAATTAGCAGCTTAACATTATACTTGTTTAATAGCTCACAATGTCTGGCTGGGTTCTCTGTTAAAGATATCCCAAAACTGAAATTGAGGTGTCAGCCAGGCTGAGTTCTCATGTGGAGGCTCTAGGAGAAAATCCATTCTCAAATACATTCTTGCTGTTGGCAGAATTCAGTTACTATGGCTCTAGGTAGACATGAGATGTGGTTTCCTTGCGGGGTAACATAAGAGGTCACTCTCAGGTCCTTTCCAAGTGGGTTTCTCCATCTTTACTACAGAAATGGTGCACGAATGCCCCTTGTGCTTTGAACATCTGACTTTCTCCTCTACAACCAGCCAGATAAATACTCTGTTTTAAAATGATCTATCTTTAAAGTTAGCTATGCCATGTAAAATAACCCAACGACAGAAGTAAAAATCCATCATATTCAGCCTAGAGGTTATGTAGGGTGTGTACACTGGGGAAGGTGAGGAAACAGGGAATCTTGGAGGATATGTTAGTATTCTGCTTACCATATCTGCAAAACTTAACACATTTACTATTTGACCCTTTATAGAAAAAGTTTGGCCATTCTTGCTCTAACGTACAAAATATACAGTCTACTTGCAAATGCTATTATATTCCTTTATGTATAGTGTAAGTGCCTCATGACAGCAGCCTTCTATTTTCCCCATTCTTTGTGTTATCCTATATTTTGCTTCTAAATATTTAAAGAGACTTTAAATTATTAAGAAATTTTCTATCACACAGTTATTTACTACCACCTACATTTTTTATTATTTTATATAGATCCAAATTTCTAGGCAGTATCATTTTCACTCTGCTTGAAGAAATTCCCTTTAACATTTGATATATTATAGTCCTTCAGGCAACCAATTCTCACAGCATTTGTTTGTCTGAAAAAAAAATCTTTATTTTGCCTTCATTTTACAAACTTTGTAGTAATTGGCAGTTACAAAATAGTCACAAGGATGTGAAGTACAGCATAGGGAATGTAGCTAATAACATTGTAATAACTATGTATGGTGACAGGTGGATACTAGACGTATCTCATCTCTATGCTATATGCCTAAAACTAATATAATATTGAATGTCAGCTGTAATCGAAAAATAAAAAACAAATTTTTAATTTATAATAAAATATATACATAATAAATTCCACCACTTAGCCATTTTAAATGTACAATTGGCATTAAGTATGACTATCATCACTAGTCATCTCTAGAACTATTTCATCATCCCAAACTGAAACTCTGTACCATTAAACAATAATTCCCCATTCTCCCTTCCACCATGCCCAGTAGCAACTAGTCTACTTTCTGTTTCTATGAATTGTCTATTCTAGGCACCTCACATAAGGGGAATCACACAATATTTATCCTTTTGAGCCTGGCTTATTTCACTTAGCATAATGTTTTCAAAGTTAATCCACGTTGTAATATGTATTAGAATTTCATTCCTTTTTAAGGCTGAATAATATTCAATTGCATGTATACAGGCATACCTCTTTTTATTGTGTTTTATTGTGCTTCACAGATATTGCGCTTTCATCAACATCATGGCAAGACCCTCCATCAGCAAAAAGATTACAATTTGCTGAAGGTTCAGTTAATGGTTACTATATTTTAGCAATAAAGTATTTTTTAAACTTAGGTATGTACATTTTTTTTGTTTTTTTTTTTTAGACAATGCTATTGCACAATTAATAGACTACAGTATAGTGTAAACATTTTTTTAAAAAAACGTAACTTTTATATGTACTGGGAAACTAAAAAATTCACATGACTCGCTTTATTGCAATATTCGCTTTATTGTGGTGGTCTGGAACTGAACCTGCAATATCTCCGAGATGTGCCTATATACCATATTTTGTTTATCTATTCATCCGTTGATAGATATACAGGTTGTGTAATGGTTAATTGTGTGTGTCAACTTGGAGGGAATTTTTGGATGAGATTAATATTTAAATTGGTGGACTCTGAGTATGGAGCTTTACTTCCATAATGTGGGTGGGCCTCACCCAATCAGCTGAAGGCCTGATTAAAATAAGAAGACAGGCCTCCCCAAGTAAGAGGGAATTCTCTAGGACACTGCCTCAGGCTTCATGGCACCATTGGCTCTCCCAGGTCTCTGCCTGCCGGATTTGTACAGAATCTGCATCATCAGCTTCCCCACACTGGAGATTTAGATTTGTCAGTCTCCACAATCATGTGAGCCAAGTTTTGTAATAAATCTCTTTATACATTTACATACATACATCCTATTGGTTTTGTTTCTCTGGAGAGCCCTGGCTAATAAAGGTTATTTCCACCTTTTGACTATTGTGAGTCAAGTTGATATGGACACTGGTGTACAAGAATCTGTTGGGAGTCCCTACTTTCAAGTCTTTTGGGTATACCTAGAAGTAGAACTGCTAAAGCAAGTGGCCATTCTGTTTAACTTTTGGAGCAAATGCCATACTGTTTTGCATAGTGGTTGTACTATTTTCCATTCCCATTAACAATGCACAAGTGTTCCAATTGCGCCACATTCTCACCAACGCTTGTTTTTTTTTTTCTGTTTTTTTTTTTTTAAAATATAATAGCCACCCTAATGGATGTGAACTGATATCTTATGGTTTTGATTTGCATTTCCTTAATGACTAGTCATGTTTGTCATCTTTTCATATGCTTATTGGTAATTTGTATATCTTCTTTGGAGAAATATCTATTATAGTCCCTTGCCATTTTTGAAACTGGGTTGTGTGTCTTTGCCTTCAATTTTGAGATATTTTCACTAGCTATAACAATCTAGGTTGACATTTTTCTTTTAGTACTTTGAAGATATCAGTCCAATGTCCTATAGCTTACATAGTTTCTGATTAGAAGTCTGCTGTAATTATTATCTTTGTTTCACTGTATGTAATGTGTCTAATTTCTATGGTTGCTTTTAAGACTTTCTCTTTATAACTGATTTTCGGCAATTTAATTATGATAATACTTTGAAGCAATCTTGTTTGTTTTTATCTTGCTTTGGAATACCTTCCTCTACCAATGGATTTATAGTTTTAATTTCTCCAAATTTATTTTTGTGATTTCCTTCTCCTTGCTCTTTTTTGGGGACCTTAACACATACATTAGACCTTATAATATTGTGCCACAGAACTCTGATGTGCTGTTAAATTTTTCTCAGGCTCTTTTTCATCTGTGTAATTCATTTTGTATAGTTTCTATTCCTGTCTTCAAATTCACTGCTTTTTATTCAGCATCTGGGTTATTCTCCATCCAATGTATTTTTCATTTTTGATATTGTATTTTTAATCTGTAAAAGTTTCACTTTGATCTTTTTTATATCTTTAGTTTCTTCATCGTTTTACTTTACATTCTTGAATATATATGTATGTATATATATACACACGTTTTAACATGTTTGTCTGCTAATTAAATAATAGCTGTCATTTTTTCTTTTTGTTACAAGTCTTGCTCTTTGAATGTCTGATAATCTTTAGCAGTGTTATTGACGTATAACTGACATATATAATTAAATGAATGTTTAATGTTTAAATTATATACTTTAATAAGTGCTGACATATGTATATACCCATGAAACCATGAACACAATCAAGATAACGAACATATCCATCATTCTCCCAAAAGCTTCCTCACGTCCCTTGGTAGTCCCTTCTTTCAGCCTCTCCCCACTTTTCTCATCCCCAACATGCATGGACGTTTTTGACTAGCAGCTGGCCATTGTGCATTTTACATTGTTGGTGCTGGATTTTATTGTAGTCTCTTAAAGAATGCTGGACTTTCAAATAGCACACAGTTAAGATATTTTAAATC
Source organism: Hipposideros armiger (assembly GCF_001890085.2). NCBI lineage: Eukaryota > Metazoa > Chordata > Mammalia > Chiroptera > Hipposideridae > Hipposideros > Hipposideros armiger. The sequence continues at coordinate 1,180,097 of NW_017731831.1, forward strand.
AGTTAGGTCCATTCAAGGTTTACTTTAATTTTTGTTAGGATAGGTTCAAAGCAGCCTTTAGTCTTAGATTAATTTGGTCCAACTACTGAGGTCTCTACCTGATGCCCCATGTCTTATGAGGTCCCTCCATTCTGTCTGGTGGAAACACGAACTATTCTTCATCCTGTGTAAGCTCTGAGAACTGTTTTTCCTACTGTTTTCTTTCTCCAGCCTTGTTATATTTTATACCATGCTTAATCAGTATTCAAAGATTTGAGGAGATCCTGTTAGAAATCCCCAGAGCTTGTTCTTGCTCTTTATCTCTCTTGCTTGGCTGGCCTTTTTTTTTTTTTTTTAAGATTTTATTGAGGAATTGGAGGAGGGGGACAGCATTGGGGGAATCAGGGAAGAGGAACAGACAAGTTGCTGTCCTTTTGTTCTTCAGCCTAGTTGAGGAGGACGTTGCTTCACTGGTCCATGTTGGTATTGTGATCACTGAGCTCTTACTGGTTGAGATAGTTGCTCGCCGGCCATTGGACAGCTGCTCACGGTGGCTCACGGCAGCTCACTGCAGCCCCACTGCAGCCTATGCCATTGCTGGCCACTCACAGCAGCCCAGCTCCAGTTTGAGCTGTTGTTCACCATCTTAGCTGTAGAGGGCGCAGCATCACTGTCCCATGTGGGAATCAAACCAGCAGCCCCGCTGTTCAGAGCTTGCGCTCTTACCAACTGAGCCACTCGACCGGCCCTCTTTCTCTCTCTCTAGCTCTTACCAACTGAGCCACTCGGCCAGCCCTCTTTCTCTCTCTCTAGCTCCCTCCTCTCCAATATTCTTCACAAATCCTAGATACTTGCACTTCACTGAACTTTGTTCTGTCTCTTTAACTCAGGCACACCACTAGATCACGTGTGAGTCTTCTTGCTGCGCTGCAGACAACGCCATCTCAGGGCTCCCGTTTCCCTTCAGTTGGGAATTAGCATTCTATCGGCTGTTGTCCAATGTCTGCAAACAGTCCTTTTATAAAGTTTGTCCAGTTCTTTGCCTGTTGTTATAGGACAATTCCCATAGCAGTTAATCCTTCCTGGGCAAAAACAGAAGCCAGTTGGATCTTTGAAAAGATATTCATGTGATTCCAACAGCCTGAATTTTAGGCAGAGTATCTCCCTGTTGGACCTATTTCATTAATCTCTTTCTTTCTCTCTCTACAAGATCTAATTTTGGGATTTAATTGGCTAATCTCACATCACAAAATTCTATTCCTCTATATCTTGAAGTCTGGTTCAGCTCTCTTGGAGTCTGGTTCTTTGATTAAGTAGAAGCTGTACAACTATGTCTATCACCCTCAACTCTAGAAATAAATATGTAGATGAAAATGCTGAAGACTGCAGAATATATGTAGTATAAATAGATACATTTTTCTCTCACTACTTCATTGTCATGGCCTCAGGAGAGTGATTCTCCCAAAATTTAATGTGAACACATTAGGTCAATATATTTATTGTGTATATGTCATGGAAAAGTGTTGAAATACTAGGAAGTGTTGGTTTGAATGTATTCACTATAATAGCTTTTTATCTCATACAGTTCCAGAAAGCTAACTCCTATAGCCCTTTGAAAAATGAGTGAATGACTCTTGTAGGCTTTATAGGATCATTTAAAATTGATCATTTATGAATCATTATTTTCCTATTTCTTTCTGCTTAGATTCTATATTCTATCATAGGAGATGTTAAAAGCATTTAATTTTGTAAAATGCCATGAGCATTATGAATATAAGGGAGTTTATAAATTAAGATGTAGAAGACTGTAAGTTATGGCCAGAGAGATTGATATGGTAGTTTATCTAGGTGAGAAGAAACTACTGGGTTGTCAGAAAAGTCATGATGTATTTTGTCTGTTTTTCAAAGGTCATTTATTTATATAAAGAACAAAGATCAATCAATGATATATTGCCTGTTTTGTTTGATAACCTTTTGCCATCTTTCAATGAGCTTCATAATTCCTCATTCATAGAAGGACCTGTCTTTATTTGCGAAAAACTGAAAAAGGTGCTGATTTACAGCCTCATCTGAATTGAATGTTATACCACGCAAGGAGTTTTGAAGAGAGCGAAACAAGTGGAAGTCTGACGGCACAAGGTCAGGCGAGTATGGTGGGTGTGGCAACACATCCCATCCAAGTTCCAATCATTTTTGACTGGTGATCAAACTTGTGTGTGGTCTCGCATTGTTGCAATGAAACACAACTCCTTTACAATTAACAAGCTCTGGACGTTTCTGGATGATGGATTTGTTCAAACTGTCCAATTGCCAACAGTACACATTCAAATTGATTGTTTGGTTCCTTGGTAGGAGCTTGAAAAACACAACACCTTTAAAATCCCACCACAATGAGAGCATAACCTTCCTCTGATGAATGTCTGCTTTCGATGTCATTTGAGGCGAATCATCACGTCGGGACCAAGACAGTTTGAACACCACATTGTTGTAAACAATCCACTTCCCATCACCAGTTATATCAGTCGTTTCTAAAAAGGATCCCTGACCTCTTGTTTAATGAGCATACTGATGTTTATACGCACCATCAAATGAACTTCTTTGAGTTCATGCAGAACCGAAATATCGAGCTTGCTTACGTATCCCAGCTTCTTCATGTGGTCGTGAATGCTTGAATGATGGATGTTCGATGTTTCTACAATCTCTCGTGTCGTGTAACGTGAGTTTGACTTGATCAATCCTTTTATTTTGTCGTCATCAACCTTGGTGGGCCTCCCTCACCGAGGAGCGTCGTTGAGATCAAAATCACCAGCATGGAATTTTGTGAACCATCATTGGCACTCACCTTCTTGAGAGCTCTGTCACCATAAACTTTATGAAACTTTTCACAAGCTTGACACATGTTCTTCCTTTTATGGAAGTAAAACAGTAAAGTACAGCAAAAATACAGAGTTTGGTCTTCCATCTTCAACTTGTTGTAAAATCTCCAAAACGCAACCAAATCGCTCAATTTTGTTTAGAATGAAGGTAGAACTGTCAGCTGTCAAAGGACATAGCAATAACATAGATGCGAATGATTCTAGAACTTCCAAAACTGAACTAGTGCCATCTGTTGCAAACATGCGTCATGACTTTTCCGACAACCCAATGAATATCTCCTTCCCTAAAACAGTGTTAATGACGGATTTCTTTTGAAGTATGTATTATAATATTATTTTGCCTGCAGTATGGTACCCTTTAAAGCTAGACAAGGAGACTAAAATCATTAAAGAGAGAAACAAAACATTATGAAATCACTAAGTGTGGTTAAGTGTTATAGTTTTACTCTACTCAAGGTCTGAGTATGCTTTTATTGCAAAAAGCACTACTGTACTATGAATTTTAATTATTTCAAGTTACTAGTATGTCATAATAGAGATAGCAGTTCTTGCATTAAACAAAGTACCTCTCTCTCATTTTCTCTTTTAGCGTTGCTCTCTTTTCTTTAGTGAATGTGAATTAAATCATATCGTTCTTCATTTCTTTCAAAATTCACTAAGACTGGTGTACTATTTTGTAACCCAACATCAACTATAACACAAATTCACTTCTATACATCCTAAAAGAAGAATAACCGTATCTAATGTATGGTTTGGTGCTGCACGTTAGTATCCCTCTTTCTTCTTAATACCCTGAAATCAGGTAGGTCACAGTTGAAAGAACTTGGGATGTAAGCTAAGCTTTAAATGTAGTATCAGTAAAAGCATATCTCTCATGTCTGGTCAAGAGACAAACCTTATTTGTAGCAATTCACATTCTCAGATGACATATTTCTTTTCTTCTGAAGTGCACTGCTATGATTTTTGTATGTTAGTTAGGTAAGTGGTTAAAGTGTCATAATTTGACGTGTACATGAGTTAACTCTACTAACAGTTACAAACTAAGCTTTAAACTCAGCTGCCATTCTTTTAAATCTGTGCCCAAGATTACAAATATGTGAGATTGTGGATGACTCTTCTAAGTTCATCGCCACAGCTAAAAATAATTCAAAGTGAATTCATACTAACAATGTATAAATAAATATATTTGAGAACAAAAGATAGTATGTTGGTATTAATAGCAATGTCTACTAACCAGCCGTGTGTTTAGAGTACAAATGATTTAACCAAAGGGGACTTTGTTTTGTTTATTCATTTCTTTTGTTTTTTATTAGAAAATTCAAAGGTGGATCAGAGATATGCTATGAAGCTCAATAAATTTTTCAAATGCACTTGTACTGAGTATATTAATTAAAGAGGCATTAATTTACTCATTTCACCATTTCAAACAACTAGAAATAAGCTGCCAACAAGTTACTATTATCGCATTTGACCAAGGAGGAAACAAACCCAGTCACCACCAGTACCTCTGACCATAATATAAAATAATATAAAACAGATGTTTCAGACAGATGGTTCTCAAATACTTGACCCACTAGCTCTAATCCAGTAAAACAAATGCAGCACGCCTGCTAACATTGTGGCATAAGAATAACAAAGTATGAAGTTAGTGTTTGGCTTTGTCTAGAAAATTGTTATTGTGACTAAAAATACAGGCAGGTACTCCAAGACACCAAAATAACGAAGAATTATTTCATTCCTGAGTTACTACTGGGTTGTTGGAAAAGTCATGACACATTTTTGCAATGAAAAACATAGAAAAAATACGTCATGACTTTTACGGCAACCCAATATTTCTGTGGCATTAATTTGTGACAGCAACTATAAGTACACAGTGATTCCTCCGTGGCAGACAAGCCAGGAAAGTCCAGTTTATTAAAATCCAGGAGCTTCTGCTCAGTCACCCGTCCACTTCTGCGTGGGCAGGGCATCCTGAAAGGGCTACCTAGCCCAAATGTGCACACATGGCAGAGAGAGCGCACCATCTGTTTCATGGTGTTCAAACCATGACACAGTTCAAAACATCACAATAGCAACAAGGGCCAACTCACAGCAGGAGTACTTCTAAAAAAGGCATTTACACTGACAGGAAGTGTTAAACAAGCACCTATTCACTAATGAAAGAGATGAAGACAGTGTCGATTCTGATCTTTTATTATAGTCATTTATGAATGTCTATGTCCTCTTTGCGAGTGAAGCGCATTGTTCAGGAGGGCACTCCTGTCCAAATCATCTTGTGGTCACACAGTTATAAACAAATCTATGAGATAGGAAATACACGCTTCTGAGAGTAAAAGCATATTAAACCCAGCATAAAATACATTTAGCTAAGAAATCCGCCTGCATGAGGAGACAGGTCTGGGGAGTGTGGCCACTTGGGATCCCCTGGTATCTCCCTGGTTGAGATGGATATTCTCAAGATATTCTTGAGAAAGAGACAGAGAAATATGCGTGAATTGACAGAGTAAGGGGTCTGCGATACATTGGAAGATGTTTATGGTAGAAAGACACAAAACACTTCTATCAATGACTCCCTAAATTTAACCCAGAAATCCAAACTGAAGAGAGGTTTGGCTTTCAGAAAGTATGGACAATCTTTTTTCACACTCTTTTTTTAAGAACAAATAGAAAAATCATGAGAAGAAAAAAATTAACACAACATCTATTTGAAGACACTGGTAAACTACCAAGGCAGCAAAAACTTGTGTTAAAGACCCAAAAGGTAAAGCAAGCTCATAGTCATGATCCCGACTGTGCCGTTTCTCCTTTTGAGGCATCTGCGTATGCAATAGAGACTAAAAAGTTGGGAGAATGCAGTGGCTGAGAGGCCTGAGATACAGAAAACTAACTACTGGCAGGCCCATTGAGCAGAGAGGCTTGGGGACAGATTTGGAGCTCAGCTTCCATTAAGCATAAAGGGTTTTCACAAAACATCCCAGGAGTTCAATTGGGATTTTGAAGAGCTTTGCCCAAGGAGAAAAGGTAAACTGGAACTAGACCCACTCTTAGAAAAGGAATGAAGCCCCGATTTCAGACAGCTCAAACCTCGACTGAATTAAAACGATCTGCCCCGGCCTAATCACCTATAAGAAGTTAAAAACTAAATTGTCTCTGAAGGATAAGACGATCATCCAAAACCTCAAATTCTCTTTATACGTTTTCACACATAATATGTGGGCTCTTAATAAAAAGTAAGCAGCTATAAGAAGTCAAATATTGATTAAAAATCAAAACCATTCTTCAGAACATGCTGAAGAATCCAACATATAGAAAATTTAGATATTGTGTTAATCAAGACATGTAATTTAAGAACTGTGATTCTTTTGTTTAAAAAATTATATATCAATGCTCAGAATTTGAGTATTGTAACTAAACACAATATAAAACAATCAAATAGAAATTTTAGAACTGAACAGTACACAGTGGAATTAAGCTGGAATCAATAATAAAAGATAATATAATGACCAGCTATTTAAAAATTAAGCAACACACTCATGTGAGAAATCATAAAGAAGTTGGAAAAGTTAGAGTATTTTTTTAACAAGAAAAAAACAAACAGAAGTTTATTAACATGTGTACCTTATGTATACAAGAGAAATGGGGGGGGGTGCGGGGGGAATGTGTCATTCTCTGAAGTGGCCTGAGGGGATGGGGTATGTAGGTCTCTCGGGGGAACGTAAATGATTTGGGGGAAAAATGAATGGGCCCATATGAGAATAGATGGAAGATATGAGGGTTTGTGACGAAGTTCCTCTGGGTATGGTGTTCACTTCCAGTCTCTCCTGTGATAAGTCAACCATCCATCCCTAGTTGATGAAACTCCCGGTGAGGGGATTTATGACAACTGAAGTTCCTCTTGGAGGATCTGTCCTTAGTCAGATAAGGGGAGTTCAGAGAAAGCCTCTCTCTGCATTTGCTGTTTTTCAAGTGTCTACAGCTCAAAATACATGATCAATATACTAAAGTGGCATACTTTGGGGTAGCATATTATGCCACCCTTGAGTAGCATGTATCAGAATCTCTTTCCTTTTTAGTTAGAAAGTATTTTGAACTGATTGATAACAAAAATACAAAATTCAAAACCTGTGGGATATAGGCAAAAGCCATGTGCAGGAAGTAATTTAGGGCTCTAAGGGCAGATATTAAAAAGTAAGAAAGGCTCAAATTGTTTGTAAGTATTTGTTAAAGTTGAAGCTATGAATATTTTTTGACACAGAAATTTCACTCCTAATTGCATAACAAAAATGTGTACATATGTGCACCAAAAGACATGTATAATAGACAGTAAAGCATAAGTTTTAATTATCAGACATTGGAATAAATTGTAATGTTCATCATTAGTAGAAGACATAAAGAATTTACGGTATGTACCCAAAAGTGGAATGCTTTACAGCAATAAAAGTTTATGTGGACAAATCTCAAAATGTTCTTGAGCAAAATAAGCCATCAAAAAATACATGTGGTAGTATTCCAGTTTTACAAAGTTCAAAGCAGGCAAAAAATTAACCTATAGTGTTGATGAGACCAGTATTATCTTTAGAGAGAAAGACAATGAGGGGACACAAAGGGGGGCTTCTGGGGTCATGGTGATAACCTATTTCATGACGTAGGTAATGGCTGTATGAATTTACTTACTTGAACAGTCTGTAAGACTCCAAAAATCAAGGATAAACAAGCTCTGGCTTTAATAGCAGTTTGGTCAAAAAGACTTAGGGCAAAAATCAGGAAATAACCCATGAGAAAGTGTGAGAAGCTAGTGAAGTTTGATCTAGAAAAGGAATGGCTTGATGTTGCAAATCATGGACATCTTTAAATATTGGGCTGTCTGATTAAGGAGTAACTAAGGCTCAACTCTGAAAGACATATTTCAGCACGATAAGGGAAAGAAAGTGATGGAGATTCAAATTTTGATTCAATATACTAACTACAAATAGTAACACTGCCTAATAATGGAACACACTCTGTCTCAATAACAAGAACAATCTCAATCACTGAACAAGTTCTAACAGAGGCAGAAAGACTGTCTATCGGGAATAAGTGGAGGAGGTCCCTACATTGAATGGAGATGGCAAATGACCACTAAAGCCCCTTCCCCGTCTTCAGAGTCTATGCATATGTTGAATATAGAACCACAATTTAAAAAAACCTTACCCTTAATCGCGTAGTGGAGATCTCAGCTTTTAAAATATCAGGATCATATTTAGTACTAGATGAAGATCCTGAAAACACTTTTCAAAGAGAAAAAAGAAAAACAAGGTTGCATAACTAGTTCTTAGCTTAGAATTTACAAACTCTAAAAACAACAAGATTTACATGCTTCTGTGGATACTTACTTACTTTATAATTCCTTTATTGTCATTCATCAGACACCTAAATATAAAAAGTAATCTTCAAACCTTTATCATTGTTTTAAAAAACTCAAGAAAGAAAAATGTCATAAAGACCCTGGTACTCAATTTTCTTCTGAATTTTATACTAGCGTATAAAATCTTAGAAGACCTTATTACAGATACTGTTTATCGGAGCTTTGCATTATCGAGAAACTTAATTTAGGTAGAATTTCTGAGTCCATCATAGCTGCTTCTTTAAACAAAGCCAGCTCCATCCATATAATCAGGTTTTAAGATGAGAGAGGAGTAAATCAACTCAGGTGGTCAACAGAAACTTCACTCTAGCTAATAGTTCCAGATCCTGCCCACTACAGATAGTGAACAAGAGAAGCAAAAAGGGCTAAATTATTTGCCTTGATCTGAAAAGGTAAAAATTAACTAATAAATAAATAAAAGGCAACCAGGCAGAGGGAGGAGTAAAACAGAAGGGATACGTAATCCCCAAATGAGGAGACTTTGATCTGGAATGAGGTCAAGGGGTTTTACTGAAAAATTTGTGGTGTGCCCGCCACCCCTCCCCAACCCCAATGGCTCTGAGGGACTCTTCCTGCCGAAGAAGGAACAGGACCCTCTCCACACAAACTCCACACAAACTCCAAGTGCCCTTCTGTTATTTACAATTTGGTCCCCAAGTCTAAAGTCTGAACAGCCACCTGTACTTACAGCTTGTGTGAGAACTTGACTTTTCCTTATAGGCATCATTTAATCGTACATATTCATCTAGGGCCAAAGCCAGTCTTTGCTCCTTCACGTGGTACAGCTCCTTTTGTGTCCGGAGGGCATCCTGGGCCACCGAGAGATAGTCCTTGAGCATTTTCTCCTGCTCCCCCCTCCATTGCTTTCTTGGATCTTCAATCTGTGTGGTTTCTGAAAATACATTAGGTGGGTTATTTTTTTATAAACTTAATTATGCTTTTGGGGGGAATATTTAAGCTTTAAAATCTCTGAACTCTGTTATATGTCCACAACAATAAATACAGAAACCAAGAGTAAATATTTTGAAAGTTTTATACAGTTATGGTATATCTATTGACTCTAATAGTAATACTGGGGACTACAGTTTGTATTTTCTCCCCCATTTTTCTAATAATTCAAATTATTATATTTTACAAAAATATCAGTCAGTCCATAGTGGATTAGAAATTTAAAAACAAACTAACACCGCTGGTCCTAGTTTGAGGACAATGCTTGAAGGCACGGTTCTTGGTTCTGCACTTCTGTGCATGAGAATCTCCTAGCGAGCTCTAAAAAAAAATCCCAGACCAATGAGAGTTTCTGTGGGTGGGACCCAGATGCTGGTAGGTTTAAAAGCCCCTCACTCACGTGATTCCAGTAAGCAGCCAAGACTGAGCGCTCTCACTCTGCCACATCTCAAACACTGCCTCCTCCAGGAAATTATTCAAACTGTCCGATCCTATACTTGCTCAGACTTGCCTACTGTGCCTCCCCCATTCCTCTCTTGGAAACCACAAGAAAGGCTCTGGCCCATGCCTTCTCCTCCACTCCCCTGCCTCCTCACTGACCTGGGTGCTTCCCCATGTGGCCCTGCGTGGTGTGGTGTGCCCTCTGCTCTTGGGAACTGTAAGTTATACAACTTCTTTTGATGACATTGACCTCTTTGTGTCATCACTCAGTCACCTCTATAAATTAAACCCAGTACAATCAGAACAGGTGGGTCATATGGGCTGGCCACTGTTATGACAATGAGAACCTGTCCTGACAAATTAGGATAGGAAAATTAATTTATTAATTTGCTGGAATGTCTAGTGGCATGTAATGTCTTCAACGTGCTTTGCATATGATTCTCAATCTTAATGTAGTCCATCTCAGTATTTCTGGTTGGTCCCAAGGGCTACAGTGAGTCAAAACCCAGAGAATGATATGAGGTGAACTGATGTGACCACAAGAATCTCTAGAGGTCAGGTTGGTTCTAATGTTCAATCTGGTCTCTAGGGATAAGGGATAAAATAAAGTGGCTCAGGCTGTGGAGCCTGGGTCCCCTTAGGGTCTAGAGAAGCCCTGGCTGATTGATAAAGGGGCCTGGGTCAGCCAGACACACCATAACCACTGCCCCAGACTTGGAGACTTCGCTTCTTAGTCACTGCAGTCAGTGAATTTTCTTTAAAGTGCTAAGAATTCTGAACATTAATTTTTAAAGATGTAAATATTTTGATATGCAAAAGAGGTATATCTCATGCAATTGTGGAGAAAAATATGCTAGAATCAATGTCTAAAGAAGAGGTGCAGGAGGGGACAGCCCTGGATGGACAGGCCCTCCAGCCAAGAATCTTCAAGGACGTCATCACGGTGGGGCAGCCGAGCCACGTGGGGACTATGAAGAATGGGCAGAGACCAGCCAACAGGAGCCTAAACTTCTCCATTGTAAATATTCATTATAACTCAGGTCTGGCTATCCAAAAATGTTACAGTTTTATATATATACTGCATGCAACCCGGCTCAAAGTACAGAACTTATCCCTCTAACAAACAGAACTTGACAATCTTAAAAAAAGTTTTCATAACTGTGGACCCACAATAATCCTCACCTGCTAGTATTCATGCCCTTAAATATGAGCTAGACCTTACGACTTGTTTCTAATGAACACAACAGTAACTAAGTGATGGGACATCACCTGAGACTAGGCTACAAAAGACTGTGACTGCCATCGTGCTCTCGCCATCTCTCTCCCTGGCTCTTGGCTATTTTGCTCTAATGAAGCAAACTGCCCTGTGTAAGCCATCCTATGGAGAGGACCACGTGGCAAGGAATGAGAGGGGCCACTGGCCAGCAGCCAGCAAGGAACTGAATCGTGCCAACAACCACATGGGTGAGTCTGGAAGCAGATCCTTCTCCAGTCACGCCTGGGGACAGCTGCAGTCTGGCTAACACCTTGAAGGATGCCGTGAAAGTCCTTGAGCCAGAGGATCTAGCTCAGTCTTGCTTGGATTTGTGACTCACAGAAGCTGTAAGATAATAAGTGTGTTTTTTTAAGCCACTGAGTTTTGGGGTAACTTGTTATATTGAGATATATAACTAATAAAATAACCAAAGAAAGAGAGAATACAAATTGAAAATGTATGGGAAAAACTTGAAATGTTTATAAGTTATAATAGTTATGGAAAGGTTTATACTCCCAGTTTTCTCTCTGAATATCTTTAGGGGTTTTATCTAATCATATTTCCCTACATATTGTGGAATTCGCATACGTTCAATAAAATACCTGCAGTTAAATTTTCACAAAACACTGAAAGTAACACATGAATAAAGTACGACAACAACAATAATAATAATAATAAACTACTAGCATTTGTTTTGAACAGATCAGCAGAAACGTTCCAGTAGACCGCCTTAAATACTGTGCACTACAGGAGATTCAGCAGGAAACAGTTCTGTTTCTGAAATACTGCACAATTCAAATACAGACTACAAAAGAGCGTTCCCAATGGAATCTCACAAGGCTTCATAAAGCAGGATTGTGCTTTATCTCCATCAGCTATATTTGCTGAATAGACTTGTGAAGAATATTTATTAAATGTAAATACTCAAAAAAAGTGTATTACACAAATGTGGTATTTTTTAAAAGACCTGGTGGCCTTGGGAGATCATTGTATTATAATTGCAACATAATTTGCATGTTATCTACTGTATGAAAGAAGTAATATAGTACTTAGTGTTAAAACGTCACATACCTCAAGGAATTCATATTCCAAAAGTTTTATAGATGTGAAACTTTATAGAGAACACATTGCGAGTTACAAGAGTTTTTCATGAAAGATAACATTCGACTCTTCAAAGGAATATTATTTCTGTCTATCGTGCATGTCTCTACTCTTCCTGCTGTGATCAGGAAGATGAATAAAAGAAATGTGAGTAACTTTCCTTATCTTCCTTTTCAGAAACTACCTGCTATGCTTATTAGTTTGTTACTTCTACAATTATTGACCACCTACCACATGTGATAGGAGAAAAAAGATGTTCAGGCATGATCCTTCCTTCCAAGGACTTATAAAACGTAAAAGAAATTGTGACACATGAATTAAAACAAAAACACAACTATTTTATGCAGTAGAAAGTGATATGAGCCTTGAGAAGAGAATGGTTAAATGGCATGGCAGTTTAGAGACATAGGGGTTTCCTCTGGCTGAAAAAGTAAGCTCCGAAGGAACAGGAGGTGACTAAATAGGGCTTTGAAGGGTTCCAGACAAGAGGCCCTTCAGGACCTAGCCCCTGTGTACTTCTCCAGCCCTCTTCCCCGCCCCCTCCACACCAGCCTTCAGCTGCACTGAATTTCCTTTCCTTCTTTCATCAAGCTCTGCCTTCTGTGGCCTCTCCAGGCCTTTGGCTTTATTTGTGGTCTTCCTTCTCCCAACCCCCAAACCCTTGTTCTCTAGGCCTGGTTAACTCATTCTTTGGGTTTTGGCTTAAAGACCCTTCTCTAACAGCCCAGCTACACCTTTCAGAATGGATAGGTTGCTTCTACTTGTTCTCCGTTCTTCTATTAGCGTGATGATGATTCTTTCCATATTCTATTATACTTTCTCATTTCTCCCCCAGTACTCCAAAGGGACTAGCCTACGGTTTCTTAATATCAGATTAATAGCTACTAAACTCATTTTGTAAGTAATAGTGTGCCACAGAAAGGTTATAAGCAAGTGCATGAAAAGATCTTAGCTGTATTTTAGGAAGATCATCTGAAGAAATGTGAGGTTCTACTATCAAAAGTTGATACAATTGTGCAGAATTTTCTTTGATGGAAGATTACACATTAAGTGAAAAAAGCAGTTTATAAAAAAAACAGTATGTGTAATATAATCATACCTGAAATATAAAATATATTTAAAACTCTGTGTGTGTGTGTGTGTGTGTGTGTGTGTGTGTGTGTGTCAATATGAAAGTCTAGGGCGGCTGGTTGGCTCAGTTGGTTAGAATGCAGTGCTCATAACACCAAGGTTGCCAGTTCGATTCACATGGGCCAAGGAGCTGTGCCCTCCACAACTAGATTGAAACAACTACTTGACTTGGAGCTGATGGGTCTTGGAAAAACACACTGTTCCTCAATAAAATTTCAAAAAAAAAATGGAAGGATACATACAAAAAGGTTTAGAATACTTAGATATCTCTGCGTTGTGTGACTATAGATACATTTTTTCTTCCTTTATTTACCTACATTTCATATTTTTCTCCTCTGCGCATCTATTACTTTCACAAAGTTTTGTTTTGTTTTTTAAAAAAGGAGAAGGAACAAAAGGCACAAGGTAGCGAGGGTCTGAATCAGGAAAACATCAGTGGAAAAGAGGCTAACAAAGCAAATTTGAGATTATGTTATAGAGAAATAATCAACAGGAATTGATGAGATGATTATAAATTTTTCAGTTGAGCAAGCGCAAGGAGTACGATGTTTCAAAAAATAATGAAGTCAAAAGGAAAACTGAAGAATCCCATTCATACTTATTTGTTCTAAAGTTTTGATAGCAACATAGGTAGCAGTGATGTTATAACTGGAAATGCTTGACCAAATATTAGGGCAAGCCAGAAATATGGACAGAAGTCATGTGCGTGGCAATGGCAAAGGAAAGGACCGTTGCAGATACAGCTGCTGGCGGACGAGGGTGAGGGCAGAGCTTGGGAGAATGACAAGATACAGGGGCTCACAAAAGGAATATGATGAGGCAAGCGAGGAGAGAAAGAAGGAACAGTCTGAAGTGAGAAACATAAGGTTCAAGATGAAATGCATGGGCACCTATGTCAAGTTGACATCCAGGAAGAAGAAAAGGACGACGGTGACTGAGAGGAGCCTCTGAATTTGACAACGATACAAAATTTGTAAATTATCACATAGCAGTAATACAAACTAACAATTCTTAATGTTACTATCACCATAATATGTTTTATTTGGGTATTTAAAGTACCTAAAATTCTTCTGTATAAAATACCTAAATTTTTTCTGTATGAAATACCTAGAAAAATATAAAGGATGAAATAAGACAGATGAAATAGGAGGGCCCCAAACTTATTTTCTTTCCTCTAAAGGAAACAACTCCATATAAAATATCAGATACGCTTGAGGGATTTTCATCAAACCTGAACATGTGTGTTGCTTCAAAGCTAATACAGAGGAGTTTGGAGTTCAGGGTAATATGGAGTAAGCACACACCACCCAATCTCTCCTGCTGATTACAAGTAAAAACCACGGACATAATACATGAAACAATCAAAGGAAGACTCTAAAAAGTAAGCAAGAGCAAGGAGGATTGCGGAAAGAAGGCAGAACTCACAGAATCATCTTATGGCGGTTGAGTTCCTATTTTGTTATTGTTTTATACCTCCCATATCCCTTGGATTTCCCATATCCTCTGGAACTGCAAATGCGTGCAGACAAAAAAGGTCCAAGACCAAACCCACTCTTCCTTGTAAGAGCACAGGGAGGGAGAGGGGGCACTGCAAGACAAAGCTACGGCCATCCCAGAGAAGCCCCAGGAACAAACGTCAAGCCCACGGCAGGCAACAGTGGTGTGCGGTGGTGGCTGTGGTGCTGGTGGCCGGCCATTACCGGCTGGCTTTCTCACTACTTAGTCCTAAGACATATGCAGTCATGAGAAGCATTCAGTGGTGGGAGAGGCTAGGCCTCTGGTTACCAACAAGAACACCAGAAAAAGAGGCTCAATGGAAGCCAGAGAGTATGGGGAAAGATGACAGAGAGGAGAGTTGAAGAAGTGTCTAAGTTTGCTGCCCATTTTTAAATTGGCTTGTCTTTTTAACGTTGATTTTCAGGAGTTCTTTATATGTTCTGGATATAGGTCCTTTGTCAGATATGTGTATTATCGATATTTAACCATGATCTTGTGTGTATCAGTTGTATATTCCTTAAAAATATGTTGAGTGAAGATTCTAGTCACGCAATCGAACTTATGTGAAGTTCTTGGACAGGAAAGAGGAAGCCGTGATGAGAGAAATCAGGACAAGGTGCAGCAGTGGAGAGGGGCAGGGAAGAACTTACTGGGACGATGAGCATATTAGGTATCTTGACTAGAGTGGCATTTACAAAGGATTATACTGAAATACACGCTTAAAATCTGTGCATTTTCTTATATATAAATGAGATCCCAATTACTAAAGGAAAGACAAAAAATTCAGGGTATAATTCTGACCCTATCAAAAAGTGATTTACTTCTAGTTATAGCGATAATATCAAAGCCTTATAAACAGTACTTCATAATTACCTTCTGGATAGTTAACATTCCCCCACCAATATCTATACCCCCACTCCACACACACACACTCTCTAAAAGGTGAATTCCATCGTAAAACACGTAAGGCCTAATACAACTATCATTGTCAAGGTCAAGTCTTTTACTTTTCCTAGATATTTAATAGTGTTACATAGAAGTAGTATTAAACAGCCAAACATTCTTTATTTCATTTTTTATTAAGATAAAGAGAAAATAATGCTGAAACTATACAATGTCAAGATACAACATATGTGTGGACCAGCTGTTATGAGAAGATAATCCCATTTGCTCCCTAAACTACTTCACAGGCATGTCTTTAAGATTAATGAGGTCATGGACCAGGTCCTTTTTAGTGGGAAAACTACTTGCTGTGGGTAATTTGGGCACTTTAGGGTACAGTAAATCCATCAGGCCTCTGGGATACCGTTACTGCACTAAAGCAAAATGGCAGACCTAAAAATTTATAGTGAGAATCAAGTTTTTAAATATTCAGAATGGTGCTTTCTGAAGCATAAAATTTATACTTGAAACACATTTTAATTTCTTCAAAAACAAACAGAAAGCTTTTAATCTGTGAGTTAAACAATTAAGCTCTTCTTTCTAACATTTAATTTTATCATTACACTAGGTACCCAAGAATAAAAAACTTAAGATGCTGTCAGTGTCCACAAGATGCTCACAATTTAGTGAGGAAAGTGTACAAATAAATAATTTAAATAAATATGATAAGATTTTTAAAAATCCCTAAGTACCTGGTACTATAGAAATACCTGGACTGGGCACCTAATTCAGAATGGGGGTGGGGACCTACATGGTGGAGGGTTGGGTGACAGAGGTGGCCTTTGGGAAGCAGTGAGGCCTGAGCAGACAGCCCCTAGAAGGATGCTGCAGTTGCCAAGAGGGCCTCGGGTCTTGGCAGAGCGTGCTAGGGGCAGAACCAACAAACGCTAAGCAAGGCAGGAATCCAAGGAAGCACAGGGTACAGCTGGAATACTCTCCAGTGCCAGGGCAGGGCAGGGGAGGAAAATGGAGGCCAGTGGGGGCAGACTGGGAAATGAGTATTTGCCTAATAAAGGAAGACCCCAACAGAATCAGGGCAAGGATATTTTCACAAATTTGATATGTGATATGAACATACTTTTCATATTTAACCTTCTTAGATTTCTAAGAGTTATTTATATGGGCTTTCTGTGTCTCTCAAAAACTTTATCATATACCTACACAAAGGCAGCTGCAAGCTATCACTAGTAAATGAGCATCAAATAAAATAATTTTCTATAATGATATTATCCCTAAAGATATTAAACAATATTGTATTACATACATTTTTAATATAAGAATAGACCTAAGAGAAATGAAGATAAGTATAAATTTATTATGCATTTCTTGAAATCAATAAAAATAAAATAATGATGTTTAAGTAAAATAAGAAAGATGAATATTAATATTATATGTGATCATCTGAATACATTTTTAAAAGGGTAATAGAGAGCTAAATATAAACACACACACACACACACACACATATAAACAAACATATTAGAAAATACTTCAAGTATGTGTTTTACAATGTTGTGCATGGCCACAGCAATCCTATATCCTACTAGCCTTACCAGGTCAGGGATGTGACAGATTTAAAAGCTATTAGAGTGAGAGGTGTTCCGCTTCCAACCACAAAGAAATCAGGAAACAGAAACACGACAAGGGCTTGGGGCTTTTCCGCAGCTACAGCTGTATTTTCCAGAGTTACTGATGAGCATCAGTCCTTCCCTCGATCCCACTGTCAACACACACAGCTGCGCCACTGCCTGCCTCTTTCCACAGCAAGGACAAGAGGGACCCCACTCTGAAGGTGCAGTGGTCACGGAAAGAGGAGACACATGGCTCCTGGTCTCCAGGCCCCTAGACTTGTGCCGAAGAAACCTAACTCCCTATGAGGCAGACAGACCAGAAGCGTTTATCTATCTCTCTCTCTGCCCCCCATTAAGCCCAACTCTACACACATGCCCCAAATTCCAAAATGGGTGTTTCAATTAAATATCAGTCACCGAGAAAAGTGAGGGTTAAAATAAAGAAATTCACTTTGTAAAATGTTTACTCTTCTGTGTGACTCTATCTTTGGGAGGATTACTTTTCTGATATGGTTGCTTTTACCAAAAAGGAAAACTTACTGTTGATGTGATCGATGTAGTAGACACCAATCTGAGGGTCAAACCCTGCTTCCCATCCCCATGGCAGCTCATCCCCAACGCAGTCAGCAAATGACAAGGGCTTCGTTAACCTGCAACAAACCAGAGTAAATGCACAGGTGATTCTTTCCATCAAATCACACATATCAAAATGCAGCACCCTGACCACAAGGACAGTGTCCAGGCTGCATTTCCTTTTGGCTCTTGATTGTTTGCAGAGGTTGCACCACTGTGTTTGAAACCTTAAAGATAAAACAATAAGAATAAAATACCGAAATGAACGTTCAAAAAAGTAGCAAGGTCATAATACCCTTTTGAAAATTCACATTTTAAGACTCGCAGGTAAATCTATACAATAAATAAATAAGGACATCTTAAATCAGGAGGAAACTACAAGTTGAAAGTAAGGAGGGCTGCGATCTAGCTCTGTAGATCTGTTTAGCTCTACAGCTAGAGAGTTATCCCGTTAAAAAGAAATATTTGTCCCAGGATTTGAATCTTGGCATCATGGAAATCATCTTATCAGTGCCTACGAGACATGATAAGCATCAGGCTACACTCACTTCAGGTTTGGATGCTGTTATACAAATGAAGTCAACGCTCGATGGGGAGGTCCACTACAAATTTTTCTTGAGAGACCAACATGGTTTTATAAGTATCTTATACATAATGGTCACTCAACAAAAATTTTAATGGAACCAAACACACAAAGTATTTCTATGTCAATGTGATCTCACCTTTTGAAACTGCCTTATTCTTTCTCTTTAAGCTTCAAAGAGGCTTAGTGGGGAAACGAGTTTCCTAAGCAGAGTATAGGTTTCAGACTTAATTACGATTTGATTTTCTCTCTCACTTCTTTTATTTTTGCTTTTGAGCTTCCCCGTGGCTGTCAGAGCAGCCACACGCAGGCTAACACGACGGATCAGCGATGCCCTGTTGTAGAGTGGCCAGCATGAGTTGGCATATCTTCTCATTTAATGCGCTGGCACCACAGGCCAGTGCCTACATGCGAAATTGCCCGGCATCCCTTCTATCCACGCAAACGAATATCAATGATCTCACAGCTCAACTGAAATACAGGTCACTTCCAGAATCACATAACGCATCAGAATAACAAATTGTGTCATCGACCCTCAGGATGCTGGGAGAACAATATGAAAAAGGAGAGAACGCTTTTCTTCCCAGGCCTAGCCTGCAACAGTCCTCCTCCAAGGGCATAAAACATCAATGGATGGAAGGAAGGAAGTGTCTCCCTTTCTCTCAACCCTCCCATAGCATGAAGTCTGCTTCTGAAGATGGCTCCAGGGACGCTGACTTTCGAAACCAGGTCAGCTGACAGAAAGAAGTACAGCCAGCTCTGCCACTGACTCGCTGTGAGGCTGCCTCACTCAGCGCCTCTCTCCTCCTCAGCTTCCTTCTCTTTTAAGTGGTGATCACACTCCCTATCCTCTCCCTGCAATTTAACTGCTTCCTAAGATTAATGGGAGGATAAAAGGGGATTAATTTAGAACACTATCTAGGACATGGTAAGTAGTCAGTAAATGTTAGTGATTATTAATACAAGCACGGCACGTGAATTGTCTCATTTACTCCCCAGAGGGACCGAGTCAGGCAGCAGAGTACAGAACAGTGGTTCTCAACCAGCGGCATCAACATCTAGGGACCAGTTAGCAATAACAAATTCTTGGGCCCCACAGTAGGCCTACAGGCTCACAAACTCTGGGGCCCAGCAAGGTACGTTTAATCAAGCTCTCCATGTAATTCTGGAGAATTTGGGAACCACTGGCTCAGACGTTAAGAGCTTGAAATTTGGGGTAAGAGACCTGGGTAAAACCCGATTCTGCCACTTACTTGCCGGACAGCCTAGGGCAGCCTTGCAACCTTAAACCCCGTTTTCCAGTCTATTTTTTAGATGGGGAATGGGGTTATGAAGTTTAAGCAGTATAATGCCTGACAAATGGTCAGCTTCAATATTGGATGAGTGAAATAAATCCCCGACGTTTTAAGCCATGTACCCAAAATTAGCAAGTTGCCATATTTACTTTGTAAACATGGAGTCAATTTGAACTTAATCTGAGTAAAAAAACAGAGCTCTTAGATGGTGCTCAAATTCCATCTTATATCATATAAACTGCCCAGGAAAGCAGAGTTTTCTTTTGACAAAGGAATTAGATACTATATCAAAAACTGCCCAACCACATGAGTGGCCCTGTCTCTATACAGTGTCTATAAGAATGATCTTTGATGAGCTCAGTAATGCTTATTAGATCAAGTCCCGGTACCAGGAAGCCTTGCACATTATTCTGTTTGGGGATTCTCTATCCCCGGCTCCTTTCTCAATGCTGTCTAAAAGGTACATGCATCCTAAAGAAATGAAGAAGAAGAAGACATGGAAATGTTAAGTTTAAATGACAAAAGAGATATTACACAAGTTTTATACTGGCACCAAACCAACGTGACCTGGTTTAAGCATGAATACGATACGAATGTATTTAATACTCTTTGATTCAGAAGTCACAAAAGCTTTCAGATCCTGAGCTATAATTACAAGTTATGGTAACTTGATTATACTTGGAAGTAATCCAGTTTTTCCCATTAATTGTTCAGCAGATAATAAGCATTTTATTAACCGTCACTGTTCTAAGGCTAGAATTAGGTCTCCATGATACACATAATTGTCAACTCAGTTAAAAATTTGGATGTTTCCATTCCTGGAAAGTTCAACATAAAAGTTTCTTTGCAGCATCACTTCAAAAATCAACTTAATACTTTATTTTCTGTATCTGGATAAATACATATCTTTTCTCCATATGCTATCAGTAAGCAAATCCATTAAATACAAATTTATAAATTTCAAAATTTTAGGATTTAATTTTTACCCAAATTACAAGCTATAAATAGAATAACGTTCTCAGGTACCAAACAAAATTACGTGCTTAGTTATGGTGCTGTCCTGGTAAAGGGAACCTATTACTATGATATACTAAGAAGTAACACAAAACAGAAAGAAAATACAGATGTATTCCAACGTTAGAAACAATATGAATTAGAACAAATACAGTGAGCAGAAATGTTGATTAGCTTCTAAATTTCTTTCTCTCGTTCTACACAGGGAATCTCTGAAATATTCAACCTTCCTTTGATGTTAAGGAAGCAAAAATGGATGGCGTGTGTTTTCTGTTGTTTCCCCACAATAGAGCAACATCGTGCAAAAGGCCTAAAATTAACAAGTCTTTATGCTAAATTCCAGGGATTACTCTTTGCTTAAAAAACAGTCTTCCTTGCACCGTGACTAATGGGAAGAAAACGGCAATTTACTGTAGCACTTTGCCAAAGTTTACATATAAAACCTGAACTTTGCGTGGTATTTCCTCTCCTTCTGGGCACTGTATCACTCTTTCACAATCTGTCATTTAGTACTTACTGTCACGTCATGGGTGTCTATCCTATGACATGAGGTTCCACACACACACACATATTTACTCTTCATAATTAGATGATGGTGAGCACTTATGTGTGTGCGTGTGTGTGTGTGTGTGCACGCGTGCGCATGCACCAATCCAGAAAAACTGAGTTTGTACTAATTGCAACTGAGTTTGTACTAATTGCACTAAATAAAGAAGCACTTAACAAGGAAAACCATTTCCAGGTTAATAAAACTCTTGCCACAATTCAAGCCTCCCAAATGCATAGTTTAGTGTGCATGCAAAAGGTCTTAACAGTTATTTTTACTTGGTAGCATCTGTTCCTGTCATTGTTTAGCTTAGCTCAAAGCCGAGTTCGCACTGTCAACTGTCTGATTACTACAGAGTCTGCCCACACAAACATTAGTCAATTGCTCTGAAAGAAGAGGGAAGAAGGAAGGATGGGATTCACAATTTAAATTTTAAACGGGGGGGGGGGACACCAGAAATCTTTCTGAGGAACTTTAATTTATAATGAGGGTGATTAGTCCCCTCAAAACAACTTCTGTTTCTATCACTGTTCTAGCCAGGGAAACCGGCAACGCAAAGGAACAAAAGAGGGGGAATAATAGGAAAGAGTGAAAGGTAGCAGCAAGAAGAGAACAGCTTTTAAGAGAAATTATACAAACCACTTGAGAGGAGGGTAACAAGGTTAGTTCTGTGTCTTTGAGGAAATTCGCTTAAATTCTTCAAAAGGAATCATATTAGATAGGAGGACTGCCGGACAGGGAAGGCCTCCGGCCGGCTGGCGCAATAGGTCAAGGAGGACTGCTGCCCAAGATTTAAATGGCTCATCCAATGTTCTGTTCTGTTCTGTAACTGCTAAGTAACATAACTGGTAGTCTAACCAGGCTCATTTCTTCAGGCTTAGTTCATGTCATCTCTGCACCTGCTCGGATGTCAAACGATTCTCTTCTATGTTGGCCCTAGGTCTGATCTTCCTATAGCTTTTACCCACTGGTCCTAGTTTTAGCCCTTGGTGCCAAAGAGAACTAGTTTAATCCCTCTTCCACGTGACGGGCTTGCAAATATTTGAACATAATGATCTTGTTTTCCATGTCTGCTCTTGTAGAACCAAATGCCCCGTTCCTCTTGCTATGTCTCATATCCTTCCTCCACTCAAAAGCCTGCCCCTCTCCCGCCCTTAACCCCACCTGTCTCTCCCGGTTTTGCAATCTCACTCCATCAACTATCAAGTATTAATCTCCTCTCATATAGCTAATTTTTTATCTCATTCATCCTACAAATATATTCAATCCAGCTACCCTAAAGTCTTTCCTCCAATCATCTGGCTCCTCTTTTGATGTTCATCTCCTAACCATTCACTCATTCTAACCTGGAGATTTTTAATCTGGATGATGTTTAGGAGGCCCTACCCATAGCTCCCTAATGCCATTTAAAACCTAATTCTTTGGTCACTTCATGAATACACTTCTGAAAGGCAATATTTGTGGATGTTTTGCCTTCAGAAGAGCACACTGGTTATGCTGTTGGTATGGGGACCCAGATATATTGTATGTTAAAAAGTCAGTTTTTACATCTAGTAATTATACTAATATTATAAAACATTTACTGAGTGCTTACCATGAACCACATGTGCATATATATATATTATTATTGCCATTTGAATAGCTTGTGCGGGGAGGAAAAAGAAAACTTACTTGTAATCAAATACACATGTGACTATGCAACACAAACCTCTCTCCCCAGTGAACATTTGTAGTTTCCAGCCATTAAGTTTATTATGCCGTCTACAGCTATCCCTACTGTTACCTAACGCATGGATTAACTACTGATACACTACTTGTATTTGACTATCCACCAATTTCCGGAGGAAGTGGCAAGAAAGGGGTCCCTTTAAAATGTTCTGGAGGGACAAGACTGTGTGTGTACGTGGGTGTGTGTGTTTCGGGGGGGAGGGGGAGTGGTGCCTGGACTTGAAGACAACACTGCCGATGGATAGGCTGCTATCCTCAGCATGTCTACTCTCCAGCAATACTGGTTGCCTGCTCGGCTGGCTGCACAGGCGTCCACACCCTAGACCTTCACAACAGTCTCTGAAGCAGTAAAATACATATCAAGGACCCGCAGCTCTTAAATTCTTGAGAGATGTGACCAAAGGTCAAAAGTAGCTTTTAAAAAATATTTAAGTAAAACTATATGATTTATACATATGATTCTTACGAAGGAAGTTAGAAAATGACTCAACTTAATTGTTTATATTGTCTATCTCAGCAAAAATATAAAAGATGGTGCTAACAAGGCAAAGTTGTGGATTACATCTCCCACAAGCGCTTTAAGACAAGACTGGCTGAAAAATGTTGATTTAGAATAGAGGTTCCCAAACCTAAGTGTACATGTGGCTCATCCAAAAAAGTCATTAAAACAGAATCCTGGGCCCACCACCAGGGTTTCTGACTCAGCAGGTCAGGGGTGAGAGCCTAAGAATTTGCATTTCTAACAAGTTCCCAAATGATGCTGATGCTGTTGGTTCCTGGATCAGACGTTGAGAACCAGTGGTTAAAAGGCACAAATAATAGCCCTACACACCCAGGGAATGGAGAAATGAAAAACAAATTCAATTTAAAAATGAAGCCGGAGGCAGAAGTCTATGCTTCAGAAATACCTCTATTATAAAAAGAATGAAGTGTTTAGACAAAATTAATGGCTTAATAATCCTCAGATTTGGCAACTTTGTTTCGTTTTAAATATAATAAACATTCTTTTTTCTCAAAGGACATTTAAATTATTTTAAAATAAGTTCTTTAAGTGCAAACCTTTCTTTTTATTTCATTTTCCCACTTATGAAATAGTAACAAGTATTCAACATCATTAGTCATCAAGGAAACACAAATCAAAACCACAATGAGGTACCAGTTAACACCCATGAGGATGGCTATAATCTAAAAAACAGAAAATAGCAAGTGTTGATGAGGATGTGGAAAAATGAAAGCCCTGTACATTGCTGGTGAGAGTATAAAATGGTACAGCTTCTGTGAAAATAGTTTGGCAGTGCCTCAAAAAGTTAAACACAATTTAACGCAATTTCAATACCTAAAGAACTGAAAACAGGTAGCCAAA